>NC_067474.1:57625408-57925408 GCF_947179515.1 Apodemus sylvaticus | reverse complement strand
GAGCCACCTGCAGTTTTCTGGAACCCTTGTGCTTGCTCTCAGGGAGCCACAGACAGCCGAGGAGGTGCGGGGAGAGAAGGGGAGCCAACCTGAGTCAGCACAGCTTCAACTCTTGTCCCTTCACTGTCTCAGCCCCTCTGCTGTCGCTCAGGGGGACACTGAGAGGTGGCCACTCTTACCTTCATTTCCATCGCATAAGTGAAGACACAGTGTGATTAAATATGCTGCCTGCGATTACAGCCGAGGCGAGGCTGTGCCACACCCCAGCAGGGCCTGTGTGCTGTCACTGTGCCATGAAGACTGCCAGAGGGGCCCGTCCAGGCCTGGGATGTCCTTGCTGTGCCCTTTTGGATGCTCTTCCATCCATGGAACGTCTCTGACCTCTCAGGGTCTCTGTGACACTCAGATGAGATCCAGGAGGAGACCGCACGGGAGGGGGAAAGGTTGGAGCAGGATTTGGGAAATGGGTTTGGGCACATGTTCATTTAGGTGACTAATAGTTCAGTGAAGACCAAGGCGACATCTTGCCTTGGAAATGAGAAGCAGGCTCCCTAACCAAGGCTAATCTGGGCTTTGGTAAATCTAACTGGACTTTGTGGGGCTTTTAGAACATTTGAACAAAGACTTAAAAACAAAAACAAAAACAAAAACAAAACAACAGCTGGAGAGATGGCTCAGTGGTTAAGAGCACTGACTGCTCTCCCAGAGGTCCTGAGTTCAATTCCCAGCCACCACATGGCCACTCACGACCATCTGTAATGAGATCTGATGGCTCTTCTGGTGTGTCTGAAGACAGCTACAGTGTACTTACATATAATAAATAAATAAATCTTTTAAACAAAACAAAACAACAACAACAATAAAACCTAGCTTTCTGACTTCTCAAAAACTTAAAAGAGCTGGTCCTTTGGGGCTGTGCTGCCACCGGTTGTGACAGACCAGGGCTCAGTGGCAGCAGCCCCTGCAGACAGGTTTCCATGGTTGCAGCAAAGGCTACCTCATTCACGTTAGAAGTTGTGCAGGGAAAGGATTGTGCATTGTCCCCAGATCCAGAGCTGCAGCTGAAAAGGCCAGCTACAGGCTACAGGGTCTCAAAGATCTGCAGAAAGCCATACAGGGACACACAGAAAGTCACACAGGGACACAGGAACACACAGATTAGATAAGCCCTGGAAGAAAGATTAGCCTGAATTGACTTGGATTTCTTCATTTGAAAGTTACATGACACACAGGAAAGGAAAATAAACATCCCGACCACAGTCAGCGCTGTGCTTAGTCCTGAAACATCAGTCAGTAAGGGCAGGGCGGTGTGTGGCAGTGCGCACGTGTGATTCCAGGGCAGTGTGTGGCAGTGCGCCCATGTGATCCCAGAGTCAGGAGGCAGAGCTGGAGGATTGGGAGTTGGAGGCCAGCCTGGTCTACATAGGAAGACCCAGTTTCAAAACACAAGACCAGGCATCCAAAAAGGAAGAAAAGGAAGGCACATTCTAATTGTCAGCCTAGTCGTTAGCTTTCTTATAAATCAACAATAATTAGCACAATAGAAGACTGAGAGTTCAACAGCAATATATACAATACCAGAGAATAAATTTAGAACTACAGTAAGTGACACAAAAGAATCAGATGCTCATTCCTAGACTGACTGTCAGAGAGAGGTCTGTCCACTCCCCAAGTAACCTCTTACCTTAAAGCAATCCCAAGTAAAATGCCAACAGACTTTAAGAAAAATTGTCAAAATGGTGATGAATGCTGATAAATACACATTCAAGGATAGCTAGAGATGTTCTAAAGTGAAGAATTAAGCAGAGCTGCTAGGACATTCCAAAATATACCACCAGGGGCGAGATAACTCAGCAGATGAAGAGCTTGTGCCAAGACTGATCTCTCTCTCTCACACACATTAAATGTAGTAACAGTTTAAATAAAAATAAAAGCATATGATAACTCTATAGTAACTACAACTATTGTAGAACTGAGGTTTCAGACGCGTGGCCAAACTGGACAGTGGAGAAATAGTCCAGATATATGTGTTCAGATCCTCGCTTCACTGTCTCTATGGAAACAAATAGGCTAGGATAGGTATCAGATATGCTAATTAGCCAGATTTAGCCATGACACACTACAGTTTATATCAGAATATCACAATGCACCCCATAAAGATGTATACTTATGTATTATTTAAAACAAATTCCCACTTAGCCAAGACTTTAAAAAATAAAGCTATAATAAACCAGGACCAAAAAAAAAGGAAAAATTATAATTCTAGGGTAGAAAAGTCCTTTAAAATGTTTCAAACATAAAAGATTGAAAAATGTAATTAAAATGTAAATCTTTTTGTATGTAAAAACACCCAAAAGCAAAACTAGGGTGGGGTGTAATATAGATGGTAAACATTGATTTGTTTAATATATAAGGAGCTTTTGTGTACACACAAAATATTGCTAGGCACTATTTTTATATGTGTCTGTGTGTGCCTGCTTATTTGTATTGTACCATATGTGTGCAGGTGCCCAAAGAGGCCAGGAGAGGGCGTCAGACCTCCTAGAACTGAGGTTACAGGTTATTGTGAGTTACCTGACCTGGGTTCTGGGAACCAAATCTGGGTTTTCTACAGAAGCAACAAGTGCCCTTAACTGTTGGGCCATCTCTGCAGCCTCTCTATAAAAGGCTTTAAAAAAAAAAAAAACAAATAAAAAGCTAAGAGCATACTCTTGCAGAGGAACTGAGTTTGACTCCTAGCACCTGTAACAGGTGACTCACAACCATCTGTAACTCCAGCTCCAAATCTGACACTTCTGACATCTACAGGCACTTAACTTGTGTACACACACCCTATGAAGACACACACAATTAAAAATAATTAAATAAATATTTTAAAAATAATAAGAAAAATGGTTTGTAGAAAAACTAGGCAATAATGGGTAGTTTATTGGCAAAATCATAGTTTTATTGCCTCAAAAGTGTATGGGGAGATGTACCCCCATCTCCTTACCACAGAGCTGCCAATTAAAGCGGCCGTGATATACCGGAACTGAAACCATCAATTCTGGATTAAGTCTTGGTGTTGGAAAAGACACAGGAAAAATATTTTCATGGATTTCTATTGGGATATATAAATTTATGTAATTCCCTTTGGAGGGAAACTTGACAATGTCCTTTAAGGTTTTAAATACATTTAAGTTCACCCACTGACTCAGAAGCTCTATGCTCATGTTAAGGAACTTACTCTATAGATCTGCAATGATGACTTTGCCTGTCATTTGCAGTGGCAAACCAATAGAACCAAAGCACACCCCACACAGAAATCAGCTAAGTAAGTTAGGGTGCATTCCCACAGGCAATACAGTGCTACTATGATCGTCAAAAGGCTGGAGGGAGGGAGGGGGAGGGCTCAGTGGTTAAGAGTGCTTGCTGTCCTCTCAGAAGGCCTGGCTTCTGTTCTCAGCACTCAGACCAGTGCCTTACAATCTCCTGACGCTGAGACCACAGCACAGGAAATCTATGCTCTTTTGTGGCCTCTGTGGGTACACACACACACACACACACACACATACATGCACACATGCACACACACACACACAACACTCATACCTGCCTACATACACATGCACACATGTGCACACGCATGTACACACATAGAGCTAGGGCTGGAGCAATGGCTCTGTAGTTAAGAGCACTTGCTATTCTTTCAGAAGACTCAGGTTCCATTTCCAGCACCAGAGCTCACAACTGCCTGTAACTCCAGGAGCCTCTTCTGATCTCCATAGGCACCTGCATGAATGTGGTATACGTGGAGACAAGCAGGCATACACATACACAAGTGACAATAAATCTTTATTTTTTTAAGGAGTACTAACATGAATGTCTAAGACATATATTTGGTTAAAAAACAAATTATAGAAGAATAAAATATGATCCCACTTATAAAAATTTAATACAGTATTATTAACACAGTTAGAAATTTGTATTGTCATTAGTTAACCCAGAGCTGACACACAGTAGACAGTCTCATGCACGCACATACCCTCTATAGCAGATGCTTGTGCACGAATGTTCAGTAGGAGGCCTCTGCACCCCTTCCTCCATCTTATGGGGTGCTGAATTCCTGGGCTATTACAGTGGGGGTTCCATTTTTCTCTCCACCAAACTCTCTTTGTGTTAGCAAATGTTAGCTCACACATACCACTTATATTCTTGATGCCTGTTTACAAGGAATGTAGCCTGATGTCTTGGTCACCTTTCTATTGCTGTAATAAGACACCATGATCAAGGCAACTTATAAAAGAAAGTGTTCAGCGGGCTTATGGCTCCAAAGGGTTCAAGTCCATGACAATGAACAGGCAGGCAGGTGGGGGGGGGGCAGACTTGACACTGAATCAGTAGCTAAGAGCTCACATCCAGACCCACAAGGCAGAGAAACAGAAGCTAGGAATGACACGGGTTTTTGAAACTTAAATGTTATCCCCGGTGACACACCTCTTCCAAGGACACACCACCTAATCTTTCCCAAACAGTTCTACCAACTGGGCACCAAGCATTCAAATGTGGAAGTCCATGGGGGCCATTACCAGCCAAACCACCATACCTGTTTTCACACCTACTTTTAAACTAAATCAAAACAACACAATGCCTGAACTATGTATGAAGCAAAAGAAGAGATAAATGGTGTGTATTTGTAGATATATTCTGAAAGTCCACACCGTGGGACATAAAAAGGTGGCCCAGGAATTTCTCCATGCACAGAACACGTGGATGAAGAGATGGGGACGGGGACTCATGTGAGCTCATCCTGGCATTATGGTGTGTGTGTGTGTGTGTGTGTGTGTGTGTGTGTGTGTGTGTGCAGGATGAGGAACTCCTGGCACAGCTCCAAGTGAAACTCAACAGCTGCGACCCTAGAAAAGTCGATGTGTGTGGAGACTGTGGAGACCACAGGTTCACATTTACGTGAAAATGAAGTTTAGTTCCAAATGACTGAAAACAGATTTCACCTACTTGAATGTTTTGTGGGACTGGGCAGTAGCCAAAGAAAAAGAAATGTGGTCTGTCTGTCTGTCAGCCAGCAATGGCCCTCATCATTGAAAACCCCACAAATGCTCACTGTCGGCCCAGTCTCCTCCCTCACTTACTTCAGCCTGTGTTAGTAGCTGCCTGGAGAAGCTCAGAAGTCCTAAGGGGGGTGGAAAGGATGGGGGTTGATCCGTCAGGGCCTTGGTCCCTCTTTCCAGGTTGCAAAAATGGGGGAGGAGTACCTGAGTTACCCTATCCTTGCTCTTACACACCGGGCAACCCAAGAAAAGTCTCCTTGGAGAACAGTCAGTTTCTCCACACCGTTTATATGCTGCATTAAATATTAAGCTAAACCCTGCTCTGCCGTCCAGGGCCACGCTTCAGAAATCGCTCACCATTTGCAAATTTGGTGACATGGCCGGCCGGTTCCTGCGCTGTCAGCAGTTTGGGCCTGTCCTGATTGGGACTAATTATCTGCAGGTGTGTCCTTGGGCCACAGGCCTGCTGATGGGGCAGCTACCCGGTTTGCCTACAAGAGAAGATGCCAGGTGGGGCGGTGCTAGGCTCCTCGCTTCTGCCTGCCTCCCCACTGGTCAAGGAGCTGACAGTCTTGTCCCCAGCTGGGCTCACCTGACCTTTTGCCTTTGAGAACAAAGGAGTTAGGCCAACATATGCCCTCGTGGTCTCTTCCCTGGGGGCCATAGCTTCGCATCAGCAGACTGGAATGTCAAGACACTGAGGAGGGTCTCCTTTGGCCCAACAAGCGTGGGAGGCTCTTTGTGGTAGAGGCCTGGGCCTGGGCCCTGAGGTTTCTCTGGCATTTCTCCCTCTAACCCTCAGAGGCCATTCTCAGTCTCATTCACAGCAGGTGAGACCCACTACAGCAGAGAGCAGATGCCAAGTCCCTGAGTCTCCAGCCCTGCCTGCTGCCTGTTATGTTTGGAGCCTCAGTACCACAAACATAGCCACCTAAGAAAGCAAACGCTCCTGCCCTTTGGATCTGAGCAGACGCTAGGGGACAGGAACAGGAGACAGAGGTGGAGTTGAGTCTGGACTTTGCCACTTACATGCTCTTATTTTTTAGGCAAATTCCATGTCCTCTCTAGGCCTCAGTATTTCGTCATGAAATGGGAGAATAGCCATTTTTGCTGCCTGCCTCCTATGTTTGGGATTTCGTTTTGTTTTTAATTTCTGGTTTGTAATGCTGATGACCCCAGCAAGACCCACTACACACAGGACAAGTGCTCTGCGTGATGGCATCTATTGGTATTTGGCCTTTTGTGAGGATCGCTTGAGTGGTCCCTGCATAGTGCTAGCATGTTGCTTAGCACCTATCTTAATACATCTCTTGGTTCTTGTTTGACTGAGTCTTATACCTCTCTCCTTGGTGGACAATGCAAGGACTCTTCCAGGCCCAGCTCACTGTGGGTGGAGTGTAGGGAGGAAAACCCTCCTGAGAACCCTCAGAGGGTCCTCATCCTGCCTGTGTAAGCCGACAGAAAGAGGGTCAGGACATCTGCTGTCAGGACATCACCGGCTGAGGGGCAGTGGGGACAGGAGCCTGAGTGCAGTCAGGGAGGTTTTGGTGTATGTGTGTGTTGCAGTTCTCTGTGTGTGTATGTCCACGTGAGTGTGAACACGTGTGCATTCTGGCTCACGTGTGCTCGTAAGTGTGGAGGCAGTAAGTTAGTGTTAGGTCTTTCCTGTTCCTTCCCTGCCTTATTTTTGAGCTAGAACTTTTAACTGTGCCTGGAGGCCGCCCTGTGAGTGGTGCTGGGATCTGCCCATTCCGCCTCCCCGCACAGGGATTACAGATGGACACTACACACCCTTTAAACACACACACAGATATTGGGGGTGAGATTGGGTCCTCAAGCTTGTGCAGTAAGGAATTGCCACCTGAGCCCTCTCGCGGGTTCCAGAGAAACACTAAAACCCTCTCCCCTGCTTTTGATCAGTGAACCCAGGGACTTGGGCCCATGGGGCAGTGTCAGGGTCCCTGGTGGGGGGGAGGGGACCTCCTCATCCTAAGTGCCACTGCCGCTTTCCCAAGGAGGCTTCTTGCTCAGATGTGCCTGCTTCCCAGGAGCTCAGGTTTCCTCTGGCTGGCCGCCAGGCCGCTCTGAACAGCTGATTGTTCATCCTTCCACTGGGAACACCTCCTTTGACCCACTTTTTATGAGACTTTTGGAGGCTCATCAGACGCAGCTAAATACCTCTTCCCTCAGAGTGCAGTCATAATGAATAATGAACGCAAGACTCTGAGAAATGTCTGTGTGCCC
Source organism: Apodemus sylvaticus (assembly GCF_947179515.1). Classification (NCBI taxonomy): domain Eukaryota; kingdom Metazoa; phylum Chordata; class Mammalia; order Rodentia; family Muridae; genus Apodemus; species Apodemus sylvaticus. Next base: position 57,918,116 of record NC_067474.1, on the reverse strand, counting down.
AAGCTGCTGAACAGTGCTGGGGGAAATAACAAGAAAAGCTCCGACATGGGCTGGGCCACCAGCTTCCTGTGGGAAACACTGGGCTGTTGAAGTTTGTTTTCTGTATTGGAAAGAAGAGGTGATATCAGTAGCAACTCACTCCATGGGACCTCTGGGGACAGTCTCTCCCCTCACTGGGTGTGCCTGAGTGCTAGGGCGTGTGTGAGGGCAAGTTTACAGTGAACATAGAATGAACACAGTGTGCTTTCATCGTGTCAGGAGCTCGAAGAAAACTACCAAGGGGGGAGAGTCTGGAAAGACTGGGTACCGGGTGGTGCGAAGCAGAGCCTTCCCCAAATGGTAGCATTTGATCTGAGACTTAAATTATGAGAATTTGGGGGATTGTCTTGGGTTGGGGAAGAAATTTCTAGTGGAAGACACAAACCCAGAAAGTGTCCCATGAATGTACACACGAGAGAAAGAGGCACCTGCAGGGTGGGGCCATTTCTCAGTTCCCTCTCTGTGACCAGTTGGGCATAGCCTATCTAATCCAGACCTTGGGTGTTCTTAGATTTAGTAGAAACTACACCAGCAGGGTAGCTTGACTCTTCACATAGCCCCGGACAGTTCTTTATCCAAACTTGCTCCCTTCTGCTGCCAGTGATCTTACTACTACCACGAAGGCAAAGAACCTTCATACAGTACTGTGCTGGAAGCTGCCTCCAGGTGCTGTGAGCTTACAGACCCAGGCATTGCCCCTCAGATCCCTCAGCTTGGCCTGGAAGTCCATCCCAAAGGTTTTTTTGATCTGCACAACATGTTTTTAACATTAAAAATATCATCTATCCTTTTGAAGATCAGAGAAGGATCCAAATGTCCACCGGGAGGAGGCAGATAAAGGAAGCAGAGAGTCGCTCCCACAGCAGGGCAGCACGCAGCGGTTGCAAAGGATGAGGAAGCTCACGGTGGCCTGATGGGAAGCGTGTGTGAGCAGGGTGCGCATGTGTGCAAAGTGTGTGTGCAAGGTGTGTGTGCATGTGCATGCACACATGCAACACAGCACGCGTGTGAAGCGCGGAGAACAATCTGTGGCATGGGCTCTTGTCTTCCACCTGGACAGAGGTTCCAGGGCTTGGATTCGGGTCACCGGGTTTGCTTGGCATGAGCCTTTGCCCACTGAACCACCTCCAGCTTTCCATTTACACTTTTAAGCTTTTGAATGCGGTCTACTGAGCAACTACCAAAACAATTTAAAAGTGGCCCTTTAAAAATCAGAGGGTTTGATTTAAAGATTAAAACACCTGTCTTGAAAGCTTGGTAGGCTCTTTCCTCTCAGATCAACATGGGGAACCTGAGAAGAGAAGGCCTCTTTAGAATCCTCAGATAGACCTGCCTAGCCCTCCAGTTTACCCGGCCTGCTGCCCACCCCCATGCCCCTGCCAACAACTGGGTTTCCAGCCCTGCCTACTTCCACTGCTCTGTCCTTTCTATCTTCTTTAATAACTGCAGAGTATCCCCCCTCCCCCTGCCAGGAGACCCTTGCAATAGCAGAGAACTCTTTCCGGACACTACCAACCAGATGATGCTGAGATTAGATTGCCACGCACAAAAATTCAACACCTGAGACTGGAAATGCTCCTCTCTCCCGAGATACGGGGCCATTTGCCTTCCAGAATGATTTGGGGGCAAATTCAGCTGGATTTAAAATATTCATTTCCACACTAGTAAGGATGCCCACAGCAGTCGATGCTTGGCTTCTCAGCATCCCAGAAGTTGGGAATCTTAGTATTCGTAAGACCACTGTGAGGCTCAGAGAAGCGGAGGTCGGATGGTTGAAAGCCCAGGTGAACCACGCGCATCTCTATAATTAACATGCACATTGAAGAATGGATGCCGCTTTCACGCTAGCCCAGTGTTCCCAAGAACTATTTGTTGAACAAATGAATTGATATTTGTGTAAAGTGTGGTGTCAATTAAAAAAAATAATTTCATCCAAAAGTTCTCTATGCGTTTCTGACCTTGTATTCCGTAGGATAAAAATAAACGGAGCCGGATGGCCCTCCTGGTAATGCGCTCAGAGATTTTTCACACCCGCAGGCAGCTCGGAAGCAGACCTTTCCAAATAGCCTTCCAGCGGGTCTCTGGGCCTCCAGCTTCCCAGGCCACCCTGCTGTGATCCATCCTCCTAAAATAGTGATTTCATTAGCTGGTTCTCCTGGTCAGAGAGCACCCGGCCCTGCTCATTGTCTGGAGCAGGGGAAAAACTCTCCTGACTACTTTGTAGAGGTTCTGCCATGTATCATTCATTCACACATTCATTCATTCCTCTTTCCGTCAAGACTGGGCTGTCTTGTGTGTTGGGCCCGAGGACCCTGGTGCTCCTTCTGTCCACAGACTCACTCTGATGAGGGAAGCAAATATGGAAACCTGTCTAAGGTGAAGCAAAGCAAAGAGATTGTGTCAGGATCCTGGGGGACCCTGTGTGCATATGGGCGAACGGCAGGGGGCTAATGTGGCTTCTCTTTGGCCAGGAATTTGAGGAAAGGTTCTGTGCAGAGGCAGTGTGTAAGGGAAGCCGTGTTTCTCTGCTTTCAAGATTGCTTTAATCTTTCATCACCTCTGTCTGTCTATCTGTTTGTCTGTCTGTATGTCAACAGGTCTCGTTATATAGCCCTGACTAATCTAGAACTTACTATGTAGAACAGAATGGCCTTAAATTAGAGAGTGGGCAATCTTGCCTCTGCCTCCTGAGTGCAGTGCCCCCTGCAGTACCCCCTGCAGTGCTCCCCTGCAGTGCCACCATGCCCCACTCACCATCCTCCTTTCTTAAAAGTGCAGATTTTTTGTTTAGTTTGTTGTGTTTGTTATTTGTTTTTTCAAGACAGGGTTTCTCTGTGTAGCCCTGGCTGTCCTGGAACTTGCTCTGTAAATCAGGCTGGCTTTGAAATCAGGGATCTACCTGCCTCTGCCTCCTGAGTGCTGGGATTAAAGATGTGAGCCACCAAAGCCAGCTGAAAACCGGGCATAGCGTGCACACCTTTAATCCCGACACTTGGGAGGCAGAGGCAGGCAGATCTCTGTGAGTTGGAGGCCAGCCTTGTCTACATACCAAGTCCCAGGACAATCAAGAGCAGCGTAGAGAGACCCTGTATCAACAGTTTCTTTCTAACCAAAAATAATCCAAGATCATTGTAAAGGTAATTCCAGAGGCACAGAAGTACCTAAGGCATCTGTGACTGACTTCCTGCACATCATTCCTGACCCGCTGTAGAATGCAGGTGTTCGCAGAGTTGTACTATGTGACTTTCCAGAGTCTTATCTATGCATTATAAACACACACGACATTGCATGCATATGGCTGATTACCTGTAATTGCTTTAGACTCTGTATAATGTTAGCTCTCTAAATTTTTTACTTCATATTTTTATGGAGGCTCTAACCTATCAGTGAGTGAAGAATGCTCCTTTCTAATGATGTGGGCAAATCATTGTGGATTTTTCTCTGGCAAGACATGGGTCGTGGGCCATATCTTCAGGGACACTGGGTAGATGGCTCTCAGTTATTGAGGCAAGAGGACAGTGGGTAATCTTGTCACACTCAGCTGGCACAGGGCTGCGGGGTCTGTTCGCTGCCTCCTTACGGGCTCAGTACTATGGGGTGAGGATACGAAGTTGTCAGAAGCATGGGGAAGCCACAGTGGAGACTGCTTTAGATTGGCCCCCAAGAGAACAACTTTAAATTTTTTTAGTCTGACTGATTTTTGTGTGTACAGGTGTTTTGCCTGCATGTATGTCTGTCTGTGCACCACATGCATGCCTGGTGCCTGCAGAGGCCAGAAGAGGGTATCTGATACTCTGGAACTGGAGCTATAATAGTTGTGAGCCAACATGTTGGTGCTGGGAATTGAACCTGTGTCCTCTGGAAGAGCAGGCAATGCTCCTATCACTCAGCCATCTCTCCAGACCCCAGGAGCTTAACACTGAGTTCTCTGAACACTGGACAGGCTGTCTCTGGAGCTAGCCACACATTCATGCTTTGGGTCTCCCCACCCCTTTTTCTTTGAAACATTATTTTCATCCTACTAAGAGTTCAAGAAAGCATCTGGGTTCCTTTATCTGGAAGTGGAAGTGGTTTTGTCCCCACCCCACCCTCAGGCCTCTGCCGTCCTGCTTCTAGTAGCGTTGAACCCTGAATCATCACAGGACTCTGAGCACAGCCTTCCATGTCCAGGAGCACAGCGGCTGAAAGTTGCGCACAGCCATGGTGCTGCTACAGACTCCAGAGCAGTCTGCCTGGCTTTGGCTTGCAGCTCGGTAACTCGGGATTAGGTGGCCTCTGTTTCTCAGCCGCTTGTGTGTGAGCCGCAGTTCCCTCTAGACACAAGGACCTTAATACGAGACTAAAGTACCAGAGGAAACAGCTCTAGGGAGGAAACATGCATTTCTGCCCTCTGCTTCAGTGGCATTGCTCCATCATGAGGAGAGAACATGGCCGAGAAGAACAGGTCTCACCATGGCAACCAGGAAGCAGAGAAAAGTGATACATGGTGAAGACAAGGCAAGACACACCCCAAGAACTCAGGGGACACACGGTTTACAGCGAGGCACCATCTTACCTCCTTTCTCCATCTCCCAATAATGCTATTGTTGATGAATTCATCAATGGATTCATCCAGTCTTTGGCCAGAGCCCTCAGGAGCTAATTGTCTCTGGAGACGACATCATAGATGCCCTTGGAGGAAGGCCCTGATATCCTAGGTATTTCTCAATACAAGCGATCAGATAAGTAAGATGAATTACCATGTGATTAAATGTGTTAATACTGAAGGGCACAGCACTCCCTCTCGCCATAGTTTAAGTGTTGCTTTGAAAATCTGGAATACAGGAAAGCAGTCCATGGCAAAGGTAGGCTTTAAGGTCTCCACACAAAGAGATGCTGAGTGGAGCCAGGGACACCCGGTTCTCTATTCTAAATATTCCTGTGACTTCTGGTTGTTGCCATAACAAATTACCTCAGCCTCCGTGCTTAAAACTCAGAAGCCTAGATCAGGCCTGTCTTTTTGTCTCCTTCCGGTTGGCCACACCAGAGCCTTTGCTTCTGCTGGGCTCCTGACTAGGGTGCTTGTGTTGACTGCCCAGCCGTGGTAGGAACCAGCTGTGACAGGCACATCGGATCTACAGGCTCGGCTCCCGAACTCCTAGGAACTCTGAGAAGCTCTCACCCCTAAGCGTCACTTTTTCATATCTTTGAAACGGAAGTCACAATCCCAGCCCATCTTACCGTAGGACCCTAGCAAGGTATCCCTGGAAGATAAGGCAAATGTCCCATAAACTGTAAGGATGATGCTTTTTCTGACCAATCCACAGAGACTCTGTCACCCTGCCAGTACCCAACTCTCCAGGCTTTACCCCTAGAGGGAATGTAGAATCCAGTCCTGTTAAACACGTCCACCCTGGGGCCTAGAAACCAGCTGACTCTCCGCATGTATCTTCAGCACGGATCTTTTGGGAGAGTCCCCCACCCCGCAAGTATTACTTTTCTCAAGAAGCCCCCTCCCTTCAACTACCCCACTCTGAAGTGTTGCTCCTGATCTGGGTCCTGAACTAGGCCACCATTATGCTATTATCCTATCGACCCTCCGTTCACAATTCTCTGAGTCCTGCTTAACTTTCTGTGAGATTCCACACCTTCTCTGCTCCTTCCAATGCAGCCTGATGCAGGCCTTGAGATACAGTAGGGACTCGGGAAGTGGAAGACAAATGGATAGATGGGCTCTTATGATTGGTTGTTCCCAATCGCCCCTCACCCCACCCTTCTAGGTCATTGTCAAGGTTATTGATATGATTCACACACTCACATGCATATCTTCGGTGAGCAAAGAGCCACATTAGATTCTAAGATATTATCATAATTATTATTTCTTCCCAGATCCATTGGTTTCTACTATCTGCTGCTCCACTCCCCACCCTGCTGCCAATGTTCCAAGCTCAGGAAAAAAAGCCTCTCTAATTTATCTCTGTTCACTTTTATTTTCGTTATCTGAGGCTGGAGGACCGCTACCCTCCGAGAATGCCTATGAAGGCCTGCTAGAGCTGCTGCCAGCCTGAGTCTTAGGGGTGCCCTCTGTCTGTTGGCTCTGCCTACCCAGAGAAATGTCTCCTTTTCCAGACTCATTAATCTCCTTCTATGCCTTTATTGTGCCACATCCAGGATGGGATCGCTTGCCCACCTGGAGGGAGTTAGTAATCTATAAGGACTCAGAGGAAGGCCTTTGCTGGCACAATTTTGAATAGCCAGAGACATGCCTAAGCTAGGGACTGCTCAACCTAACGTCACCCATAGGAGGGAAAGCACACACTTGCTTCTGATGCGCTTTGTGCCAGGCATGGCTCTAAGACGTTTGGTTTGTGTTAACTTGTCCTGTCTGAGTTATCCTCATTGTCTCCGTTTCCCTGAGTGGTAGCAGGCACAGGGGAGGTGCATAGGACCTGCTGAGTGTCACAGAGCTTGTGAGCAATGGAGTGAGGATCCAAATGGGCAGTCAGGTTGCAGAGGTCACACACCCGACCACGGAGCCTCTCACAGGCCTGCTGGGCTTGTGATAGACAGGAAGTATGGCAGAGGAGATCTCGGTGGAACAGGTGCTAATGCAGGGGACAGAGTTACACGCAAAGCTGAGGGCAGCCAATGTTCCTTCCATGCCGGAAAACTGCATTTGCTATTTTTCTCATCCTTGTAACAAAACGCCTGCGCAGAGTAACTGAGGGGAGGCTAGGCTTACGTTGGCTCTTCATCTTAGGAGGGTTTCGATCTGTCACCATGAGGAAGGCAGGCAAAATGTGTGGCTGGTGGGAGGAGGGCATGGGACTTGTGGGTGGACCCTCCTGAGATCCATTCCTGGTGAGCTCCTTCCACCAGGCAAGCCGTTCCTTCTAAAGCCATGGGCTGGACCTGAGCATTCAGAACATGATCTTGCAAAGGAACAGGTCAGACTCAAGCCACAATAGAAACATGGGTCCTCTACTTTCTAGCCTTTTGGGGGAGGAGGGGTCAATACACGGTTTCTCTGTGTAACCTTGGCTGTCCTGGAACTTGCTCTGTAGACCAGACAGGCCTAGAAGTTATAGAGATCTAGCTTCCACTGCCTCCCAAAAGCTGAGTTTAAGAGTGTGAGCCACCCCATCCTGACTCCCTGGATTCTAGCATGTTCTTACTCAGGCAAGAGCATCTGGAGAAGTTCAGCAATCTCGGTGTGCTTAGTTAAGCCCCAGAGGGCTTTCCCACCCAACTGGCTGTCATCCAGTATGGGGAACCCAGGCCAACAAAGCCTAAACTTTGTTTGTTTGTTTGTTTGTTTGTTTTGATGGGAAAAAAGCAAGAAAGAAATAATTGTCACTCTTCTGTCACCTTCCTGGCCAAGCCAGAAAGGGGCATCATGACTGCTGGTTGGGCTATCTTCAGATGAGTCCTCAGTTCTTCATCTTTGAGCTGAGAGGACTTCCTGATCCTTTCACCTATATCACCTATATCGCCTATATCACCTATATCGCCTATATCGCCCGCTGGTTGAGAGGATAAAGGCGGTCAAGTGAAGGAGCGGCCTGTGAGGGGTCAAAAACCCCCACTGGCTACCCTGAGAGGGATGGCGGGGAGGATGGGGAGGTGGGGTAGGCAAGGCCTTCACTGATAGAAGCCTTCAAAGTCTTTTAGACTCCAATCTCTGTGCATGACAAAAGTGATTGAATTTGGGGGTGGCATGGAAGCGCCAAGAGAGGATCAGGAGTGGCTAAGGGTGCGCTAAAGGCTCCAGGCAGTGATTCCAACAGCAGGATGGACCAGGGAGATTGTAGCATCCTTTACTACTGGGAACGCCAACCATGGCCTTGCTGACAGGAGCAGCATTGATGAGGATCGCCAGTGTGGGGCTAGGTCATGGCAAGGTTCCCAAGAGCTCTCTGGATAAAGGCTCCCATAGGAATCGCCCCCCCCCCCCATCTGGCTTCCACATGTGCTTCCCCATTCTCCAGAACTCCCAGTTCTGGTCTTGGAGGCCTGTTTCAGCTGCTCCCACCGTGTGTTCCTGGGATAAGGCTCAAGAGTGCCCAAGGCAGACAGATACAAGGGGCAAGCCTCTCTCTCTGCGACTGGAGCTCACCTGCAGCAGAAAGTGACTGGCCGGCCACGGCACCCTCTCTGGTGAATCCCTTCTTTGACCTTTGTAATTATTCCTGTTCCGTCTCCCCTCGTGTTTTTCCCTCCCCGCTTTGAGGTGCTCAACTCCTGCACCCTCTCCAGGGTATTAAGGATGTGAGTGAAATTGATGACCAGGATGTCTTGGGTCTTTATGATGATGAATGACTTTCACTGCCAAAGCTTTTATTGTCTGTGATTTGGGGAGAGGGAGAACTGATATATCAAGGCTGCCTGTCACACCATTTAATACAGTTATAAATCCTGACGTCACTAACTGGTGGTCAGAAGCTGGAGAACTCCGCCGGCCTCCGCTTTGCAGAGCCTTTATGGATTTTTTCCCTCTCTCACTTCTCTCTTTGCTTGGCTGTCACGACTGTGTTGTGGGGGATGGGCACCGTGAGGTGTTGATTTTAAATAGCCCAGGGACACTCCAGAGAGGAAATGGGATCCCTTCCCTCACCTTCAGTCTCAGGGAGGCCAATGAAAAGACTTGGGTTCGAAGAAGAGCAAGACATTCCTCACTGGGACAGTTCCTAAAGCCTACGCTACTCTCTCCCCCTGCATACTGCCTGTGCCGGCTCTCCTGGTGACTGAACATCTGCTGCCTGCCAGGGCTCCTTCCCCTAAGAAGAGAAACAAGGAAAGAGTTGACTCTAGGTTTAGAGAAGGAGAAAATGACCCTCAGTTTACAGAAGGGGAAACCAAGGCTAAGTGAAAGAGAAGTGTTGGCTGCGGTGGGCCACACCAAGTGGATACGGAGGGACTTCCCCCAGTGTGACGCCACAGAGCATCTCCATCAGGAGTCAGTCAGGGGTACCTGCCTACCTACCAGTCCTGGGGAGAATCCTTGACCCCTACCGTCAAGATCCTGAGAAGGATTTGGAAATTTTCTGGTCCCAGTTTCCACCCCTAGAAGAAGCGCTCTCTCTCTCTATAGATGGTTACAGAGGTTGAAGGGGGCATGCACAGACCCTTCCCAACAAGGTTCCTGGGACAGCAGAAGTAAATGCTTTGAAAGGTTGGAGCGATGGTGGAAGAGACTGAGAGGCATGGGTGTCACCTCTACCTCCCTGTGTTGTGTGGACAGTGACCAGGGGAAGCTTCCTGCAAAGAGCTATGCTGGAACCTTGAAAATGGTAGGAACAGCCAGGCCGAGAGTGCAGGAAAGCCTACATGCAGAGGGAGTAGTGTCATATGGAGAGGGAACATACGCAGCAAAGAGAGGAGCAGATGGAGAACAGGGAGGGACGGGTCTCAGGGGCTCCCGAGGAGCCGCATCGGAAAGGATCCGAAGGTGCCTCCAAGGCCTCTAAGTAGCGAGCGAGCGACATCCTATAGGATTCTCTTGGGGGTCCTGGCGGAGGATGTGCGTAATGAAGATGAGACTCAATCTCTGACCAGCAGGTAGAGGTTACAAACCCTCAAGAGAGAAAGGGCGAGGCCCTGGGCTAGACCAAAACCCTGTGGATAAAGGAGAAGGGAGGCTAGAACTGTCCGTAGCCCAGTGCAGGGGAAGAGGGGCTGCTGAAGTCAGGGTAGCTCCTGTGGGAATCAGGAGACCAGGCACATAATGAAGCTCAACAAAAGCCTCCCTCCAACATGGACACAAATCCCCAGGGCTTCACCCAGGCTAGCCCAGTGGAATGGCTGGGAAAATGTTCTCTGAGCTAATGGGCTCTGTGCCAAGTGTGGTACAGGCATTCCCAGGAAGCGGGTGACTGGGTCCAGGTGACTGATGGGCGAAGTCAGGCGTGTGTCTTCTAGTGAAGTTGTCCCATTAGTCTCACAGTGCTGGGATGAGGACTCCCAGGGCAAGATGTTCGGGGAGTGGGTGGGGGTGGAGGGAAGAGGATGGGCGGGGCTCCCAGGATGCTCAAAAAGGGATGTGGGACTGTGAGGGACAGGGACTCTGGGGAGGGGTCTGCCCAAGTGGAGGTGGTAAGGGCATCACAGAGCTTGCTGAGGCATAGAGGTAACGTGAGGAAGACGAAGCTGTCTGTGGTGTGGAGCAAATACAGAACTTCAATCCAAATGGTTGGGGAAAGGTCAGCGGAAGTCTGGATGTGGACTGGAGGCAGCTAGGAGCCACAGACTGTCTAGCCAAAGAAGCCTGGAGCCAGGCAGGGGCACTTTCAGGGTGGCTGGAACTGGCTGTGATTATATTCCCTAGTCCCCAATAGGAGAGGTGGGTTGACCTGTGCCAAAGTGCCCAGGCTGGACCCTGTCATCCAGGGCTGCCACCAGAGACTGCTGGGTGCTCTCATTATGCCTTTCATGTGCTGCGAGAGACAGGAGCAGCAAGTAATGCGGCTGCCTCCTGCTGGTGTGCGGAGCGCCGGGCAAGCCACATGAGATCCCATCTCGAGCATAATGTGCAACCGAGGACAAAATTAGATTGAGAAGTAAATGGGGCCGAAAATTTCCAAAGCATTTCCCGTCAGGAAGCTGTGTGATTGCATGTTTTAATTCTCCGCGTTTTGGTGGGGACGGCTGGAGAGGAAGGGGCTTGGGTTGGGGGGAGTCTTGGATTCCTGAGGCGCAAAGGCCGGAGGGAGAAGAAGAATGCCTATTGTGCTTGAGAACTGAGACTCCATGCAGCATCTTGTGACCTGCAAACACCCACCAAGTGGGTATGATTCGCTCTGTTTTGGAGCCAAGGAAACCAGGAGAGGAAGCCCACTTGCCTGGGGCCACACAGACAGTGTGAAAGTAGCAGGAACTTCAGTTCCAGGTGGTAAGCTCTCAAACACAAAGTGAATGCTATGCTGAGTGTCACTCCTCTCTAACCTTTAACCTCTAACCTCTAACTCTCCTCTAGCCTTTGGGAGACTGAGGAAGAGGGATCTTGAGTTTGAGGTCATCCTGAGCTACATAACAAATTCCAGGCCAGCCTGGACTACACAGCGAGACTCCATCTCAAACGCCTAACCCCTACCAAAGCAAACCTAAACTCACACTGACACCGCCCTGGGGAGCTCTCTTCCCCCTTGCTCCCTGCACCCGCTTTTCCTTCTTCCTCCAGTTCCAAAGCCAGAGGAGACATCCCAGAAGCAAATCGAGGGCTCACTCACAGTTGTGCCTGTGTAGTGAGGCTTAGGGAGCTAAAGGAACAGCTTGGTCAGGAAAGTGCTTGCCCTACGAGGGTGAGGATCTGAGTTCTATCCCCAGCACAGACATAAAAAGCCAGGAGTGGTGGTGTGTGCTTGCAATCTCAGTGTTGGGGAGGAAGAGATAAATCCACCTCTGATGCGCGCTGGCCAGTAAGCCCCCTGTGAGAGATTTTGCTTCAAAAGGAAAAAAAAAATAGTGAGAGCAGGGAGACAGGGAGATGCTCAGACAGTAAAGGTGTTTGTCACCCAGTCTGGCAGCCTGAGACCAGTCCCTGAGCCCCACACAATGGAGGGAAAGACCAAACCAACTCCTGCAAGATGTCTTCTGACCTTTGCAATGCACTGTGGAGCATAAAATCATGTATGAACACACATGCACACACACATACACATACACACAGAGACACACATACATACAGACACACACACATACATACACAGAGACACATACACAAACGCGAGCACACACACACACAGTCTTAGGAGGAAAAAGTGGACAGGTTCTCCTGAGGAACAGCACCAGAGTTTGGTCTCTGGCTTACACACAAACAAGAACACATGCATGCACACACATGAGGTCATGCTACATGCCCTCAAAAACACACAAACACTAAGTAAATAAGCAAGGCTCAGTGAAGTGTCGCTGTTTGTTGGTAGCACAGAGGCACAGAGGCAGAGGCTCAGGCTCCTCTGTCTGTTACTCTCTCTCTTCCTGCCCGGTAGCTTCCAGAAGGCTCCAGGGACCCTGCTTACATGACCATGCCTGCAGAGCCCAAGAAGTGACTACCAGTATTCTTAGGGTTGCTGCCATAAAACCCCAAACAAACAAGCAAACACAGACACAAATGCTTTCTGGCTCATGTCATCTGGGACCCCAGGCCACAGACCAGTGAAAAACTAAGTGTCAGTTTCCCGAGGTTGGGGAATGAATACTCTGTGGAAAGAGGGAGGACACAGACGCTAGAGAGAGCTAAAGGGAAGGGAGACCACAGGAAGCGTCGGCGTGCAGGGCGGCTCTAGGCCCAGGCCTGGCTACACCAGCTCTCTGCACAAGGCTTTAAACAAAGAAAACTTGGCTCATCTAGAATCTTCCTGGGGAGTCTTGGATAAGCCAAGCAATGCTCAATCATGCAAAGTATGCGTCTAAGGTTCTGAGGAGCCTTGGAGGCTCAGGGAAGCACACTGAACCCCGGACTTGACTTTCAGGGTCCTTTGGGCTCTGGCACCCAGTGATGCTTCGGATGTCTCCAAGTCGGGATGAAGGCAGTTCAGAGGGTGAACACGTCTGCTCTGCTCTTGAATCCTTCCTACCAAGCCCCCCACTGTGCCAACCTTCATGTCTTACACCCAGCTGCCACACCTCCACTCTGCCACTGTCCCAGCCTCAGCTTCAAGCACACTGAACGACACCCTGACACCCCGCCTTCCAACTTACCTCAGCTAGGCTCAGTCACAGAGCAGTGTGAGGGAGCAGATCAAATCTCTCAGGAGCCCAGCCTCACCCCTCTCTAGCCAAGACCCTCTTCAACTCCTTCTGAAGGAAGCTGGCCATCAAGGCTGGCTGGTGTCTCCTCTTCCAGGGATGCTCAGTCTTTCCTCTCTCTGTCTCTGCCTCTGACTGTCTCTGTGTCTGTCTCTGTGTCTGTTTTTCTCTGTCTCTATTTCTGTCTCTCCGCCTCTGTCTCTCTCTCTCTAAGACTGGGTCTATATAGCCCAGGCTATGAGGCTAAGATCGACTTTGAACTCCTAAACTTCCTATGTTTACATCCAAGTGCTGGGATTTCAAATGTGTGCCACTCTGTCCAGCTGCTCTACCCCTGGTTGTGTATGAGACCTGGGCACGACCTTTGCCTCTGCCCCTCTGAGCCTAGCTCCCCTTTGCTGTGGGCATTAAGTTAATGAGTAGTAGACAACACATTGGATCCAGGACGGCTGACTCCCAAGTTCCTTCCTTCATGATGTTCCCCATATAGTAAAACTTGCTATCCCTACACTGCACAAGCCATTATCCCTCCTGATGACCCATGAAGGAGGAAAAAAAGGAAGGGATAGAAAGAGGGAGGGAGGGAGGGAGGGAGGGAGGGAGAGCAGGGCAGGGCAGAGCAGGGCAGGGCAGAGCAGGGCAGGGTAGGGGTAGCTGCATTTCAGAAGAGAAGTCAAGACCGGAGTTGGTAGGGATCTGTAAGCAAGAGTCTGAGCAGTGCTGGGTCCCTGAGAGCTGGCAGAAATGCTGGGACAGTCAAGCCCCACACCGGCTTCTCAGGAGGGGCGGGGCCGTGCTCTGGCGGCCTGCAGCTTCGCCCAGCAGTGCAATTTAATGGGTGTTCTCTGCAGCACATTCATTTGCCATGCACGGTAGGAGGTGCCTCAGCAGGGCAGGCTTGGCTTTCCTGGGCATGCAGCACACCTGCCAGCCCTCCTCCAGCTCTTGGCTATTGGGTACCAATATTGGCCTTACTAATTGGGTTGGGGAAAGAGTTGAGGGTAAGACTGGGTATTGCCAGATATCAGCCTTGCCCAGATGTAACCCCCAGGCAGGGCTCTGTGACATCTGTGACAAGGACAGGCTGTGGTGCTGGTTAAGGATGTGATAGACTAGACCTGAGTCCCTTGCAAGAGCTCAATGTATACGCATGGCGAAGCCATTTACCTACTGGCTTTTTCTTGGGTCCTTGGACATTTCTGTAGCATTGTTTATCTCCTAGGAAAGCAGACCAGGGCTCCAGGTTCTGAGGGAGGTTGTTCCAAGAGGGGAGGGAACTTGCCTGAGGTGTAGGAAGGAAGTGGTGAGCTTTCTCACACTCAGACCTGGCTCTGCCTCAGTGGGCTTTGATCCTCCAGTTCTGACCTCACTTCTTAGCTTGAAAGGGCCGTCAGGCCCCTCCCACCATGCTTGGATCTATGCTAGCCTGGAGCAAAGGCCTTGATGGCTAAGGGCACTGGCTGCTGGGGTCCTAAACCCATTCCTTACTTCTTCTCAGCTGGCCCATTTGCTGCCTGTGAAACCTTAGGCAAAGCACTCGTTGTAGAAACAGCCTAAGGGATACAGGCTTTATGCATATGAATCTCAGATCCTTTTAACCAGCCCAAATTTGTAGATGAGGGAACTGAGTCATGCCCAAGGCTGTCAATGGCTGGAGCTTGTCCTCATAACTTCTAGGTTCAGCACCCCCAATAACAGCAGCACTGGTTATGCCATTTCACAGTGCTATGGGGATATCTGAATGGGACAGTGCACTTAAGCACAGGTGTCTTAATACAGCACCCGCACTGTGGCTGGGGTGCTCTCTGACCACAGTGCATACATGCACAGCACAGGCCCACCAGCCACAGTGCATGCCTGCATACCACCCGGGCCCCCCAGCTACAGTGCATGCATGCACACACAGACCCTCTAGTCGCAGTGCATGCATGCAGAACAAGGCCCACAGCCACAGTGCATGCATGCACAGCACAGACCCTCCAGCCACACTGCATGCACAGCACAGACCCCAAACCACAGTGCATGCACTACACAGGCAGCAGCACTGTAGACTGGGGTGAGCAGATCCTGAACTCTGCACAGCGGAAGAGGCATGGGGTCCCCCTCTACCCACTGGCCTGCAGTTCGACCATCACCTGACACACACAGGTCCCCACCTGGTGGACGCACAACACAGGGAGTCATGTGTCAGGAAGGGCTGGGAGTGTGGAAAGTGGGTAGCAGAGAATCAGGCCAGGCGCTGTCCACTGGTCCACAACTCTGTGCCAATCAAGCCTCCTACCAGTTTCAGCAAAGAGGAGCTGCAGCCTCTCTTCCTCCAACTCCCTGGCAGAAAGGACAAGAGGCAGTTATCTTTCCAGAGTCTAGTAAGTGGCAAAGCTGGAGTTACGGCCCCAGCAGATGGGGTCTTTAGAGCAGTCGTTCTCAACCTTCCTAATGCTTTGACCCTTTAATTCAGTTCCTCATGTAGTGCTGACCACAATCATAAGGTTATTTTATTGCTACTTTGTAATTGTAATTTTCTACTATTGTGAATCATAATGTAAATATCTGTGTTTTCTGATGATCTCAGGCAACCCCACGTGAAAGGGTTATTTGACCCCCGAAGGGGTCACGACCCACAGGATGAGAGCCACTGCTATAGAGCATTCTTTTAACTAAGTGTGCACTTTGCCTGTAAGCGGTGAGGGTGAATGGAAGGCTTGCAACAGTGATGTGGCATGAACAGGACGTCTGAGTGTGGACAGACTGAGGTGGCCGAGGGGCCGGGGAGCATACCGGCAGCCCTGGGTAGGAGGCCACTGAGCAGCCCTTACATTTTGGCCTAGACTGGCAACTGTGTGATTCGGAAACATCAAAAGACAAAAACGAGTCAAGCATGGTGACCCACGCCTGTAATCCCAGCCCAGGGGGATCACGAGTTCAAGGCTACCTTCAGCAAAATAGTGTGTTTGAGGCTAGCCTCTGTCTCAAAACATACAAACAAACAAGCAAACAAACATGAAAAGAGGCAAAGATGTAGTTTTGTTCTCCATAGGCTTGGAGATGGCTTGGTGTGGATAGGGGTGTGGTTGGCACCCATCCTCATAGAGGTTTGTCCTGTTGCCACCCCTGCACAAAGAGTTTTTTGCCATCTATTAATTACAACTCCAAGGACTTACCAGATACTTCTTTGTCTATCTATGTCTTGGTAAGAGGTGCACAGGCAGGCTGGAGAGCGAAACATCCCCTGCTTCTGAAGACATTGCCCAGGCTTACCCTGTGACTAGGCAGAGCTGACCCCCTGGCACAGCACTGAAGCCTTGGGAGGCTGTGGACAGACACTGATCTTGCCCCGAATCACCCAGACCACTGAGGTTTGGGCTCTGCGTCTGCTCATACTGTTATCCTGACACCAAATGTGACCCGATTGCCAACTCAACCAGCCCTAGAATCACCTAAGAGGCAAACCTCTAAAAATATCTGTGATCAGTTTTCTTGATGGGATTGACTGAAGTGGAAGACCCGCCTGGAGTGTGGGCAGCACCAGCCCATGCTCTGAGGTCCTAGACCGCGTACAAACAGAACTGAGCTGAGGGGCAGCGTCCAACTCTCTCTGCTTCCTGACAGAGCAAGCACTGTGACAAGCTGTGTCACGCTCCTGCCATGGTGACTGCCCTGCCATGGGGGACTCTACCCTCAAACTGAGCTATGATAAACACTACCTTTAGGTTGCTGTTGCCAGGGACTTTGTAACAGAAAAGTAATCAATACACTGTCATTACCACTTCCTGTCACTTTCCCAATGGCGGTGTGACTTGGTTAAGTCTCCTTCCCCATTTTTTTTTTTTTACTGTGCTGTCTTTAATACATGGATGGGAACCTGGGAAACGAAGCCACTACATCTGTTGGTACTATGTGCCCCTGAAGATTAGGCTTCCCAGAGTTGGAGGCAGGAAGAGCTCAGAGCAGGTCTATGTCTCCCTTCAGCTGTTCATAACCTTGTTGGGTGGGGTGTTTGAGGTCGGTGAGACAGGCCACCACTGGGTGTTGGGAACTGGTGTGAGGAGGCCTGGAGGGTTTGGGATAAGCGTTTTTTTACTTGTATAAGTGACATGGCCAAGACACTCCTGGCATCAGGAAGCTGTCCCAGAAAACAGAAAGCAAGGGGCAGGAGGAGGCCTGATCCTCACAGGTCTTAACTTCCGTCTCTCTTCCTAGACTGTGTGTGGGCCCCTTGGGCCATAGACACTGTCTGGTTCTTAAGAAAAAAAAGTTAATTTTAAATCAAAATGTTAATTTTGGATAGAAGGTAATACATTCATGTGATTAAATATTCAAACTGTACAGAAAAAATATAAAAGAAAAACTAAGCCCCTCCCCACCAAAGGCCGTGCTCTTTCAGTTTTGTGTAAACACGTTTTACTCTCACTAGGATTTTATTTTATCTCTTAGCACATGAATCTTATCTATTTTTTAACTAGCAGAGACAAGATTATATAGTACAGAATTCTCTTTTTTATTTTGTGTTATACATTTAATAAAATATGTTGGAGATCTTTGCACAATCTCCACATTCAAATTCTTGCCTTCCTCTTTTCCTTCCTCCCTCCCCTCCCCCTCCTTCCAATCAAATATAAGCCTTAAGTGTATTTTTTGTGTATCTCCACAGTAAAATCTTAGACTTAGAGTTGCTAGTTAAAGAGAAGCCACATTTTGCATTTTGCGGCTCATCTATTGAGACAGAATGCATGGGCTGAACAGCGTGGGGGGGGGGTAGGCTCTCAAGACAATAGACTTCCAGTCCACCCTGACTAGCCGAATACCTTACTTCAAGTCAGAACTTGCAAGCTTTTCCATCTCCTGGACCAGCTGTGAGGCTTAAATAAAATGTACACCTAAGCTTGGAGCTCAGGGAGACATACATGATGCTGTGCTTGCCTCAAGGGCTGTTCTCATGGCTTCTCCTCTCCCTGAATCAGGGCCTGTCTTGGCAGAAAGACCTAGCGCTGCTGGTGCTGCTTGTCAGGCATGCTGGTCGGAGCTCTGCCTTCTTCTAGCGTTCTGGAGCACCAGTTGCCAGTGAGGCAAGAGTAAGCCACAGATGTGCATGAAAATATTGACTAAGCTCCACTGTGTGCTCTAGAACCCCAGGCAGATGAAACCCACTCTCTCAAAACCAAAACACAAGGGCTCAGTAGCACAGCTTGCCTACCTAGCCTTGGAAAGTTCTGGGTTTAGTCCCCAGTACCCGCTGACACACATCCTAACCAGCCAGGTGTACTAGTGTACACCAATAATATCAGCCCTTGGAAAGTAGAAGCAGGAGGATGTGGAGTTCAAGACTCCCTCAGCTTACTTAAGTGACTTTAGTGCTTGAGCTGTAGAATGCTATCTCAAAAGCCAAAACAAAATCGATAAACAAAGAAAAATCCCCAAAACACAGGACTGGGAGATGGTACAGTTCTCGGTGACTTCAAAGAAGTAGATGAGGTATTCCCAGGTGAAGGGCTGGGAAGGCTAGAGATGGCAGAATGAATGGCACCCAGTGACTTACTGAGGGCTCAGGTTTGCCTTCCTGGCTCTGCAGGGTCAGGCTGCACCTTTAGTCTGGATAGTAAGAGAGAGGCCAGTCAGAATTAGTTACATGTGAGGAATTAGTAATTTTGGAAAAAGAGAAATGTAGGCTTATAGTTTCTAGAGAAACAACAGTCTTTAAACTAAAGGCTAATAAGCCTGTCATTAGGCGCCTGCCAGATCTCTGTGATGGCTGGCTGCCCCTCATCTCAACTAGCTGGCCCCTGTCCGTAGGCTGAGCTGGGGAGCTACGGCAGGACCCCCCCCCAGCCCCATAAAAGAGCACCTGTGACCTTCACACCCTTTGATAGTGACAGGTCAGAAGAGGGACTTCGGGGCAGGCCATTTGACCATCTCAGTTGCTAGCGGGGCTGTGAGCCAGTGCCTTACACACTGTATGAGAGGCCGTGTGCGAGGCCTCGCTCTCTCTGAGCCCCTGCCATTGCCCCTTTATTGCCCTCACAGTGACAGTTTTCCATCTTGCTAAAAATCTTCAGCTCACATCACTGTCTTCTGCATTGTTCCTACACCAGTGTCAAATACATTTTGAACAGTTAAAAACGTAATTGTTTCAGACGTAATTGCTGTAATAAGATAGTAGGGATAATTAATTTCCAGAGAGAGGTATACTCAGTTCACAGTACTAGAGTTTCTAGCCCAAGATCCAGTGAGGATCTTGGAGCCTCTAGAGGGGACATTGGATCACAGTGGGAGGGAGTGTATATGGAAGACACTTTTCTTAATGAAGAGGAAGTAAAAACTAAAAAGGCCAGGGTCCCATAATACCCTCAAAATGGCCTAAGGTTGTAAGTTCCTACGGTTCCACCGTTTCTCCAATAGTGTCACTCCAGAGACAAAGCTGCTAGCACAGGGAACTTTGACAGACACTGACCCAAGCCATTGCATGAGTATCATACCAATAAAAAAATGATAATATATGATATGGACACTTGAATCAATTTGTAGCTAACTAGGAAATTTGTTGGTCCCAAGACTTCTTGAGAAAGAGGGATTTATACCCTCTATCAGGAAAAGCCTTTTTAAATGTTCGTTGTTGTTTTGTGGGCTGGGAAGATGGCTCAGTACGTGAGAATACTTGCTGCAAAGTCTCATGACCCAGAACCCACATTGTGGGAGGGAAAAAAAATCACTTGCGTAAGTTGTCCCCTGACCAGCATATACATGCTGTGGCATGCACGCACACACAAGCGCCCATGCGCCAATGGAAAGGGAATTGTTTTATTTTATTTTTTATGTAGGTGTTTTGCCTGCAGGTATGTCTGTGCACTGTGCATGTGTCTGCTGCTTACAGAGGCCAGAAGAGGGCATTGGATTCCCTGGAACTGAAGTGACAGATTGTTGTGAACCTCCATAGCTACACAGGCACTGAGAGTCAAACCACGGTCCTCTGGAAAAGTAGTGAGGGTTCTTAACTACTGAGCCATCTCTTGAGGCTTCTAAGATTTTTTTAATAAAAAATACATTATCCAGGTATGGTAACACATGCTGTTCATCCCAGTACTCTGGAGGCAGAAACAGGCAAGCCTGAGTTCTAGGCCAGCCTGGTCTACAGAGTGAGTTCCATGATAGCCTGGGCTACACAGAGAAACCCTGGCTCAAAAAACCAAACAATCGAGCTGGAGAAATGGCTCAGCAGTTAAGAGCACTGACTGCTTGTCCCAGGGTCCTGAGTTCAATTCCCAACAACCACATGGTGACTCACAACTATCCATAATGAGATCTGATGTCCTCTTCTGGGGTGTCTAAAGACAGCTATGGTGTACTTACATATGATAGATAGATAGATAGATAGATAGATAGATAAATAGATAGATAGATAAGTAAAAAAAAAAAACAAAAAACAAAAAGCCAAAAAAAAAAGCCCCAAATAATTAATTGTGGGTGGGCAGTGCTAGGGATTGAATCCAAGGCCTGTGTGTGCTAGGCAAGCATTCTATCACTGAGCTATACTTCCAATTCCTCAGGAAAAGCATTTAAAAAATATTAGCATAAAAACCAGATTAAAAACATAATTGGTTAATGTCCTATGAGGTTGTGTCTCTTCTCCAGTGGAAGTCTGCACATTAGCCTAGGCCTTCTTCACTGAGTCAGAGGTCAGCTTACACACCTCTCCAAACCTTGATAAGTTCCCTTGGAGGCTGCCACTGGGGAGTGTCAGGTGACACTGAAGGATCTCTACACTACTCACCTTTACCTGCTTTGTAGATTGTGAGGGCGTGCCTCAGAGAGCGCTGTGAGAAAGGGGCTCCTGGGAAGATACCTTGAGCAGTCCTGAGGGAGGACGAAGTATCTGTGGCCATAGGACGATGTGATAAAACAGAGGCGGGAGTTGGGGTGTAGCCTTCGCACTCTTCATGTAGACCCTGGTGTGGGGCGGCGGGCAGAGGGGGACGCCTGGGAGCACTTG
Source organism: Apodemus sylvaticus (assembly GCF_947179515.1). NCBI lineage: Eukaryota > Metazoa > Chordata > Mammalia > Rodentia > Muridae > Apodemus > Apodemus sylvaticus. Next base: position 57,897,367 of record NC_067474.1, on the reverse strand, counting down.
CAAGAATGATGGGAGAGAGGGAGGAGGGGGCAGTGTGTTCCAGGGCAAGTGAGTGCCATGGAGGAGGAGGCAGAGAGTCAGCAGGGCTTGGACACCCACTGGATGTAAAGAACGTCATTTTCATAAGAAATTTTCTCTCTTTGAACATGGAGTGGTTGGGCTGGAGAGATGGCTCAGCAGGTTAAGAGCACAGACTGCTCTTCCAGAGGTTCTGCGTTCAATTCCCAGCAACCACATGGTGGCTTACAACCATCTGTAATGGGATCTGATGCCCTCTTCTGGGGTGTCTGAAGAGAACAATGGCTTGTATATATATATATATATAATAAATTTAAAAAAGAAAGGAAGGAAGGAAGGAAGGAAGGAAGGAAGGAAGGAAGGAAGGAAGGAAGGAAGGAAGGAAATGGAGTAGCCAGGAAGCTAGGAGCGTCACCCACAGGAGTGAAGAGACAGGTTGGCCCCAGGGAGCTGACTAAATCCTCACACACACACACACACACACACACACCCCACTCCTGTCTACCTACCTCTGGCAGGCATCTGAGCACCAGGCAGCAGTCCTGACGCTGGCCAGGCCTGGCAGTGGGTGGGCTGGGGCTGGTGATGTGGGTGGGCTGGGACTCCGGGGCCTACGGGCTGATCATGGCCCTCAGGCACATGCCTTGTTCTTCAGAATGTGTATATTTGTTTTAATTTTGTTTTAATTTTTAAAGTAAACTTGATTATAAAAGCTTGCAGAAAGCGAATTTTTTGTGCATGTGTGTTTTAAAGTTACATTAGTTATTAGCATTGATGTAGTCAAAAGGTTCCAAATGAAACTGAGTGAAAAGCAGGACTTCTCTTAGCTAACTGAAGAGGCCCTGCATGCCCATGCGGATATTTAGTGAGGAGACCTGGGCAGATGCATGCAGGCCAACAACCCTGTCTCCTTTGAGAGGTTCCTGGACACGTGAAATAAGGCTGACCTTTAACCTCCTCTCACTGGGTGAAGCTCAGAGGCTCTGGGGAAGCAGGGACTGTGTGTAGCTGTTAGGCAGACATTGCTGAGCTCATCTTAGCCAAAGCCAGAACCAGCCTTCCTTTCGGCATTAAGGCCACCAACTCATAGAGCATTGGTGTGAAGAATCCTTTCCAAGCAGTTCCACCACAGTCCTTTATAGTTGGGGTGGAGGGAGAGACAGAATACAGAGACCTCCATCCCATGGGCAGGACCGCTAGTCCACCAGGGACAGTCAGGACCAAGGACAGCGGCCAAGGCCATCACTAGCTTCCTGCCCATTCCAAACTCATTCACAGTTACTGACTGCCCCAATAGTGAGGATAGTGGGGTGCAGTCCTTTCTCTCCCTCCCACTCACCATCAGGTAGGTACAGGGCGAGTTGAGTCTGTGTCCTGTGGCATTCAACGTGAAGGCTTTGCACAGCGTCAGAGTAATGAGTTCTGCAAGGGCTTGAAGCAAGGGCTGGAGGATTTTTGTGTCATGTGTCTAGGAGTGACAACCCCCAGTGGTTAATTACTGCCGCACGATGAGAACTGAGCTGGTAGCAAAATGAGATAAGTTCATTATGAGCTAAATTTGAAGTTAATTGGATTCATATCCACCACCACCACCCCCTTAAGTATACATACTGACTACTTAGGAAGGGGCTGTGTGAGAAAGAAAGTTGCAACTGAGCAGAGACTGGTATCCAGGTCTGGTCATTTTGTGGAGGCAGTAAGGAGACCTCCGAGCTGAGTAGACCTGTATCGATGGATTAAGGTTATCTGGGCAGACACTTTCGGAGTGCCTACTGCATACCAGGGGAGGCCAGGGCCCACAGAAGCTCTTGATCTCTGAAGAGCTGTGGTCCAGAGGTGAGGGGAGGACAAGGGGCAGGGTGCAGGCAGTAATGCGGAAGGATCTGGTGTCGTAATGCCTGAGGTGTGGTTCCACTTCTTACCAATGGTGTGAAGCCTAATCAATCTCCACATCTTCATTTCCACATCTGTAACACGGGCCAGCAATGGGGCTTGTCTCATGTGGGTGTTGAGGGTTAAATGCAGGAGTTTTTACAAAACACAAATATACTTAGCATGTGGTCCATGCCAGAAACGTGGCTGGCATCGAAGATGAGGCACGAGAAGTACCTGGCCCAAAGCGCTGCCCATAGGAACCCCCGGGACTCTGTGGATCCCTTGATGGGCAGCCCAGAGTTAAGATAAAGCAAAATAGACTCCACTTCTGCATGACAGGGGTGACCAAGAATTCCCAGCTTTGTTCCAGAACAGTGATGAAGAGTGCCATTGTTTCCCTAAAGGACTTTGAATTTTTTAATCAAAGAAATAAGACTCCCGTGATTTTATTAAGTCATGGAGGTAAGATTTGAACTCAGGCCCACATGTCTCCCAGACTTGACCCCTCCCTGCCACATTCTGAGGTCTAGATTTGGCTCTAGAGGTGACTGGGGAGGCTCTGTGAAAGGAAGGAAGGCTATGGGGCTTCCTGGCTCTTCAGGCCTGGCCATCACAGAGCTGGCCCAGCATCTCCTCCCTGGAGGGAAGGCTGCCCTCTGGCGGCCATGCTCCTCTGTCTTTGCCTGACCCTGCTCTCCTCCTTAGGTGCACCCCAAAGGGCACATCTTCCCTTCACTTGTTCATCCAAATTCACCATTTGTCCCTCCCGGGCTTTCTATAAGCCTTTTGGAATCTAACCTTGGACTTTCTTGGTCCGTCGGCTGTTGGTACACGAGCGGTCTCCATTTTCTGGCTCACAAATAGTGCTACTCTGAACACTCATGTACAGGTTTGCCCAGGGAAGGTTGGTCCCATTTTTCTTGCTTGTTCAACTCAGAAATGTCTGGGTCACGTGGGAACTCTGTGTCCAACCTTCTGAGGGACTATCAGACTTTCCAAAGTCCGCACAGCGTTTTGCATCCCCTCCAGCAGGACACGAGAAGTCCAGTTTCCCTCCTCTATGGAAGATGGCTATAATCTGTCTCTATAATGCAGCCATCCCGGCAGGGGAGAGGCACCATGTCTCTGCACCTTTGATTTGCATTTCCCTGACTGCCAATGGCGCTGAGCAGCGTGATCTGGGTTTACATTCACTCCCTTCTGTCCAGGAGCCTATGAAAGGCCTTTGCTCGTTTGTAATTGGTTTGTTTGTCTCTCTCTTTTTTAAATTAATTTTTTATTTTTTTATGTATTCTAGAAGCCTTTTATGAGAAACCTGATTTGCAAATACTTTTCTCCTGTAGTGTGGGTCTTCATTTTATCTTCTTTCTAAAAATTTTTAAATAAAGAACCTATTTTTCAGACAGGTCTCACTATGTAGGCCTAGATGGCCTGGAACTCGCTGTGTAGACCAGGCTGGCTTTGAGCTCATAGAGATCCACCTGCCTTTGTCTTCCAAGTGCTGGGGTTTAAGGTGTGTGTCACCACACCCCGCTCATCTTCATGTTCTGATTGCTGTCCTTTAAAGCAAATAATAATAATAATAATAGTAATAATAATAATAATTTTCCAGTTTTTGTTTATTTGCTTGCTTTACTTGCATGATTTTAAAGAGAGTCTAAACTGTGTTTACACTTACTTTGAGTCGTGCTGAGGCATGCTTGCTTGCCTCTGGTTTTCAGTCAGTGTTAGCGGCCTTTCCGCACATCTAGCCTGGAGGGGGCTTGAGCTTCTTCCCCAGCTCTGGTGTTTGTCTTAGATACATCTAACATGTACGGGGACATGTTAGATACCTGTGGAGCTTGTTGTCCTGAGTGCTGTGCAGAGTCTACTCACCCAATTCTATCTTTCTGAAAGGATCGTGTGTTAGCCAACACCACATATAAGCTTCCTCACCCCTGACTGGAGCTGTGTGCACACCATGGTCTATTTCCCGTCTTCCTCTCCATCCCATTGGTTTCCTAGTCATGAATAGGTGTCACACTTTATAAATTATATATTATAAAGGCTTCCACGGAAGTCCTAGCATCCGAGAGGCCAGTTTCCTCGTGGGAGACTTGAATAATCCAGCCAGAGTTGACTCCCACCAGACTGCAGGACACTGAGGGGAAGTCCCTTCCTGTTCTCGCTACTTCCTCTGAGACTCAGGGCTCTGGATTTCAGCTTCTTCAGTGGTACATCAGGTACTAAAATCCTTCCCCTCCTCTCATGATTGAAAAGAGCAAGGTTCTGTCGCGTTTCGAAGTCCCTAAGACTCCTTGCTTTTCATAGGCAAGGCTAGGGCTTGGTCATTCTTCTAGGAGAAGGTTACACAAGTTGGGCAAGGTGTCCTCACCCGTAGTTCTGTGTGTCAGGAACCCAACCAATCCATCCTGTTCAAGTCATCGGCAAATATGCTGACACCGTCAGCACCATCGCTGCACTGCAAACAGTGTAAATCGTCCCCTCCTTGGTGATAAGGGGTATAAACTCAGGCTGCCATGTCATGCTGTGTTTGGAGATGCTGACTCTGTTTGGCCTCCTAGCCCAGAGGCCTGAATCAGCCAAGCGAGAGCTGTAGCACCTCACTGGGTGCTCTGTGCTGACTGAGGTGAGTGAGTGAAGGCAACAGGTAGCAGAAATACCCATTGCTCTCAGGGTCCCGGGGTCCGCAGCTCCAGGCCAGGAGCGTCCTCAGAGGCCAACACAGCAAATGCAAACCTTGAATTATTTCTATGTCCTACCAAGGATTTGTACAGCTTCTGCTTGGATTCAGACTGGCATTCTTGGAAGCCCAGGGAAGTGTGCTCATAATAATAGTGGTGGTGATGGTGGTGGTGGTGGTGATGGTGGTGGTGGTGGTGATGGTGTACTGGTTGTGGAAACAGAACACATATATCAGTCATCAATGGCTTTGCAGACCACACTGCAATTCAGGGCCAGCAGTCACTTGTCTTGTCCATGCCTTTTGGGGTCAACTGGAAACTGGCTGAATTAGGGGAGGATGAGTTAATCTCAGCTCTGTCCCCCTGCTTCATGGCTGAGAGGGTACGGGGACATGTTTCTATAGTGAAGGCAGATATGCACAGGGCCACACCCAGGTTCACATGTGTCGAGAGCTGCCTTCTCTGAGTAAAACATGGATTCATGGGTAGCACAAAGGAGCCCCTAGGAACTGAGAGAGAGACTCGGTGGGAGGGTTCTTTGTAGAACATGCATCACCATTTGCCAGCTTCTCGTGGGGCACATTGTTGGGAAGGAACGTGCCCAGTATAATGGCAGATGCCAGATAAAGCTGGAGTTGGCACCACGCCCCGTTGCGGCTGTACTTGGGAAGAACTGCCACCAGCAGCCCAGAGCATACCTGTAACCCTCCAAAGAGCACTGTACACCTGCAGGGGAAGTTAAGGCTGCAAGCACTTGCAATACACTCATGGCTCGTGCCCTCCACATGTGTGCACACTTGGGCTCCAAGGGCTCTGAGCGGCTGAAGAGCAGAGAGTTGTTCCTCAAGTCGGAAAGCTGAGCCTGGAGTGGGCGGCAGTCTGACTTGCCCAGGGTCCCACAGAGGCTCAGAAGCAGAGCTGAGGCTGGGGCCAAAGGGCCCTGGATGGTCTTCATGTCCCCCCTCCAGGGTGTTACTGAGGGTTGTGGGTTCAGCATCACACAGCTATGCCCTGGGGAGCTCACCGCTTCTTCTCTGGGATCTGACAGCCGTCCCTGTTGTGGCTCTCTCTCTATTTGTCTGTCTGTCTGTCTGCTGTGTCACCTGCTCATCTGGTCTTGTTGTTCAACTTATCAACCCGCCCTCCTGGTTGCCAGCCACCCTTCCTCACTCGCTGTTCCCCATGGCCTCACTATCAGTAGAGGCTCAGGCTATGGCCCGGAACCCTGGGCTCAAAGCTAAGCTCTTTCCTACCGGATGTGTTACTGTGGACAGGTTACGTATCTGCTCTTTCCTTCAGTTTCCTCTTTCATGGAGTCATCAGGATGAGATACTGAACATGTCTCTGGGCAAAACAAAGACTATTTTGTCAGTAAAATTTCATAACCTAAGCTATGTCCATGTCTCTGGGGTGTTTCCGTTGCTCTGGGACAGCAGGCGGGAAACCCTTTGGAGGAAGCAACCATCAGAAAGACCAGAAAGGCTGTGGGGAGGAGCAGGCTCCTGTGGGGGACCTGGGGGTTGGACTGAATGCCATCTGGATAGGACAGAAAGAAGGCTGCTTGAAAGGGGAACAGCGTGAGCAAAGGTGGGTTTGGGGCCTGCTGGGAGTGGATGAAACTGGGAGAGACAGACTAAAGAGGCCACAGAAAACTAAGCAGAAGTCTCTTAACTTGCAAGGTGGTGGGAGCTACTTAGTCTTTCAATGAGGAAACTTCCCACCATCTATCCATTAGTTGGCTGACACACCAACGCTTTCACTGGTGCAAGCAGCCGAAATACTTTTCCTAGGAATTTCCAGGTCCAAGGCAAACCCGGGTAACTATAATCTGGTTGCCATTTTCCCACACCCCACACTTACCTCTCTTGTCTTATTGTATTGGTTGAAACTTTCAGGATAATTTCCCATGATAATATTGATAATAATTTCCCTGTCACATTTCTTGACTTTGATAGGAAATTCCCCAAGTGTTTCAACCGTGAAGTGTAATATAATATTGACTATTTTAGAATCAGTGTAAGGTTGGAATGCACTTTGGTCCTTATTTACTGACATGTAAGGAATGAATCTTGGATCTCTTTTGTACAGTGGGGCAGGGTTCCTTCCTTGTTATAGTGATGGGAAGTTCTCACAAATGTTCTGATACCGAACCATGCTCACGTACCTGGACTAAGACTCATCTGGTCATAGCATATCACTGCTCCCAGCCTTGCTCAGCCAGTGCGCTAGTGGACATATGCAACCATTTTTCATAGCAGCAAGAACGAAATACCTTGGTACCATATCAACGAATCACGAGACTAACCTTTAATTCAAATTTTTCTCCTTTGTCTGTGAAGTGCTTACATCACAATTTTTGCCAGGTTGGTGGAATAAATTTAGAAAGACTCTCTTGGTTTATAGTCTGGGCCATTTAATAACCTAAAAATGTATCTTTTGGAGATTTAAAACAACTTACCCAAATAAGAACAAATAGAAATTTGATCATGAAGCTAAGTGGACAAAGCTCTTGTTTTTTTAATAAAGACATTTGTTCTGTTTCCCCCAGGATTATTAGGCTATCAGTATTTTCTAGCTGCTCTTGTGTTAATTGGGGTAATTTATGTTTTCCTGGGAAATTGAACCTTTTATTGAGAACTTCCTATTTATAAGTATGCAGTGTATATTCTTTTTATAAATATTATTTCTTCTATGATTTTAGTTACATCTTTCCTCATTCTGAATCTTGATAACTCGATGGGGTTTGTTTTAAATCGTGTTGGGTCTGTCTATTTTACTGGCCTTTTCAGAGGAGGCTGGGCGTGCTCAGTGGTCTAACTAGCAAACTGTCTCTCTGGTCCTTTCAAAGAATGGGTCTTCCTGCAGTGTCTGCCTCTGTCTGCCCATTCATTTATTGATTCCTTCCTCCTCCTTTCCCCAAGTTGCTTTTATTGCTTTTTCATCTGAGTTGAACGCTTTGCCAAGGTTCTGATTTTCTGAACCTTTGCTTGAGGGATCAAGATTTTAAAGTGTGTGTACCAGCAGCAAAAACTGTTGACCAAACAAGACCCAAAGGGCAGATATTTGTTGAAGAACAAGCTGAATCCCAGGAGGCAGGGGTCTAGGAGTCCTAGCCCAGCCTCACTCAGAGAAGGGTGTTTCCATAGGTACACCTGCCCTACTCCATCCCACCCAACTGGGATGTGCAGGAGATCCACATTAGATGGACTTCCGCACAGCACCCTCCATCTTCCACGAGAGAGGTGTGGCACCCCCCTTTGTCTTAAACTCCAGAAAAATATTTTCACTATAAACTCTGTGTAGTCGAATTTCCTTCTGGAAGATGGGCAGTAATGATGACAGTGTCCCAACAAAGAGAGGGACTTCAGGACTCATGGCCAGAAGTTCAGACAGTCCCGTAGCAAAATAATGATGGGGACAGACTGGTTAACCATGTAGACTTTGACGCTGGCTCACCCGGGACATCTCATTTTCCTTAAAGAAAAGAATCATAGCCGGGTGGTGGTGGTGCACGCCTGTAATCCCAGCACACTAGGAGGAAGAGGCAGGCAGATTTCTGAGTTGGAGGCCAGCCTGGTCTACAGAGTGAGTTCCATGACAGCCAGGGCTACACAGAGAAACCCTGTCTCGAAAAAAACCAAAATCCAAAAATAAAAAAAATAAAAATAAAAAAAATAAAATAAAAAAGGAATCATATCCATACCTTCCCTCCTAAGGCTGAAGAGGAGTTAACCCTTTCAAAGTCCTTGGAAGGAGCCTTGTGCTTCATTTCTTTGCAAGCTGTTCCTTACCTTCAGTTGTCATTGTTAGGTGGGAACCTGGGATCAGGGACAGGGTTGGAGATGCTTCCCGAATGGGTGGAAAGGCTCCCTTGATTGACAGAGATGCTCCCTGTTTGGTGGAGATGATCCTACAATTCCACAGAAAGCCCCTCTCTGAAGTAGCCCCTGCGTTTGGCTGTCTCACACACCTGCTGCTGACACCTCAGGTCCTGTGTAGTCTGAATGGCACCCACTCCACTCCTGAGACATGGTCCCAAGTCTCCTTCATTCACAACCCCAGTCGCTGATGCTGTGAGGAAGACTGGGGATGAGAGGGCCCTGGGCTAGTGCAGGCCCTGGGCTGCGGCGTCTGCTCTGCCACAGTCCAAGCGGGCCTCAAGCCAGTTGACCCCCTTCCTCTACCAGGTCTGAGTTTTCCATCTGCAAAATGGTGAGAGGATCCATCATGAAGAGGCTCCTGAGGCCCCTCTTGAATCTCTTTGTGGACAGAAGTGGAGGGGACTGCATGGGCTCCTGACACCCTTGTTTCTCCAGTGGAGTGCTTCTTTCACTAAAATCCATTAGCACTGTGCCCTTCTGACCTTGGGATACAAAGACTTGTCTCGGAGCTTCGACACTGCAGAGACACATAGGGAACCTAACCAGGGCAAACCTCTCAAACTCACCCCAGCCCTGCAGGCCTGCGGTCCCTGTTTCTTCTTGGTCCTCCTTGAGAGGATTGCTTAGGTGGGATTCCCGCTGAGGATGAGGGACTTCCAGAGTTCATACTGGGTGCTGGCTTAACTCCAGTGTCTTGTGTTAACGCACCTGAGCCAAGGTGCCCAGCCCAAAGCCAGGGTGGTGACAAGCATGGCAGGGACGGACTCCTTCCTGGGACTGTCTGAAGTTCTGGAAAGTTGGTGGACTTGGGAGTGGGGGAGCCTCTGGCAGACTTGTAAGGTGGGGTAGCTCCCGTCAATCTCTGAATGACGGTACTAGGAGGGACTTCAGTGTTCTTCTTGTGCATATTCTCAAAGTGAAAGACTCTTAATGGAGTGCAACATGTCTAGCAGGGCCACAGTGATGGACATGAGGCAATCTTGCCCTCCAGGATCTGGGGGCCTGCAGAGAACTTGACTCTCTCCACTTGAGGGCCTGGGCCTTCACCTCGTTGTGCCAGCAGCAGGGCAGTGTTGGCGTTGGGAAAAGCACCCTGTATGTTCACTGAATAAACCCACAGCCCTGGGCCGTGGGAGGGGAAGTACAGTACAGGCCAGAAGCATGTGTGTGTGTGTGCACGTGTGCGCCTGTGTGTTTGTGTTTGTGCATGTGTACATGCATATTTGTGTGTGTATGCTCGTGTATGTGTGTGTGAGTGTGTGTGTGTGTGTGTGTGTGTGTGTGTGGTGTATAACATACAGGTGTTCAGAGTCTAGAAGAGACAAATGTGTAGGCTGTCCAGGAGCTGTGGCTGAGCAGCAGGCTGCAAAGATGCTCACCCTGTGTTCTGTTGCTTTGATTCTTCAGGCCGAGACTTGGCAAGCACAACCCTCCCGGGGTACCCGCCACACGTCCCCCCCGCTGGACAGGGCAGCTACTCTGCACCGACGCTGACAGGGATGGTGCCTGGTGAGTTTGCACTGTTGGCGTCTCCACAGCAGGCAGCAGACGGGTTGCTGCGGGAGGGCAACCCCTGCCCCAAGCAGCCCAGGTGACCTCCATGCTTCTGAGACGCTGACCTGAATAAGTCATCAGAGGTTGGCCCAGCCTCTTCTGCAGCTGGGTCTGCAGCGGGGCCAGGAGAGCAGTGGGTGTCCTGGGGAGGACATCAGAGAGTAGGTCCTTGTCTGACACTTAAGAAGTCCCTTGTCAGCCACACTGGGTGCCAGAACCCAGAGGGTATTTCCTGAACCTTCCTTCCTCCCCCGAGTCCTTTACTCCCCAATCTGTGTACCGTGAACCAGGGAGCCAGCCCCCTCCCAGGGTTCTGCAGGACCTCCCTCATCCCTTGAGCTCAAGCATACTGTGTTTTCAAGGCATGTGAGTTGGTGACTGTGACTTTGTCATTTGGGGCTAAACTGAACACAAAGAAAACCTGTCTCTCCACTAGGGCTGGGTCAGTTCTCACACTAAAAGCAGAGATCACAATCCTTAAGGGGTCACCTCTGTTCCCCGATTCCTATTCATCCTGAGGACCAGGGTCTGTCCACAGGACCGAGGGACTCATTCCTCCCGGACGGAGCTCCTTCAAGCTCTTCCTTGGGACCGTCTATGTAAAGATGCCCAACTGGCCGGTTTATGAAGCCCTGAGGGCTCCTGATGGGGGCTTGGGTGAGCTTGAGTTTAAGATAAGTACCCTACAGGAATATAAGGCTTCATTCATAGGTGTGTGTGTGTGTGTGTGTGTGTATGAGAGAGAGAGAGAGAGAGAGAGAGAGAGAGAGAGAGAGAGAGAGGCTTCACATGGCAACAAGTGGAGCAGGTGAGAACAGAGGCAAGTGGAGTTTCCCACGCTGCACACCCAGGCACAGAATGCCAAGAAGCCCAGAATTCAAAATTCCACTCTGGCCTAGTTGTGTGCACAGTGTATTTAACAAGGTAGGAGGATGGAGCATATTTCATTTAACGGTTTGTTAGCTTGATTTATGCCTTTTAAATATGAGACATATGGGAAATGGCCTCCGTGAGCACTCTTGTCCTGGGCCTTGCCAACACCGGGGAGGCCTGCCAGGTTGCATTGCAAGAGCTTTGCCTCTTCTGCCACAAGGATAGCCCTGTGGCAGATGCCAGAGAAATAAAGCACACAGACTGAGGTGATGGAGCAGCCACATGCAGACACACACACACACGTGCACACACACAGACACACACGCACGCACACGCACACACACACACACACACACCTGGGCTTGTTGTCATCCCCAAACCTTTAACAGGTGGGGTCACAAACCACACCTGAAAACAACCCCTCATGTTTATATCGCACTTTGTAACAAGTGCTTATAGAGACCAACTCGGTCAGATGGGTTAGCTCGAGGGTATAACCCCCATTTCTCTAAATGGCTGGGACCCAAGGAAGTAAGTGGACTGCAGGGAGCTGCTAATGAGCGTGGGGTGCTGAGCTACCTGTGGGCTCTCCACAACTCTGGCTTTTCAGAAGGGACTTGCTGTAGTAGCCCTGAATCCCGGTCCCAGTCAGAACTCGTGAAGGTGAGACCACTTTGGTGGCCCTCCTAGAAAACTTCCCCGTCCCCGGAGACCAAAGTTGAGAAGCTGAACTTTTTTCTGTCTTATCTGGAGAGAGTGACCCTTGACCCTGGTCATTCTTCCAGTCCTAGTTACAGCCCCACAGACAAGTAGCTGTGGGCCTGGGAAAGGTCCCAGCCTGATGGTGGGCGCTTCTCATCCAGTAGGGATGGCAGCAGGAATCCCAGGGCCAGGCAAGAGCGCAGTGTCCCAAGTCTGCTGCCATGGGAACTCGGGACTTCTGGGACTCAGTCCTCCACCACAGAGGGACAGTACACAGCACTGAGGGAAGGAAACGAGGATTCTGGGTAGGGAGCCTGCTACCCACGAGTCCTGAACTCTCCTCCATCTCTCTCTCCCTGCCTCCTGCCCTGTCTCTCCCTCCTGCTGCCTCTGAGCTTTCTTTTCTCCCACACCAGGCACTTAAGGCCAGATCAAGACAGCTTAGTTCTTGTTCCTCAGTGTCCTATTCACTGTCACATCCTGATTCTACAATGTCTCCCAACCTGTTTCCTGGACGGCCTGTGCCCTCCCTCGCCTTTCAGCAGAGCAGTGGTCTGGCCTCCCCGCCTGCCCCCCCCCCCCCGCGCCACGCCCCATGCATTGCCAAGGTCTGTCCTAGCTAGTTTTGTGGGTTCCTCTCCCAGCCCTCGCTATCCCGACAATCACTCTGACCTGTCAGCGACCTTTCTTCCACACCCTGGACCGTTTCCCCCCTTGATCTGCGGCAGCCCAGCTCCACTCTTCAGGTCTGAGCACAAACACTGGGAGCCTTCCAGGATGGTCCCTCTGGGGCTAGTGACTTCTGTCCCATCTGCCACGTGGTGCCACTGCTCTCGCTGGAACCTGGTTATCCGTGGTGGCATCACAGCCACCAAGCGGGTTCTAGGTACTTTCTGAGCATGTTGGCTAGGGGACAGAGGCTGGGAAAAGAGATAGGCTGTGTTTTAATTTCCTGTGATAAACAGATGACAACCCCAAACGCAGTGCTCAGAATAACCGGAGCTTTCTCTCCCATTTCTGTAACAAGTCTGAAACCGGTATCACTGGGCCAAAATGCTGGCACTGGCCCAGTCCCGCTCCCTGGCAAGCCCTGGGAAGTGGTTTTCTCATCGGGCTCCATCCAGCTGCACCACTCCAAGGCCAAGTGACTCCACCCCCCTCCCTTCACTCATATGAGGGCCCTTGTGGGTAATCAAGGTAATTCACAGCTCAACTTAATCACATCCTCCAACTTGCCTTGGCATCACAGGCTCCACACCGGGAGCCTCACAGGTCAGGTTCTAGCGCCGTAGCTGCACCGTGATCTGTTGGAGGGCTTTGATCTTGCAGCTGTTTAGATTTCTGCTGCCTAACTCTCTGGTTTCTAAGTCCATGAGGTGTTTTCTTGATGGGATCCAGTTATCACAGCCATGGAGGGCCTGTTGGCATGTTCTGAGAAAACAGTTGACAAGACTCCAGCGGGAAGCTGTTATGGGGTTTCCCAAGCTCTGAGGTGGCCGCACTGGGATGGGTGGTTTTTCGCCGTGTAGATCAGTCCCCCGTACTCGCTGTGGGTCTGTAGGGCACTCTGCAGGGAAAGCAGAAACCCCATGATTCTTTGCCTCCATGGACTTTAGGAAGCGCTTGGCTGTCACTGCTTTCTCACATACAAGTGGAACCTTCCATTTATAACATTTGCTTCCAGGGCACACAGAGGAGGGACTGTCTCCAGGGCACACTCCGCAGTTGAACTCTGGGGTGGGGGTGGGGGGAAGCAGGCCTAACAAGTTCTGCATTGAGTGGCAGTTTGTTGGCATGTCCTGCTTCCTGGCTTTGATGTTGCTGAGGTGCTATCTGCCCTTCCTGCTCCAGGGCATCCTCCTGTCTGCAGAACACGGCATCTAGCTCCTCTGCCAGGTCTGTGGATTCTCTTCCCGCAGTCCTTTGCGGATGGATCAGTTATACTGGAGAAAGCAAGGCCCTGCGTATTTTACCAGCTAAGGGTGGAGACAGATTTCAGTTTTGATTTCCATCAAGTCTCAGCAAATGCCAAAAGTTTTGCACCAAAGATTCCACAGTGTCTTGATCGGTGCGTTAGTACTGGATGCCTGCCTGAAGATATTTGTGCAACCTAACAGATATTGACATGGCATTTGGAACTCTTAAATGCCCTGGGCTGCGGGGGAGGGAGTTCCCTGCCCTTTGGCTTTGGTGAGTCTGAAAACAAGGAAAGCATCTTTGAATATCACTCGAGGGAGTGGGGACTTCCTCCCCAGCCCCTTGCTTAGCTCCTGCTTTGGAGATTTAGGATGAAGTGCTAACAGGGCACCCCGGAGGGGGTGGGCGGCCGCAGATGCAGAGGCAGATAGAGGGATGTGTGTTAGACAGCGTGCACCAAGGAGCATGGCTGGTCCCTACGGCCCCTGTGGCCCCTACAGTCCCTGTGGCCCCTACAGTCCCCGTGGTCCCGTGGTCCCGTGGTCCGGTGGTCCTGTGGTCCTGTGGTCCCCGTGGTCCTAGGCACTCCAGCAATCACTAGTAGCAAATGATTGGGAGACATTACTTCTAAACGCCTTGCAATTAAGGTGCCCAGTGAAACGACGCTCTTTAGCCTCTTGAGACATGGTAGGTTAGGATGAGAGACAGAAAGAGCATTTGGGACCGGAAGGGAAGTCTGACGCAAGCAGCAAGGGCGGGCGGGCGGGCGGGGAGGAGCCAGATCCAGTCCTCTGACGTCAGTGCCTGTGCCTTCCTCAGCCTCTCTCTGCCCGCCTGCCCGGCTCGTTCACACCTCTCTGTTCTCCACCTAGACAAGTCTTCTCCAATAACCTAAGTGTATTCATTTCCTGTGGCGCCCATTACAAATTACCATAACTCGGGGACCTAAAACAAGGGTAATGTTTTATCTTCCAATTCTTGATGTCTGAAGCCCAAAACAATCTAACTGGGCCCAAGTCAGGGTGTTTGCTGGGTTGAGTTCCTTCTGAACACTCGCACGCGGGGGCGGGGTGTGTGTTTTATTTCACTCCCCAGCTCACGGATGCCTAGGGCATCCTTCGGCTTGTGGCCCCATTGCTGTGGCAGTGCTGGGCCACCTCACATGCTGCCACCATCTTTCTCTCCTGTCAGAAGGAATCCTGTATTTACTACCACCCAGCCCAGTCTTTGTCTCCAAGACAGTTCAGCAGCAGCCTTAATCGTCTTTACCACCTTCATTTCTCTCTGCTGTGGAGTCTTACACATCCACAGGCTCTAAGGCTAGGATGTCAGGAGAGGAAGGAGTCATATCTGTCTATAGTGAGGCTATCCCTGAGTTTTGCTAGCCAGGTGGAAGGGATGAGGCTAGAATTTAGCAGGAGATGGCCGGGACTCCTATGTAGTCTGTCATGTTCTTTCTCATAAGGGTAAAATGAAATGGGTCTGAAATGCCACACTGGACCCCAAACCAACACTTAGTGTTTCTCAGGAAATGTCTGAAGAGAGAAGAGAGAATAGATACCACCAGTGGCACTGGTGACACAGGTGGGAAACCTTATTCCCGTGCTGTGGGGAGACCCTTCAGTAGACGAGTCCAGTGAGCTGGACCAGTTTAGTACAGGCCTGCAGAAGCCAGGACTTGATAGAGACTCAAGCATCGGAAGGGAGGTTGAACCCTGGTCCTCTGGGTGCTTCTCTAGAGAGTGAATGGCTTTTGCCTGCTATCTGCGCCCCAACCCCGCCCCACCCGCTTTCTCATTGGGCCTTCTGCTGGACTTCTGACTGGGGTGCACCTGGGCCCCCCACGCACACCTGTTGCTTGTTTCTGACTCTTTGCTGCCCTCTAGTGGTCACCGGTCATTCTGCCATGCTAGGAATGGAGGGGGGAACCCAGCCAGCCAAACAGGATGAGGCCACTGGTGGTATCCATTCTCTCTTCTCTCTTCAGACATTTCCTGAGAAACACTAAGTGCTGGTTTGGGGTCCACTGTGGCATTTCAGACCCAGCAGCTGCCTTCAAGGAGTTCACAGTCCAGTTTGGGAGACAGACAAATAAACCAACAAAAATCCCATGTTTTATGTAAAACGTTTTGAGGAGCTGGCTACAGTCAAGATTTGCTCTAGAAGGAATAAAAGCATTTGTGGGAGGAGCATCTGCACTCTAGACGCAAAAGGTGCAGGTTGAGCCTGACGTGTTCAAGGCCCTCCCCTGCTGAGAGGTTGGAGTGTGGCTTGGTACAGAGAGGAGCATAGGAGGCCCTTGGAGCTCTAGGGAGAATGGATGGTCCTGCTGGGCACTGGGCCGGCAGCTTCTCAGTCCTGATGACCGAGCCAGATCCCGATGAGGGAGATTAGACTTGAATCCAGTACTGAGGAAGGATAGCCATCCCCAGAGCCTGGCCCAGCTTGACCCACAGCCGTCCTTCTGTGACCAACTCCCAGTACCACTGCTTACCAAAAATGTTAGCCAAGAGGGCCAGTCACTGGCAGTTCTCTCTGTTATCTAACTGAAACTGGCCCGGGAGCAAATGAGGAGCAGCAGATGCCGGCCTGGCTTACCAGGGCATGGTGGATAGAAGAAGCTGCAGTCCGGGACTCGGGCCAGGCAGCACCCGCCACCTCTCTCCTGCCCTCGCTCCCTGGGCTGTTGATGCCGGGGAGCCCGGAGCGATGTCACCAGCCGAGGACCCACAGTCCCTTCTGCCCTCAGCCCCTTCCACCGTTTCTTATATTATCACCGTGTATCAGCCCCTGCCAGACTGAAGACACGGCAGGTAGCCCACCCCTGGGATGTCCTACAAGACTGTGAATGGGAGTGCCAGAGCCAGTGGGCCCCGTGCCAAAGGCCGATTTCCCTTTCGGGGCTTTACACCAGTCTGATGTTAGAAGAAAAAACGAACTTTGCCCCTGGAATTCAAAAAGGAAACTGGCAGGAGAGTATTAATAAACATTATGGGAAATGTCTGCACATTGCAACATTAACTTTTATTAACTATTACATTTAATGCTCATAAAATTTTCATCACACTTGAAAACAGTTTTAGGCTAGATTGTCTCACCCCGTGAAAGTTCCCGAGTCCGCGCAGTAATTGCGAAGACGTCACAGCTCATCATGGCGTACATCACTCACGGTCACGTGGTTCCAAAGGCAAGAGTCTAGATGGAAGCTTTTGGTAATTTTAGAGCAGAAATTAATAATGTGCTGTAATTACCATGCTGTAAGGTGGAAGGGGCCTTCCCAGGATGGTACTCCTGTGTCTGGGGACGGGGGTTTGGGAACGTCCGGCTTTCTTATTACACCCCACTGACCACAATGGATAAAGGCAAGGCCTTCAGATAATGGGGGCGTCAGCAGCCCCCCAATTCCTTCCTTCAGTTTACTGAGTATCTACACAGGAGCCTAAGGACACCTTGTGAGGCATGTCATTTAGGGTCTACGGAGGAACAGGTGTGGTGTCACATAAACCCAGGGGCTCTGGGAACACAGAACAGGGATTTAGCCAGGCATGGGGGGGGGGGGCATAGAGGAGCAGGGCAGGTGCTTCTATGGAAGGCTGTAAAGACAGGGACCACACCACCGTCACATTCCAAGGTGGGGGAGGAAGCAGTCAAAGCCTTCAGTGGCATCGGTGCTACTGTCCTTCAGCATGGGAAGGGCTCAGCATTACAATGAGAGAGGGGTGGGGCGAGCAAACGAGGGGCCAGGACAAGGTGGTACGCAGAAGGGGCCCGAGCCTCGCATCGCCCAGTCCGCACTCCCGTCCTTGAAGCAGCTCTGCTCTTGTGTTTTGACCCTTTGGCTTGCTGGAATCCACGGCCCCGCCCCGTTTCCATGGCTATGTCACCTGTCAGCCCTATGTCACCTGTCAGCCCTCAGCTCGAGCAGCCACCACACCTAGCTCACTGCACCTGAGCCACTTCCCTCCTCAGCCCAGAGCAGTGGGGGTCAGTAGGGTTTGGCTTTTGCCCTCTAGAGGAAGAGTGTTCTTCCAAGCTCCCACCGCCCACCCGCTAACCTTCATGGTGTTGACCGTATAGGGAGGTGACACCGGCTTGTTCCCCAGGTTGCTACTGAAAGCTCCTTGTGAGATCAGAATGTCCACCCTCGTTCCCTAGCAAGTTAGCCGCTCTGGTGGTGATGTAACCTGTGTGGACCTACTTCCCCAGACATTCCGGGAGCATCCAGGCTGAGCGAAGTCTAGAATTTCTATCTCAAGCTTACCCAGCCTTGGTGCTCCTGAAGACTAAGAGGGCATGAAGTCTACTTGATAGACACTGGTCCCAGGAGAAGACTGTGACTTCCCTGATGGTCCTCTGATGCTCCAGACAGTCTTCCTGACTCACAGTTCCTTCCTGGTCAGGGAAAGCCCTTGCTGCTGGGACACTGGGGAACTGCATTTCAGATTCTGGGACTGTCCATCCTCCCTCCCTGTCCATCTGTCACTGCTGAGTCTGCTTTAGGCTAATGACACTTACTCTTTCGGGTACCTATTGTCACATAGGTCCTCAATCGCCCCCACGTGCATCCCAGGCAGGGCCTTGCCTGCATGGTCAGCTCAACCCCAGGCTCCCAACCATGTTCTGCCTGCTTGTAGCTGTTGGGCTATGTTGGAATGTGTCTCCTGATTGCTTCTGGAGTGAGACCCAGCCCGGAGCTTTCCGTGGAAGAGGGATTACACCCAGTCCCAACACGCAGCAGATGCTGGCGAGATCTAGATAGACCGGACGTGAATACCACACTCATGCTCCCTCACTTATTAGCCAGAATGGAGTCCAGGCTCGGGGCACAGGGTGTAAGCGAACAGGGCATCTCTCCATCGCTGCCCTGGTCTGTCCGTACTTGTTCTCTGGATGATGCTGAAACAATAGCCCTTGTTATCCTCTGTTTGAGCTATCTATTTTTTTTCACTTTTCTCTCCTTCTCGTCCCGGGGGACTCGCCTCTCGCCCTCATCCCTCATGTCTTCCCTTTCAGTTGGCTGTCACTCTCATTGTCCTCCCGGGGCTTGGAAGGCAGGGTGACAGGCAAGAGGATCCCAACCAGGCCAGGGAGGCTGGAAATATAGTCATTAATGGGAGCCAGGAAGCCCAGATGTCCTCCCTGAGAGTGGGTAATTTGTTTTTAATGAAAAACCACGCGGTGACCCTGAACAAATGAATTTTCTTTATAAGGAGTCTATGTGCAGAGTCACAGATAAAGGATTTACAGGGAGACGTAAAGCCAGGCTTGAGAGGAAGGAAGGAAGGAAGGAAGGAAGGAAGGAAGGAAGGGAGGGAGGGAGGGAGGGAGGGAGGGAGGGAGGGAGGGAGGGAGGGAGGGAGGGAGGAAGCAGCAAGAGGAAGGAGGAAGCACAAGGGAGAAATGGAGGATTTTTAAAGTGGCAACTCTCTCCCCATGATCTTTTGTCTAAAGAACATCTCAGCTCAGAAATTCTTTGGAAACTGTCCTGCAGACCAGTGCACAGGACCGTTGGGAACATCCTGAGACTTCTTTCATGACTTCCCATTCACACAGAGTTTGTACTTTCCAAACCTTCCAGTGTGGTTGTTGGCCCCAATTTACAGAGATGAAAACTGAGACCGAGGAGAAATGGTTGCAGTAGAGTCCCACAGCCAATGGGGATGGGAAGGGAAGGACTTCATTCACATGGAGTTTGACTCTTACATCACACCGTGTTTATATCTGGAAGTGGCTTCTCTGTGAGGCAGCAGAGAAGGTCTGTGACCTGGGCTGACCTGGGAGAAATGCCCTGACTCTTCAGAGGGCCAGGACGGGGCCAAATGCACCTGAACTTGGGGAATGTCCGTTTTTCCAAGAACACACCGGGTAAGGATTCATACAGTGAGAGCACCCAGGAATGAGCCGCGGGGGTTGGTGGGGCAAAAAAAACAAAAATCTGGTTAATGCCAAGAGTCCTGTGTCTTCCTTCCATGACTCAAGAGGTCAGCCACATAGCAATCCTCTGCAGGTCTGTCAGGGACGGGCAGCTGTACAGGCACTGTCTCAAGAGACGCCCCGGTTCTGGGTCCTGTCCTTGATGGGCAAGTCCTCCCTGTTGAAGAAGCATGGCTGGAGGTTGAAGCAGACCCTGGTTGGGGAGTGCAGAAGGGGTCTGTTGTAGCACACGCCTCTTAGGGGCCAGAGACTCCTTCATGCAGTCTACGATAACTTCACCCTCCATTGTGGACAGAGGCCTGGACTGCCAAGTTAAGGATAGGAGTGGGCAGAGTCATGGGGCAGGTTAAAGGAAGAGCCAGCCCAGCTTTGTGTCCTCGGCGCTTCAGCCCTTCCTGTGGACCTCAGGTGCTCTGATCAGTGGATATAGACGCTGGCCCTCCCCAGGCCAGTGGAGTGGAGCATGGAACCTGAGGCACCGGGGGCTGGGCTGGGCGTCCTGTTATCTGCAGCTCTGCTTTTCCCTTGAAGTCAGGTAGCTGGACAGCATGCAGTGATGGTGCTCTTTCCCTGGCTTCAGTACGCTCTGGAAGTGGTAACCCAATCAGACAACCAGACCAACAGAAGGCTCAGGCCATGACCTGAAGTCTCCACTTGGGTTGGGCCTCTGCCTCCCAGTATCTGGCTGGGCCTGGCTTCCCCAGATACCAGAAGCGGGCACCTTCCTCACAACAGGCTTCCTGTGAGTGAGGCTTCCTGTTAGGTGCGGTGTGTGATAACTTCACCCTCCTTACTGGATAGAGGCCTGTAACGGACCAACTTCCGAGGCGGATTTGAGCCACATCAGGCTGGCCTGAAATCCCAATCCCAGAATAGGGAGACTGCCAACATCTCTTGTAGAGCTGGACCCATGGCCACCCTGCCCCTGTGAGTCAATGTCACTGCCTTGGTGCCCAGCCCCAATCCTGGAATAGCCACACACCCCTCCCCACTGCAACTGGGAACGGGGAGCCCCCAGAAGACAGTGCCTCTCTGGATGCAACCCAGACCATCCTTCCAGAAACGCACTTCCAACCAAAACGATCCCTAGACACCCCGAGCACACTGCTGTTTCAATGGTGGGCAACTACAAACACCAGGCAAGGCTGCCAATTGGTAAGCAGGCTGGAACTGGTTTTGCTTTCATTGCGCTGAGCCAGCTGGGTGGGGTCCTCGCTCGTGAGCCACATTCTGGCCGTCTCCCTTCACACACTCTCTCACTCCTTCATTCATCCATCGGATCATAGGCTCTTCCATGTTGCTGAGCCCAGCTCACAGTGTGAACACAGACATGGCCAAACGGCTCTGAACTCGAACCTTCTATGAAGAGAAGTACCCACATTTCATGTTCAGAATGGAGGGAAGCCAACTTGAACATGGTGTTTGGGAGTGGTTTTATTGGGATGATAGTCCCAGGAGGCAGAGAGGTTACAAAGAGGGCAAGGTCTGAAGGACACAGCAGCAGGAGGCGTGCCTGCCCTCAGGATATACGCCTGACTGGTGACCAGCTCAGGTCCCATTCATCCTAGACCTCCCTGGAAGGGCTCAGAGAGAAGCCTGGCCCCTGGAAATCTCATCCTGAAGCAGGGGCTGGCCCATGTGTACAAACAGGGGACTTGGTATTTAGGAGCAGGGAGGAGCAGGGAGGGACCCCTGAATGGCTGCCTGCGTTAGAAATTTCTATGCATTTGTAATAACAAAATTACCATAATTTGCTCGTTAACGCAGCTAGATCAGTCAAGCATTGTTCCTTCGCAGGCGGGCTGGGAGGTGTGCGCCTCTCTGCACACTCCGCACACCCCAGCCAGCCTGCCAGCCCGTTGGAGCGCTAGAAATTAGCATGCAAATGGTCCTAATTCGGTGGGCGAGCTGTCAGGCAGGCCTCTCCGGCCTCGTCTCTGTGAAGGCCCTGACAGCCCAGCTCTGGAGCCGGCCCACCCTCCTCGCTCCAGCCAGGAGGAGCTCTGAGGGGCACCTCCAGACTGACAGCTTGGCGGCCTCCCTCCCTCCGCTAGCGCCATCAGGCCTGGCGGCAGACTCCCCGGGGAGCAAGCAGGGCCTGCCACCATGCTGGCCCAAGGCAGGCTAGCCGGTGGGCTGCGGGGGGGGGGGGGGGGGGGGGGAGGCTGGCCCGTGCTCAGTCCCACCAGTGCTGGCTGGCTTGGGGATACAGGGCCGTGTGAAAATGGAGAGGTGTCCCCTGACTCAGGGTCCAGTCCTAGCTGGTGGGCTCCAAGTGACCTCCATGGGACCCTGGTCGACCTTCTCTATCCGCACATCTGCGGGATGGTTGTGCAGACTCAGGGATTTCTGGCTGAGAGAGCTGGCCTTCTATCCGGGCTTGCTGTCGGCACCCTCTCCTCAGTAGCGCCATCTATCGGTTCTTCTTGGGAGAGAGTGAAGGGCCCACTTTGAAGAGGCAACAAAAGTACCTGAGACCTTCCCTGCGCTGACCCTATGCTAATCCCTTCCACCCCTCAGCCCCAGTCTTTCACTGTCTGCCTGGAGGTCGGGCGGGTGCAGCCCCATGTCAGGGAGGATAGAGCTGGTGCATGCTTCGGTCCCCCTTGTGACTTGAATGAAGTCCCACAGTCTCACAGAGCCCCTTTTGGAGGTTGTTGCCCAGGCTAGCCTTGAACTCCTGAACATTTCTATTTCAGTTATTTTGTGCTGCCGAGGGTGGAACCCAAGGCAAGCACCCAATCAAGGACCCACACTCATATCCCTGTGAAGGGAAACGGTAGATGACCCCATCTGTGGCATGTGGCCCGTAGCCTGTCCCTGTTTTCCTGGGGTGTTGTTCTCAGGCTCTCATTTTTATTAGATATTCACTTTATTTACATTTCAAATGGTACCCCCTTTCCGAGTTACCCCTCCGAAAACCCCCATCCCCTCCCCCTCCCCCTGCTCATCCCTTCCCCCACCCAATTTCCTGACTTCCATTCCCCTCTTCTGGGGAATCGCACCTTCACAGGACCAATGGCCTCTCCTTTCATTGATGTCTGAAATGGTCATCCTCTGCTACATACGTAGCTAGAACCATGGGTCCCTCCATGTGTACTCTTTGGATGGTGGTTTAGTCCCTGGGAGCTCTGGGGCTACTGGTTGGTTCATATTGTTGTTCCTCCTGCAGAGCTGCAGACCTCTTCAGCTCCTTGGGTCCTCTCTCTAGCTGCTCCATTGGGGACCCTATGCTCATTCTATTGGTTGGCTGTGAGCCATGGGTATTTTGATCCACTTTCCAGTAAAAATCAAAGTATCCACACTTTTGTCTTCCTTTTTCTTGAGCTTCATGTGGTCTGTGAGTTATATCTTGGGTATTCCAATCTTTTGGGCTAATATCCACTTATCAGCGAATGCATACTGTGTATGTTCTTTTGTGATTCGGTTACCTCACTCAGGATGATATTTTCTAGCTCCATCCATTTGCCTAAGAATTTTATGAATTCATTGCTTTTAATAGCTGAGTAGTACTCCATTGTATAAATGTACCACATTTCCTGTTGAGGGACATCTGGCTTCTTTCTAGCTTCTGGCTATTATAAATAGGGCTGCTATGAAGACAGTGGCACATGTGTCCTTATTACATGTTGGAGCATCTTCTGGGTATATGCCCAGGAGTGGTATAGCTGGGTCCTCAGGTAGTGCTATGTACAGTTTTCTGAGGAACTGCCAAACTGATTTCCAGAGTGGTTTTGCCAGCTTACAATCCCACCAGCAATGGAGGAATGTTCCTCTTTCTCCACATCCTCTCCAGAATCTGCTGTCCCCTGAGTTTTGATCTTGGCCATTCTGGCTGGTGTGAGCTGGAATCTCAGGGTTGTTTTGATTTGCATTTCCCTGATGATTAAGGATGTTGAACATTTCTTTAGGTGTTTCTCAACCATCCGGTATTCCTCAGTTGAGAATTCTTTGTTTAGCTCTGTACCCCATTTTAATTTGATTCTCTGGAGTCTAACTTCTTGAGTTCTTTGTCTATATTGGATATTAGCTTTTGGATATTGTCTATATTGGATATCTATCAGATGTAGGATTGGTAAAGATCTTTCCCCAATCTCTTGGTTTCTCGGGCTCTCTCTTAAGAGCCTGGTCTGTCTCCTGTCAGACAGACAGAACCTCTTCCCAGGACTCAGAGTTTGATGAGTTGAAAGCAGGTTAGGTCTTAGTCCCAATGGCCCTCCCTGTCTGACATCTAACTGTTCTTGTTCTGTAAGCAGCACAGTCATCCAGCCCAGAAGATGGTGTCAGATATCCTGGAACCGGAGTTACAGACATGGTTGTGAGATACCCTGTGAGTGCTGGGAACTGAACCTGGTCCTCTGGGGGAAAAGTCAGCCCTCTTAATGTCTGAGCCGTGTCTCTAGTCCTTGCAGGGCCTTTTGTACCTCCATATAAATGAAGAGATGAGAGATCCTAAGAAACTCAAAGTCCTGGCTTCTGCTGGCTCTCTGGTTTTGAGCCTGGACTCCTGCTGCATCCCAAGGCTGTTTCATGCTCAGCATAGAGCCTGCCTGGCATGAGGCACATGCTCATGGAAATGTTTAACTCACCTTGAATAACCTGTTCATCCACCTAGGAGGCACACAGACAGTGCTCAGCCTCCAGGATGCTCCCTTCAGTCCCTGGAGAAGCATCTCTCTTCCCACCTAGTCTGGTTGTTTGGGGCAGGGGCATCATGGGAAGAAACCTTGGGCACTGTATTAGCTTCTCAGATGATGCCAACCACAGAACCCCTGGCACTATGGCAACATCTCAGGGGTACTTCTGTTTCCACCCTGGGGCCGGCCCGGGAACTTCTGAAATTCTCTGTGTGAGTTGGCACAGAGGCTTGCCAATTTAATTTCTGCTGGAGAGGACTGCAGAGCTCCCCCTAGTGGACAAGAGAAATGCCTTGTTTCATATACTACACACACACACACACACACACACACACACACACCACCTGTCCTGGTTTACTCAGTTTTCACATCTATTCTCTGCCAGAATCCTCACCAGAGCCTTGAAGTCACATGTTGTCTCGCACTGCTCCTGGCATAGGCTCAGAGAGAGGGCAGGGCTGGCCCTGTGCAGCCAGGACTTGACCCAGCAGCCCAGCACCACACTTGATCTTAGATTTAGCCAGTGGCCACCTCCTTGATTGTGGCCCAAGCCTTCCTAGCCTTGTGATATAAAGCCCCAAGGGCCATCATTTCCTTTCCCTATGGAAAGGTCAGTCAGTTTTTCAGTGAAAGTTTGTGATGGCTTCCCCGTGTCTCCTACCCACCAGCCTTATTCCTCCAGACCTTTATTTTATTTCCCTTCATTTTATTGAGACAAGGTGTGGATCTTTGAATGAAAATGGCACCTTGTGGCATAGGACATGTGTCCTTGCTGGAGGAAGTGTGCCTTCAGGGGGTGGGCTTTGAGGTCTCAGAGGCTCAAGCCAGGCCCAGTCCCTGTCTCTTCCTGCTGCCTGCTAACCCAGATGTAGACTGCTCAGATACCTCTCTCCAGCGCCATGTCTGCCTGCACACCGCCATGCTTCCCGCCACGAGGATAATGGACTGAAGCTCTGAACTGTAAGCGAGCCCCAATAAATGGTTTACTTTGTTAGAGTGGCTGTGATCAAGGTGTCTCTTCACAGCAATAGAACCCTAACTAAGACACAGAGATGCTGGCTGGCAGAAACTTGCTACACACGCACACAGATCAGGCTGGCCTCAAACTCACAGAGAGCTGCCTGTCTCTGCCTCCCAAGTGCTGCCATCAAAGGTGTGCTGCCAGGCCACTTTTAACCCAGCTGCAGGGATCCCAGAACAGGTCACTCTCCTTAAAATGCGGATGTCAGTTCTTCTGGGATCTGGGTGGCTACCCCCTCTCCCCGCCCTCCTGCTCTTCCCACCATATCCAGTTGGCTAGCTCTCACTTCCTCTTTAGTGGTTGGGAAGTCATCCCTAGCCGCGTGGTTTAAAATCTCTTCTGCTCTTCAGCTCTGTCTATTCCACCCATGCCTGGCGCATCCTCCTCGCGGGGCCCAGCACACCGCGTACTCTTTGCCTGCTCTGACTTTACTGTGAGGTTGTTTCCCCAGAGTGTTAGCGCAGGAAGGGCAGGACTGCAGTCTGATCTGCTCAGGTCTATGGCTCCGTGTCTAACTCAGGTATCCTCTCCGTGGCTGGAACAGGAGCAGAGGGCTGAAACGGTGCCGTGTGTAATGCCTGGCCTCAGGCGAGGCACCTGTCAGGTCCCCAGCACACCTGGGGGTCTACACCGGCTTTTCTTCTTCTCTCCTGGAAACACGCCCGTTCCTCTCCCCGTGGTCACCAAGCTGTCTCTCCTTTCCTTTGTCCCCCTTGGCTGTCTACCCACAAAACTGCCTCAAACAAGTCTGTGGGGTGGCCACAGAGGACAAATAGCTAAGCGTCGGTAGCACTTAAGAAAGACTAGGTCTCAAGCAGGCAAAACAAGCCGGGCAGTCGTGGTGCACGCCTGTAATCCCAGCACTCTGGGAGGCAGAGGCAGGCGGATTTCTGAGTTCAAGGCCAGCCTGTTGTACAAAGTGAGTTCCAGGACAGCCAGGGCTACACAGAGAAACCCTGTCTCCAAAAAAAAAAAAAAAGAAAGAAAAGAAAAAGCAGGCAAAACAGCTCAGAGGGTCAAGGCCCTGCTACCAAGACTGGTGATAAGTTCAGTTCCTGAAACCCACACAGCAGAAGGAGAAAACCAACTCTGCATATATATATATATATATATATATATATATATATATATATATATATATATATATATATACACACATATATATATATGCATACATATATGTATATATACACACATTTGTACATACACATATAAATATATACATACATAGATGAATGGGTTTTTTTTAAAGTGATTCCAACAGCTGCTTGAAGCAAGCATTTATTTATTTTATTTATCTGAATACACTGTTGCTGTCTTCAGACACACCAGAAGAGGGCATCGGATCCCATTACAGATGGTTGTGAGCCACCATGTGGTTCCTGGGAATTGAACTGGGCACCTCTGGAAGAGCAGTCAGTGCTCTTGATAGCTGAGCCATCTCTCCAGTCCGTACCAATGTTTTTAAAAAGTATTTAAAAGAAGGACAGCCAGCTTTAAGGTAAACCTACTCTCTGTGTTCCTGGGGTAACTGAGGCCCAGGCATGGGAAGGGCTTTGGTTTCATGAGTTTTGCAGTGAAGACAAGACCATGCCAGGTACCTGCATATGTATGATCCAGCCAGGGAGTGTTGCAAATTCAGCTGCCTATCAGTGTTTATGCCTTACCAAACTCTCTCTCACAGTGGCCCCTAAGGATGGCTGGAGGCCTCCTACACAGCAAGCCCGTCTTGATGGCTAGTTCCAGAGGATAGCTTTCTTAGAGATTCGGCTCAGAAGAACCCATTTCAGATACTTAGGCCTCAGAGGATGCTGGGAAGCAGCTATACTGACCACCGTCCCTCCAACTCTGTTGTACATTGTCAAGGGGACGTGTCCTAAGCAAAAGGTGGCCAGCTGCACAGCTTGCTAACGCAGGAATCTACATCTCCAACAACTCTCTGCTCTTAGAGGGCCAGCCCTGCCCCTCTGAGGACCAGTGTCACTAAGTTTTTAAACTCACTCAATATATCTTTACAGCTGGCTCCACACAGGTTCAAATAACCCAGACTGTTGGGTTATTGTTATATTTTGGTTGTTGTTTTCTTTTGTTGTTGTTGTTGTTGTTTTAAGACAGTGTTTTACTATGTAGCTCTGTCTGATGGAACTCACAGAGATCCACCTATCTCTGCCTCCTGAGTGCCGGGATTAAAGGCCTCAGGTAACTCGGTCTGGGGTGTCTACTGTAGTCTGAAGTTTCAGCTCTGTAGTTGACTCCGCAGCCTGTACAGGGAAGCCAAGCTGGAGCCCTGACCCCACCCATCCTAGGTTCTGGATCTGTTCTTGCCCTGGGGTGTCTCTGCAGGGAGGATTTGGATTGTTGACACACTGAGGAACCCTGGATGAGTGGCAATAAGGATGTGTCCCACTACCTCCTTTGAGAAAGGGAACTCCAAAGGATTATGCAGGGATGCAGCACTGTAAACGGGGAAATCCGTCCTTCTGAGGGGCCAGCATGGGATGGTCAGGATGCACTGGGGAGCCCCAACTTGCAAGGAAGGAACCTGGAGGGCCACAGTGGCTGAAGGACCCTGAAGGCTCTGACCTCTGACTTCTTCCTTAATCCTGACTCTGAGGGAAGGAATAAGCCTCCCCCACCTCACCCCCCAACCCCAGAGCTCCAGCTTGTGTCTGGTACCTGTCTCAGCACGGTGGTCCCCAGCCACCTCAGAGGAAGGTAATTTATGTGTGTACAGCCAGCTCCTGCAGACTGTGGGCTCTCCGTGGGCAGGAACCGTATCTGATTCATCTCTACCTCTCACTTCTACCCCTGCATGCTGGGGGCAGGAAAGGTGTGCAAAATTGAGTGTGTTCCTCGGGGTGCGGCGGGGCTCTGGGCCTCGGAGTTCCCAGCCCACAGTGAAGCCACCATCGCAGCAGTAATTGCAGAGGTAAATCTTGTCTAGTCTCCTCGCAAACACTTGCGGAGGCATTCCATAAATATGTCAGCCGCAGCATTAAAATTTGATGGCAGGCAGTGCAGGTCGGCACTAGCACTGTGACTTCCCAGCAAGGTACGGCACCTTCACCTCCATCTCATTACTCAGCCTAGGATGCTCGGCCGCAGGGAAGCCACCCTCGCCAGCAGAGGGGCCTGCAAGTTCCGGACCCACGGCTGCTCTGAGGGACAGGCCAGGTCGAGGCCACGGGAAGGTACATTGACTTTGGGCTGCCACTGGGCTGGCATCAGGCTGAACGGAATCCCTGTAGGTCCTGGGAATCTGCCGTTAGAAGGTCTCTAACTTGGACTAGCCTGGGGCAAGTTTTTAAGATTGAGAACTGGTAATAAGGACCAGGGACAAGATTCTATAGTTAGCCTAGAGGAAATTGTCTATTTTCAAGAGCCAAACAAATGTAAAAGAGAACACATGGAAGGGCTGAGAATTGCAGTGTCAGTAAGCAAGCACGGAGTCCAGGCCCAGGGACGATTCTTCAGGGGCAGAAGAACAGTCCAGACACCAATCTCATCTCGCGTCCTCCTGTGGGAAACCGAGGACAAGAGCATCTGAGAGGAACAAGCTGCAAGAGACCCGTGATCAGGAGCCATGGTCCTAGTTTGGAGCTTTCCTTACAGTCAAGTATTTTAGACATGTGGGAAATGTGTCTGGGGTTTCTGTGTAGCCCTGGCTGTCCCCAGAACTCTCTCTGTAGACAAGGCTAGCCTTGAACTCACAGAAGTCCACCTGCCTCTGCCTCCCAAGTGCTGGGATTAAAGGCATGAACCACTACTACCCATCCTGAAACTACTACCCATCCTGAAACACAGTTAATATTATATTTTGTTAATTCTTTGAAACTTTCACACAAAGTATTTTGATCACCTTTACCCCTTCCCTCCTAACTCCTCCCACACCCACCCTCTCTCTACTCCTCACCCCTTCCCAACTTCACATCTTTCTTCTTGTTGTTTTTAATAACCCACTAAATCCAAATCCATGGGTCTGAGGCTGTCTACCATAGCAGGGCTGTGCCCCCAGAGGCCATGCCCCTAAAGAAAATTGTCTCTCCTTCCAGAAGCCATCAGCTAGCCACAGCTCCTCCATAGTAGGTTTGGGGACTCCTAAGCCCCTCCCCCTCCCGCTGGAATGCCAACTGGCTTGATCCTGTAGGGGTCTCTGGAAGGCAGCCACAGCGGCTGTGCGCTCCTGGGTGCAGGGGACCTGTCACATCCAGAGACACTGCTTTGCTCCTGTCCTCCTGATCCCTGGCTCTCAGAGTCTTCCTGTCCCCTCGTCTGAGATGATCACTTCTGAGAAGGGAGGGACAGAGTGTGGTACAGTTTGTGGCTGAGTAGTCCACACTCATTTTCCATACTTTGACTAGTTGTGAGCTTTTGTTTTTCAACCATCTGAAACATAATTTTTAACACAAAGAGTAAAAAATCCCCAACACGGTCACTTTTCAGTCATACAAAGCCTTGAACTCTTGTAAATAATCCCTTACATTTGTGTCACCCGTTTTAACCCACAATGGGCTTTCACTTTGTCCCCATGGATGCTGGGATAGCCCCTCAGGTTCAGAGTTTCGAGGACATTTCCAAGGCCATTTAAGTAAGAGCCAGTGGGCTTTGGCCAGGTTTGGTGACAGCCTCCCAGCTATTAGCACAGAGAGGCAGCCACTGTTTTCTGAGATTGTGCAGAAACCCTGCAGCTCGGAGCTGCTGCTCCAGCTCCCAGGTCTGCCAGCCGGGGTCCAAAGCCAGCAGCTGCTGTGTGCAGGGTTAACAGAAGAGCAAGGGTGTGGCCCATAGTTTGCCTTGTGTGTACACCAGCTTGGATTCCCTGAAGAAAAAACAAATGTCTGAGGAGACTACTCACCTAGAAGAGAGGAGCTATTTGAGTTCAGTAGCTATGGAGGAATGGTTTCAGGATCGGACGGTCTTGCTGGTCTCGGCCTGTGGCAGGGTTGGCACGTGTGCTGCAGTCAATAGTCACGTTGTGAGAAAGGAAGCAGAGAGCGGAAGGGACCAGCCACCCACCCTCAGGGAATTAAAGTTCTCCCACTGGCCCTCTCCTGAAAGACTCACAGCCCCTCTCTGGTGAGCCACCCTACATACTAAAACTTCTAACATAGGAGTCTTTAAGGGAAGCACCCAACCGCCTCTTGAACTGGCCTCTTGAATGGAGGAGACACTCCGCCATCTTTGATGCATCAGGATGTTGTATGGGGTGGCTGGCAGGGGTAGATTTCGGAAGCCCATAAATGATGGCATTCCAGTGTCCTCAGAGACCCAGATAACAGCTATTTCCTGGCTCTTCATCAACATGATTTCCATCTTCTACCAAGCGTCTGATTTTACTTTGGTCTCTGCTGACTTCCATGTGCCTTTGATACAGAAGTTCTCACAGGTCTGGGACCTGGACTCCTTCTCCCAAGGGTATGAACCTCAGTCAGGGAGAAAGGCCACTGGGAATGCTGAATGGAATGGGCTTGCCAAAATAAAATCCATCACTAAGTAGGGACCTAAGTGTAAACATGTGACCCCCAAATCAGAGACAGAAGGTGAGAACCCCTAAGTTTATGTCTGAGGTTCAGGAGGAGTCTCAGGATTTTAGGGCCAGAAGAACCATCTTGATCATTCTATTTCTTAGGATTCCCTGAGTATATAACTCACAGTGGGCACAGAGAAGCCCAGCATGGACCTGTGATCTAGTTACGAATATGTGGGTGGTTTTCTTGGTAATCACTGGAGGTTAGATCTGGAAGGATTCCCAAGGCCCATGTGTTAACAACTTGGTGCTATTACAGGTGGTAGAATCTTTTGGAGGCGGGGCCTATGGGAGTTCTTTACATCATTGGGACATTGAGGGGGATTCTGGGCACAAGTGTTTCCTCTTTTCCCCTTTTCATTTCCTGACTGTGAGGTGAACAGCTTCCCTCAGCCATGTCTTTGGCCATGATGTGCTGCCTCAAACTCCAAACCAATGGGTGTTGAAACCTCAAAACTATGAGGCAAAATAGATCTGTTTGCTCTTCAGGTTAGCTATCCCAGGCCTTTGTTATAGTGAGTGACAGGTCATACCTCAGCATCAGTTCGTCTAAGTTGTGGAAGGTGGGGCCTGGAAGGATCGGCCAAGGCACAGAGTGGGGGGAGGCTTCTGGAAGTATGCTGTGACCACTGCCAGTACTAATGAGATGGACAGGGCCCAGGGTTAGAGCTACAGGGCTCTGTGGGTTTCCAGAGTCAACCCTAAGGAGCCACACCCTGAGTGGCAGGGAAGACAGTTCACAGTGGTCCTGATTCTGGCCAGAAAGAACAGTGATGGACCCAGGGCTGGGGACTCAGGAGATAGAGGAAGAATTCTCTCAATAGGGAGGAGGACTGCTCAGAAGGGCTTCCTGGCATTAGAGTGGGGTCTTGATGAGTTGGGGATAGAACATGAAGTGGGAAAGAAAGGAAGAGTGTGGGTGGAGAAAATGGCACATCTAGATGGACACCCTGGAAAATGGCAGCAGTGTAGGAACTCGGAACGTGGTGATGTGTGGCAGGGGACAGTGACCTGTGGCTGGAAGGTCCGCTATAAGCAGACCCTGAAGGGCCTTGACTAGCCTACCTGAGGCAACTTGGGAATTCATCTTCATAAGAGGGAAGCCTGCGGCACTTCCTGCTGGGGCACAGCGAGGCCCCACATTCAGACCCATAAAAGTCAGGTGTCGTCTGCCACCATGAGGAGCAGAGGGGAGCCATGAGCACTGTCTTGTCTGGTGTCTGCTTAAATCAGAGCATACTGGACCAGGGGTTTGGGATGAGAGTATGATAAAGCTGGTTAACACAGGACCAGAACTGTTCAAAACGTGCACAGCACCATAACCTATGGTCTCAAATGGCGATGCCTAGGGGGACAGCATGTCAAAGAAGGGGAGCAGAAAATAAGCCTTGGGGACAAGACAGTGGACTCTCATTGCTTGGTTTGTGGCTAATGCACATTTATGCTTTTAATAGAGTTATTCCTCGGTCTGGGTCACTGCCAACAGGAGGACTGTACAGCTCAAGGCTCCATTCTTGCATCCGACAGACCACCACTGGGGAGAGCTTGGGTGTGCTTGGGTGTGCTGTGCCTAGGGTGGTGCTGCTATACTGCGGGAATCAGCCCTGAAGAATCTGAAGGTTTTTTAGATGTAGCCATAGGACGCAGAGCACAGAACGGGGCCAGGAAGGTCACATGAGTGCTTTTGGCTAGCCAGTAGCAGAACCAGTGCTCAGGCCGGCCCTCTGCCTGGGTCTCTATGGCCCTCCCGCCCTGCCATGGGCCTCCCATAACAAGAGAGGCGCATTGCGCATTCTCTCCTCGTGCCCACCCTCTGTCTTGGTTTTTCTCTTCCCTCGGCATTTCTGAAGGAAGGCCTGAGTTGGTAGGGGAAGAGGTTTTTCCCAGCAGTGGATCGATGCACACCGTGCAGGGCTGTCCAGGCTGACAGGCTGACCTTCCCTGAGCTCCGGTTTTTGCCTCCCTATTGGGAGCTCAGGAAGGTCTTGCTGTGGAGAGGGAGGGCAAGCATCCCTTGGCCTGTGTAGGGCCAGGCTGGAGGCTGGATGCTGGATGCTGGGAAGAAGGGAAGAAGGGAAGGGGACGCCTTCTGGTGGTCATTTGCCACCTTCACAGAGAGAAAACTGAGGCTTGGTTATTAATAATAATAATAATAATAATAATAATAAGAAGAAGAAGAAGAAGAAGAAGAAGAAGAAGAATCTTCTTTATTTGATCACTCAGAGAGACTTTGGCAGAGCCCTGTCAGTATACACACATGCAGAGATATGTACACATAGGTATACACATACATACCTATATATTATTTATATTGCTGTATATTCATACAGGTGTACGTGTATAAGTTTACATCCTGCCTATATGTAATATGTATATTAAATAGCATAATAATGCATAGGATGTATCTGTGTCACATCCGCTTTTTGATCACCATGGTCACAGACAGTTCTGCAAGCAACAGCTCAAATGACTGCTGATGAAGTTCTACAAGACCACAGGGAGGAGCTAAGGA
The DNA here is from genome assembly GCF_947179515.1 of Apodemus sylvaticus. NCBI lineage: Eukaryota > Metazoa > Chordata > Mammalia > Rodentia > Muridae > Apodemus > Apodemus sylvaticus. The sequence goes on along the minus strand of NC_067474.1, from coordinate 57,864,232 downwards.
ACCCTTAGTCCCTTTCAGATCTCTCCTCCTCTTCCTCCTCCTCCTCCTTCACAAAGATTTTTCTCTCCCAGCCCAGTTTGACTCCTTCAGAAACAGAAGTTGACTGTGGAGTCACTTTGAAAGACTTTCCATATGTTAATTGCCGCCGGCCGAGGTCTGGAGCAGAGGTGGGAGCCGACCATCTGCAGACAGGTCGGCCCCCAGCGAGCTCGCAAATTCCCGTCATCTGGCAGGTGTCGTTTTGGGTTAATTAAGAGCTCTGTGGAGCCTGTTTGCCTGTCACTTCTGAGGATTTTGGGAAACTTTGACTTTCTTGCCATCTCTGGGTTCTGAGTGAAGGAGAAAATGATGTTGGAGCCCCAGGCTTCCTGGGCGAGACCATTTCATCACCATCCCCTCTAAACTCAATTGTAGTGAGTGTCACTGCTTTTTCTTTTGTATTTGGAAGGCTGGAATGTTTGGAGGAACCCACATACATCCTGTTTTGGTGTGGTTCGGGTGTTGTGTTTGTTGTTGCTTGCTTGCTTGCCTGCCTGCCTGGCAGCACTAGGCACTGCACATGCCTCTATCCCTCCTGCCCCTGGCACTCTTCTTACTCCGTGTTTTGAGACCTACTCTCCCTAACTTGTCCAGACTGGTCTGGAGTAAGGTAATAGCAGGCTTCAGGGATAGAGAGACAGACAAACCTGAGATAGCTTGTGATTGATTGAAAACAGGATGGCTAGAGTGGTGTCCTCTGAAATTCAATGACTGCTGTGCTGGGGATGTGGGTCTGCAGGGGGCGGGTCTGTAGGGGGCGGGTCTGCAGGGGGCGGGTCTGCAGGGGGCGCCCGCCCTTCTCCCAGCCTAGCGGTTTCTCTAGCAACCTTCAACAGAAGAAACTTGAAACCCATCCTATCTCTCAGACTCTGCACACACTCGGGATTTTGGTTGGTTGGTTGGTTGGTTGGTTGGTTAGCTGGCTGGTTGTTTTTTGTTTGTTTTTTGTTTTGTTTTTGGTTTGTTTTGTTTTTTGAGACAGTGTTTCTATGTGAAGCCCTGACTGTCCTGGAGCTCACTCAGTAGACCAGGTTGGCCTCGAACTCACAGAGTTCCACCTGCTTCTGCAACCCGTGCACTGGGATTAAAGGTGTGTGCTACCACCGGCCGATTTTCTGTTCTTTTAAAACAGATTTTGTTTTTACTTATGTGTGTGTGTGTGTGTGTGTGTGTGTGTGTGTGTGTTTGTATATGCGTATGCCACCGGCCTGTGGGCACCCTCAGACTAAAAGTGGTCACCGAATTGGCCAGAGCTAGAGTTCAGGCACTTGTGAACTGCCCGGCGTAGGTGCTGAACTGAACTCTGGTGCTCTGGAAGAGCAAGCGCTCAACAGCTGAGCTGCCTTTCCAGGCCCCTAAAGGCCATTTCTCTACCTCCTTCTCGTGGTGGGCAGCTCTAGGTAAGAGCATGCTGGACCACACACAGGGCATGCCTGGGACTGTCTGGAGAGACTCAGCCTTTTGCTTTCTGACCTGACGAATCCCATCCTGGTCACCAATGGCCATGCCTCCCTGCCCTTTGGGCCAAACCCTTCCTTTCCTACTGCTACCCTTTAACCCTGCAACTAAAAGCAAGAGGTAATCAGACCCTTGATTGCCACCTTGTAGAAAACTGCGGTGTTCTCCTTCAGTTTCGCAGAGTTTCCAGGCTTCTCTCCCACACTGGCCTGTGGCTCTGCGATCTACACTGTATGTCCTATGAGCACGTCTCCATCATAACTCCACTGTCCATACAAGCATGGCACCCAAGAATCTCCTCTGACCCCATGTCTGGTGAAAACACCAAGTCAGACTTGTCTTCCTATGTGTTTTGTTGCTATAACAACATCATACCTGCGGCTGGGTGCTTTGAGAAGTTTCTGTTGGCCCACAGTGCTGGAGGTTGGGAAGAGTGAGGGCACAGCGATGGCATCTAGAGGGACAGAATGATGTGGGAAATGTCAGAGAGCAAGAGCGCAGGAGGGACAGGCAAGAACGCGTGGGTGGGCTGGCTTTCTACAGCGTACTCTCCTGAGAGCCCGCGTCCCTCTATGACCTCATAAGGCTACCCTCAAAATAGTCACATCACATCCAAAACACCCCATGAATTTTGGAGAAGGCATCCATACGAAAACCGCAGCAGTGAATAGCAAGCTTCTAGAATGCATGGGCGATGGACAGAGGGAGGGCTTCACTACTTACACAACACCTTAAAACTGAAGCTAGGATTCCCACTCCTCAAGTGTTCACACACACATACACACATGCACACACATACACACACGCGTGCACACACAGCTCTCTCACATACATGCACACTCACACATACACACACATACACACAAACACATGTACACATGCACACGCTCATACACACAGACAGCTCACACATGCATGCTTACATGTGTGTGCACACACATGCACACCCAGCTCTTTCACATACACAGCTCTCTCACATACATGCACACATGCATGCTTACATGTACACACACATACACACTTGAAGACACAGATACGCATGCACACTCACACACATGCACACATGTGTTCACATATACACTGTACTCATGCACGTTCAATGTGGGCATGTGCATCTTCCAGTCCGTCCACCCAGGCCCTTCTCACACGCAGGCCCTCAGCTCTCTCTGCTTCCACCCTTCCATCCAGATCTTCCCTCTGCATACCTAAGAACTCAGTGAAAGCTGTGAAATGCTGTGGAGCCTGTCCCCCACTTGTTAGCAGGACTCTTTCCCATCTCCCTCCCTCCCCACCTTCCCCAGTTTCTCCATGTTGGGAGAAGGTAGCATTGTCCCTCCAGGAACGCCGACCACATCACTACTTCTCTCTGGTCCTGTGATGCAGGCGCTCGCCTTAGTGCGTTTTCTGCTGCTATAGCTGAACGCCACAGATGTACTTATAGAGACTGGGGGCTGATTCAGCTCACAGCCCCGAGGACTGGGAAGCTCAAGCAGGCAGCTGTATCTGCTGAAACTCTTCTTGCTAACTGGGAATATTGCTGACTCTGAGGTGGCTCAGGACCTAACATAACCACAGGACATAGTTCAGGTCTCTCTGCTTGTAAAGCCCCAGTTCCAAGGTGTTAATGCCCCCCCACCCCATGCCTGCAGGTACCTTTCATTACTTCTCCAAAGCCCCGCCTCCAAACAATATTCTGATCAGGTTTCCATCCCTTTCTCCTCCTCCTCCTCCTCCTCCTTCTCCTCCTCCTCCTCATCCTTCTCCTTTTCCTCCTTCTTCTCCTCCTCCTTCTTCTCCTCCTTCTCCTCCTCCTCCTCATCCTCCTTCTCCTCCTACTTCTCCTTCTCCTTTTCCTCCTTCTTCTCCTCCTCCTCCTCCTTCTTCTCCTCCTTCTCCTCCTCCTTCTCCTCCTCCTCATACTCCTTCTCCTCCTCCTTCTCCTCCTCATCCTCTTTCTCCTCCTACTTCTCCTCCTCCTTCTTCTCCTCCTTCTCCTCCTCCTTCTCCTCCTCCTCCTCATACTCCTTCTCCTCCTTCTTCTCCTCCTCTTTCTTCTCCTCCTTCTCCTCCTACTTCTCCTCCTCCTTCTTCTCCTCCTTCTCCTCCTCCTTCTCCTCCTCCTCCTCATACTCCTTTTCCTCCTTCTTCTCCTCCTCCTTCTTCTCCTCCTTCTCCTCCTCCTCCTCCTTCTCCTCCTCCTCCTCCTTCTCCTCCTCCTCCTCCTCCTTCTCCTTCTCCTCCTTCTCCTTCTCCTCCTTCTCCTCCTCCTTCTCCTCCTCCTCCTTCTCCTCCTCCTCCTTCTCCTTCTCTTCCTTCTCCTCCTCCTTCTCCTCCTCCTTCTCCTTCTCTTCCTTCTCCTCCTCCTTCTTCTCCTTCTCCTTCTCTTCCTTCTCCTTCTCTTCCTTCTCCTCCTCCTTCTCCTTCTCCTCCTCCTCCTTCTCCTCCTTCTCCTCCTCCTCCTCCTCCTCCTCCTCCTCCTCCTTCTTCTTCTTCTTCTTCTGAAGCAGGGTCTCTCTGTGTAGCTCTGGCTGTTCTGGAACTCTCTCTGTAGACCAGGCTAGCCTTGAACTCCTGCCTCTGCGTCCTGAGTGCTGGGATCAAAGGCATGTGCCACCACTGAGCAGCTACTTCCACCCTCTTAACACTCCTTACTAGAGATGAATGTCAACTTGACCTTTTGTGTGGGGACATAATTTTTTTAGTCCATACTAAAGATGTGGAGACTGCTCAGACAGGCTCAGTCACTTGCCCAAGGCCACACAGCCTTTGAGAGGAAGTGCTGTCAGCTGACTCCAGTCCTCCCTTGTGCTCCCATGGCACTGTGAGGGGACCAGCGTGTGTGCTCACTATGGGCCCTCGCCCCCAGCTTCTTTCGCAGGGCCACTCCACTGACTAGAATGGTCAGTTGTTTGGCACTAGCTTGCTATTGGAGAGTTCTCAGATGCTTCTGCACATTGAACTCTAGGCAGAACCCATGACTGCCTTGGAGGAGAGCCAGTGTGTTCCGTACCTCTTGGATGGAGGTCCCACTGAGTGGCAGGTCCTACTGACTAACAGGTGTCTGAGTGACAACTATCTGGACACAAGTTGACCTCCTCTCCCTTCTGGGGACATACAGAACCCTTCTTGTTAATAAGAAATAAGAATCTGTGATTTAAGGGGTTCCTTTGAGAGGTGTGCAGAGTATGAATCAGTAGAAAGAGGCAAAGAGACTCAAGGTAGGGCACAGTCTTTTTTGCTGGATGAACTCAAGGAAAGGTGTTTGGTTGCATGACCTTTGACCTCGGGCCTGTTGGCTTTACCTTTGGAAGCCCCAACAAAAACTAGAACCAGACACTTTGGTTTCCTGCTCTCTGAAAGGCTGCTCTAGAGGAGGATTTTGTACCTGTGGACAGTCAGTTCCCTCTGCTGTGGCAGCAGCCAACTGGAAGGTCCCCTGACCTCACCCCTCTAACCACAGCCTTGACTGGATCCTAGTGCCAGCTAACAAGAACCCTCCTGTCCTGACATACCCGGTCCTGCAGCTGCCTCTGCTGAGGTTTGCCACAGGCCTTGCCATCCCACAGCGCACACCAAGTGGCCTCAAACCCCAGCCCCAGCTCCAGCCTGGCCCAGAGTCCCTGCCTTTCTCATTGGAGTTCTAACCAACCTTAAGACTGGTCTCGGTGGACCAAAAGGTTCCGAGGACTCTGAGCTGAATATGCCTTGCTTTTCCGAGCTGCTGCTTTAGGCTCCAGCAAAGGACGAGGTTCTCCTCAGCGTGAGGATGATGATGAGGACCCAGGCCTACCACAGAGAAGAGCGTCCCCACAGCTGAGAGTAAGGATCTACCGCAGTGGTGCTCAACCTGTGGGTCTCCACCCAACAAGGGTCACATATCACATACTAACACTGTAATTCAAAATTATGAAGTAGCAACAAAACAATTTTATGGTTGAGGTCACTACACGCTGAGGAACAGTATGAAGAAGTCACAGCATCAGGAAGGTTGAGAACCACTGGGCTACAGCATTTGGTCTTCCCTGTCCTTTGACAAATGAAGAAACAGAATCTGTGATGGACAACAATGTCTTAAAGACAAGAGTCCAGGGCCGGGAGACAGGAACTTGGCCTTGCAGTTACATTCTGGCCCAACAGAAAATGTTTCACAACTGAAAGTCAGCTCTATTAATTTTGTGAGCATCCCTGGGTGGCTGGGAGGTTCAGCTTGATCCTGGATGCCCAGGGGGACTTGGGGACTGATGGAGGAGCATATCACCATGCTGACATGTGCTGGGCCTTCTCTGAACCTCTACAAGCACCACATGAGCTTTGCAATTACCCCAGCTTTACAGAGAAGGAAACTGAGGCACAGAGGAACTGAGTGACTCATTGGGATTTCTGGAACTTTGAAGAGGCAAGCTTGGGATTTGAGCCCGTGAAGCCTGGCCCCGCACCATTGTCCCTTTGCCAATTGATCAAGGACTGTGGCGTCTGCCTGGTCAGTCTGCTGCCCCCACCACCACCACCACCAGCTTTGTTACCGTGTGAACCGAATCTGTGGACAGCTTCCTTGGTAGTGAGGTCTCTAGTGACTTTTCTACTCTGGACACAATGTTAGCTTACTATAGAGCACTTGAGATAGTCAGGCATCATTGCAGAGCCCCCGACAGGTGGTGGGACAGCCTCTAGGTCAGCCTCAAGGGCCTGAGATGGCCAAGATCCCATTCCAAGAGTATAATACTCTGAAGAGCATGGCACAGGACAAGGACTCAGGTACCCTCCTCACCATGACTCTGAACACACCAGGTCAGGGTCCAGGCAGGTGTTTCCTCCTAGGTCAAGGATGTTGTGATGCACGATGAATCAGAAATGAATTTGAATCTTAGCCCACAGAAGATTCCACAGCATACCCCTGGCTGTGGGAGCTAATAATGGTGGCCATTATCCAAGCAAGAGGTCCACTCAGTCCACTCAGTAACATGTCCCTGGCTGACCTTCATTCATTCATTCATTCATTCATTCATTCATTCCCTCAGTCACTCACTCTCTCACTCACTTAACAATTAGTCATCCATGCATGCTTAGATGGATGCCAAGCCTGGTGCTAAGCTTGGGATCGAGACATAAACAGACAAAACTCTGTCCCCAAGGAGGTTTCAGCCTCGAGGAAGAGACAGATAATTAACAAGATGAACATGATGAACAAGACAGGTTGGAAAGTGATAAGCTCTGTGGAATAAACCGTGGCAGGACAGAAGGATGAGCTGGTCAGGGTAGGCAGGCATCCCAGGGAGGGCCGCTCCTGAATGGAGCCCAGGAAGGGGGAAGGAGAGAGCCTCAGGGACTCTGGGGACGACAAACAGGGTGCTTGCTGGGAGCAGGCAGGGCAGAACCTTCAGGAACAGACACTCCTGTGCTGTGAGGACTCGACCCACAGCAAGGCCAATGGGATACTAGAGGACGATGCAGGAGACTCTGTGTGCCAGAGGAGGGACCGGACAGGGTGCCTCCTGGAAGCCACACAGGTGGAAGAGCTGATGGCGCTGTCTGGGGCTCTCCCTCTAGTCTCTAGAACCTAGAGGGTTTACCCCAACTCACTCCAGCTGAGCGGCCTTAAGACATTCCCGGTTAGGGATGAAGCTCGGAGAGGCTTCTTGGAAGAGGTGGCCTGGCAGTAGGCACGATGGTGCTAATCAGAGATAGGCAGGCATGGCGCGCTCAGGATGTGCCTCTGGCAGGACAGTTTATGGGTGTGAGAGCCTTGGTAATAGCGCTTCCCTTCCCCCAGCCTGCTTCTCAAAGAGGAGGAGGAGGAGGAGGAAGAGGAGAAAGAAAGAGGGAGGGGAGGGGGGAAGCAGCAGAGCCTCTGTCGGGGCTGAGTTGTGTGGCCCAGCCCTGTCACTACTCTCTCCCTCTGTATGCAGGAACCTGGCACCCTGACCGCTGAGGCATAAAAAACAGAGAATTGGAAGGCTCAGCCTGTCAGGCAGGGAGTGGCCCCCAGAGAGGCCTGAGCAGGAGCGTGTGTGTGTGTGTGTGTGTGTGTGTGTGTGTGTGTGTGTGTGTGTGGTGTGCATGCTCTGCCTGTGCTTGCCTGTGAGGTGGGAGGAGAGCAGGTCTCTTCCAAAGCCCCTTGCCCTTTGGCCTTTGTACATTCCCTTTAGGGGGATCATGGAGTCACGCTTGGCCGCAGGCACTCCCTCAGGACCGTGTAACTCCTGTCACCTCCAGCAGGGCAGGGCCTTACCTGAGGGCTTAAGAAAACCATCCGGTATTCTGACTTTCCATGTCCTGCTCCAAAGCCTCTGCTAGATGGGCACTCGGTGTGGAGGAGAGGGAACCCAGTCTGCCCTCTGGGGCCCCAGCTATAGGAGAAGGAAGAAGGAAATGGGCAGAGTCTGCCACTACAAACACGTGGGGACGGGACTTGAGGCTGGCCTTGCTGGCAGAAGACTCCCTTGGGGCTGCTGTGAACCCCGAGACTAGCCAGGGGCAAGTGCCCAGCTCTGCAGGCTGTGGATCTGAGTGAACTGTCCTCTGGGCTCAGCCTGCTCTCCCTTCGCCCACGTGCACCTGCCTGAGTGTGACCAAGGCCATGAACAACACCTCCTCCCCAGTGCCTGGAAGACCACCCCCCACCTCCTCTTTTGTTTCATAAGCATTTAGTCTGTCCCTTCCTGTCAGCAGACACATGGGGTAGCCCGTGTCTCATGCCCTTGTCCAGCCCGCTGCCCTGGGCACAGTCACTGAGTTCACGGCACCGAGGACCACACTAGAGATGATGTAATGCGGAATGGATCTGACCCACTAGGGTCCCTTGGGAGCCTCGGCCAGTGCCAACAGCGAGCAGGCGAGGGCTGGACTTGTGCCCAGAGACTCCCCCCCACACACATATGATGGCTCTGTGGCCTCCATTCCCATGGATACCAAGGGCTTTGGGGTGAAATAGACAGCTCACTGGGTGAGAGGAGAACCCTGATATGCTGTTACTGGTTACCAAAAGTACCCTAAACTCACGGAAGAGACAAGCGTCATCAATAGCCAGCATTTAAACTGACTTGAGCCCACTGCCTCAGAACCTGATTTAACATTTGTCTTGTTCTCTCTGCCCCCCTCCTGCAGGGAGTGAATTTTCTGGAAGTCCCTACAGTCACCCTCAGTATTCCTCCTACAACGATTCATGGAGGTTCCCCAACCCAGGGCTGCTCGGTGAGTGCTGACCTGTGGGGTCCCTGGGTCTGTGGCTGCCCCGCTTGCCCTCTTCGGCCGGCCACAGTCCCTTCTGAGGTCTGGTCATTTCTTTCCCCATGCATGTGGTACTGTTATGGTGGTCTTAGTACAGCTAGCACTACTGTAGGCCATGGTCGTGGGAATGTGAGGAAGAAAAGAAGGCGGGGAAAGTGTTCGCCCATGAGTAACTCATTTCTTAAGAACCATTAAAGAGAGTGAAGACTCCCTAAAGAAGAGGCATTGAAAGTACAAACGTGTGTTGATTGGCGCTGGCTGCTGAGAAAACTGTCTTGCTAAGGGCTCTGAGGCCCAGTGATTGATTAATGATGTCTGCTATGGGCATCATTGGTGCCAGCCCCATTAGGAAGCAGCTGCCCTGTGGCTTGCCAAGGCATGTTGTGTAGGGCTCAGCTGGTGCCTAACCTCTATCCAAGACTCAAATTGGCAGAACATCCGTTGCCATAGCCAGCCTGGTCTGTGAATATCATCGGTACACATACACACACACACACATACACACACATAACATACACACACATACACACACATACACACACACACACACACACACACACCAAGCAATCTAACTGTTCTCCAAGGTTTAAGAAGAGCCCTTTGTTTTGTTGGCATAAACCTATATGAAGCCAGCTGACGACTGTCCACCAAAGTTAAAATAACTTAAAACAAAAAACTTGGATGCAGATGTCACCACTTAGTATGGGAACCAGCCAATCAGTTTGCAGGTTCCAATACTGACCTCATCCCTACAGTCAGCCAAGGATGTTCTATTTGGACCACTGAAAGGAAAGTGGAGGAGTCTTCGAGACAGCTCTGGCCTATCTGTCCACATTAACCAGGCCTCCCTCAGTGAGAGCCAGCTAATTCCTCGAATCCTTAGTTCTTTTAGGACCAAGAACCATAGATTTTATCAGAAAAGCACTAATCCGAAGTCTTCACATTCAAGTTGCCAAACCTTGATTCCCAATCTGGTTTGAGTAAGACAGACACACGGTCTGGATGCTACATCTCTCTTATTACCACGAGAGCCCTGGGATATATTCTTGGTACTCTTGACTACCCCAAGCCTTGTGGTGTGTCACACACAATGGTAGATGCAATAAGGGACACTGCCGATTGGTGTTCCATGCCCCTGTGTGATGGAGAGTTCCAGCCTGCCTTAGAGAAGACACTGACGCTCATTAGCTCTGGTTTCCCAGGGGTCTTAAGTCTGTGGGTTGGTGTCTTTCTCTTGATTGGTCAAAATCATTTTAAGCATTGAGCAACGAACGCTCTTGCTACTGTTTCCCTTCACGTGGACTCTGAGTCGGCCAAGCTGTCCATATCAGTCAGGAAGATGTGAGAGTGACCGGCAGATGTAGAGAGGCCATAGTTTGGCTCAAACCCAGGAGTCCCTCCTGGAGACCTCCTTCCAACTGAGCCCTGGTCCTAGTACTACAGGGAGACCCACAGGGAATGGGGCTCAAAGTTGGTCTTGGGCCTGTGGGAATGGCGCTGTGTGAAACCACACTGACACAGGACTTCTACACATGGCTTCATGGCCTAGGCAGTGCAAGAAGAGCAGAAATCCAGCCGATGGGGGCACCAAGCCCTGCAGAGAGGACTCACCATGTGTGCTTTTCACAAAGCATCCCAGAGATCAGCAGTGACACTTCTTCTGGGGACTTAAGGGGCACTGCAGTGATGACAAAACCACACAGTGATGGCTGAGGTGGTTGTGGAATATGAAGGAATGAGGGACTCTGAACCAGGCTGAGAAGTTAGGAACCAGTCTCAGGGCAGTGACCTGTCTGAGGGATGCGGGTGGTGGTCTGAGGCCTTTCTGCTCCAGTCTGAGTGAAATCCAGTTCCCAGCTCACAATGTTGGGCTTCGCCCTGTGAGCCCGCAGGCTGGGAGTGAGAGGGCATCAACCGCAAGTTCCTGTGCTGACTCCTGAGAGCTTTCAGGAGGGCTAGAGAAAGGTTAAGGAGGAGGAAGCCGACTCAGAAGTCTGATTATTTAAGTGAGCATTTGCTAACTGTACTAGGCACTGAGGAAATGTGTCATGTGGGCCGTCTCATTTTATCCTTTCAAAAGCTCTATGGGAGTCATTCTAGGAACTCTGAGAGACAGGGAAGTGAGGGCAGATTCATTCTCCCCAGGTCACACAGGAGCAAATGACAGACAAGGTGTCACCTTGACCCCAGAGACTGTATCCTTAGGCTGTACGTGATCAGGTTCTCTCAAGCTCCCAAACTAATTCAGCCTGAACAGCTGGGAGGGGACCTCTGTAGAAACAGGTGAGAGCCCCCAGCCCTCAAGCCTTGTGTGGGGAGGAGGACAGCCAGCTGGTTTTGAAAACCGGGTTAATGACTTATAACTGCGAACAACCGAACTCACTCTAGCTAGTTTAAGCAAAAACATTTTTAGTAGAGGACATCGGGGGTTTCCAGAATCTTCAGGCAGACTCAGTAGATGGGAACGGGACGCAGAGCCAGGAGCATCCCCATTTGCACCGCAGGCTGCTCTGCTGTAAGCACCCCATGACTGCCAGATGGTACCCACCAGTTATGCCATGATGCGGCCTTCCCTCCTTGCCTGGTAGCATCAGAGGATGTCCCCTCCCACCACGCAGCCACGGAGGTCTTTGACATCCGTTCCTACTGAACGGGGTCTATAGCTCATTTCTTTAAGTTGCATCCTTCTCAACCAAAGTCCAAGGCAGGAGAGTCTAATGGGCAGCTCCCAAAATAAAACACCAGCAGCAAGGGAAGCTGGAAAGGTAACTCACAGGACACGGGGAAAGTGCAGCATAAGACGAGTGCTCGAGTGCTCACCACGGAGGGCAGCTCCAAACGTGAGAAATGCTTGACTCTGTAACCTGGCTGCATCGGGCCATCCACCAGCCTGTACCTTAGTTGGTTCAGGGGTAAAATGAGGATGGTTACCATGGTAGCCTCTCACACAGGCACTGAACATGAAGCTCTTGAGGCACAGGCAGAATCCTTAGGGATCCCGCTTGCATATTGATGAAGACCCAGGACCCACCTGACCATAGCTCTAGCCTGCCCTGGCCACCAGCCCTGCCTGCCACAGACTTCTCAGTGGTTTAAGCAAACAAATCCCATGGGGTCCAACTACAAAGACCCAGTCTGATGATGTCTCTGATTTGGGGTGGAGGAGGCCAGGGACGTGGCGACCTGTCCTGTGTATTCTTAGGTTCCGGCAAGCCCCTGAAGTCACGCATCCACAGCACACTCCTGCACCAACAGTCAGTCAACGCTGACAGTGCCGACAGTGCCGCGCTGGCTCAGCCCCTGTCCTGTAGGGTCCGCCAGGCTGGGGAGGGGGCAGCGGGGGCAGGCAGAGCTGGCAGGGCTGGCAACAGAAAAGCCAGCCGTGGTCAATTAGGATTAGAATGGGGTGCCTGTGGCCGCATAAAGGGATTAGAGAGGGGACCAGCCCTGAGCCAGCCTGGAATGACTGTGTCAAGAGGTAAATTGATGATAATGTGAATTAGAGAGGAAAAATGACAGAAGGAAGGACAAGTTTATTCTAGACGAAGGTCTAATGGGCATGGAAGACAGAGTGCTTGGCGAGGTGATGTTTTCATTTTCTGTAGTAAATCAAACCCTCAGCCAAGGCCGCCACCCAGGCTGGCTAAGCCCTGAGGGGTGGTGAATGGAGCTGTGTGAGGGAGTTGGAAACCTCACCACCACAGGAGGCCTCGCAGAGCCTTTCTCTCCACTTCCTGCCCCTTGTGTACCCTTAGGGAGGGCGGCCCCTCCCTAAGGGTACACAAGAACAGAGGCTGACAGCTGCCTCTGAATCAGGGCTGGAGTGCGGGGAAGTGACCTTGAAGGCAGCAGGAGACTGACTGTCTTTGGGAATTCTTGAGTGTAAAGTGTTTGCCTGGGCCTGCTGGAACAGCAAGGAGAGGTACCATGCTGTCCCTGCCTGAGTCAGGGGCAGGGATGGATCAGCCAGTGAGCCTGAGAGTGGGAAGGATGCTAACGTGTCCTCCTACCCGCTGCTTATTAGACACGGTTCCATAAAGAGGAACAGTAACAGTTCCTACCTGCTGATGTCAACGGATATAAGTCCTCAGATGGAAGCGACCATTTCCTCAGTGACCTCATGCTTGCCCCATCATGACCCCCTTTTAAAGACAAAAGTAACTGAATTCAGGGAAGTAAAGTCATTAGCCTTTCACCAAGGTGTGGTTGGGCCTGTGAAGAAAACCCCAGAGCTCAGCCCCTAGTTAGGATATCTGGGAGAACCACGTGTGTGGCTGGTTTGGATCTGAGTGACACTTCAGGACAAATCCAGAGCTTAACTCCTCTGGGGATTAAGCTCACCAGGCCCACCCCAACAAGACTGGCTGCTGGGGTGAACTTTAGTCTGCAGCAGTGAGGCTGTCCCTCCAGTGTCCGCTTCAAACTGTGATGAGGTGGATGAACCCCTCACCAAGGGCACAAGTCCTTGGGTCAGGGCCAGGCTCTGGCACTGAGGGTCTTTGTAACCTGAACAGGTTTTGATTCTGCTGATCACCCATCTCCTCACTGTGGAAGATTTGCTCCTCTAACCTCTGAGGTTCTGAGAATGAAGCCAGGTCTCCCAATTTCCACCATCCATCCCCAGCTCCTCAAGTCCCTGGGAATAGCTCTAGTATGCCTGGCTCTCATTCCCCTTAGCTGGAAACTGGGAGCAGATGGCAAGAAGGCCAGAGCCCAGCCAGCCCTGCCTGTTGAGGATCTCTGCCCTGAGATAGAGGAGATGCACAAAGGAGAGAGTCTCGGCCTGCAAAGGAAAGTGAGCTCCAAGGAGAGTTTCCCAGAGGAGGAAGGCAGGGCCCTGGGACTTGAAGGAGACCTAGACAGGAAAGGGGGTGCGAGCATAGGCCAGGAACTCCAGGGAGGAGTCCTGAGTCTGGCAAATGGGGTCACTGGCCCTACCCCTACATTTGAATGTAATAACTCCCATGTGAAGATGATGGTGTCACACATAAACTCTAGGCGTAGTGTGGAGTATGGCTGGAGTAATGGTCAGTGTGGCCAATGAGCCCAGCGGGGCTAGCCAAGGCTTGACCATGGAGTAGTTTATTAATCAGACAAAAACCTAAACACTTTACTCTTGTAGGTAGGTAAGGCTTCAGATGGTTTTCAGAAGACCAGATATTGAATACTTTGGACTTTGAGGTCTGTAGAGGCAACTGCTCAGTTCTTCTCAATGCCATGGAAGCAGACAGAAGCCACACAGAAGGAAGGGGAGGCCACGGGTAGCAGCCAGGACAGAATCCTGGCTTCAGTAGACCTGATCAGACCTCAGGGCAAAGGTCAGGATAGAGGTCTAAGGGGGAGTGAACAGTGCCTGAGAGGACAGAGGAGACAGAGGTGGGGAGACTGGTGGACGGGGGACCCCAGGTCTGACCTCAGTGCTCTCTTGTGTCTTCTAGGCTCTCCATACTATTACAGTGCTGCAGCCCGAGGAACTGCCCCACCGGCCGCAGCCACTGCCTATGACCGTCACTGACCCTCAGAGCCATGTGGGCGCCAAGCACTTACAACACATCAGTGAGGGAGACAGACAGAGGGGCCCAAGGGCTCTGTCTCCCACCCCATCCCCATCCCCATCCCACACCCACTTGAAACACCCTTCCTCCCCTTTGTCCTGCCCGGGGTCCAGGTTGGACTTCTCCATCCTTGTCATTTCAAGAGTCACTTGATGAGCTTCTCCAGGAGGTGACAGTGTCTCCACTGATCTGAAGACCGCTGCAGTCAAGCTCAGCCTGCCAATCCCCCTGACTGTCTGACCATCTCTGCGTTTCCGCCACAGCAGGCCTGGAAAGGAAAGCTAGGTTTCATTGCTTCACAGCACCCATGTAAATACCGTCTTGCTTCTCTGTGGGCCTGAGGGTCTGACAGAGCAGATTGGTCAACCCACAGTGCATTCCAGGACATCTTCCACTTGTGCACAGGGCATCTCTCTGCCCTGGTGCCCTGTCAGGTGTCTCAAAGATGTCTTTGAAGCTGACAGTACCTACCTTGCATGGTGCAAGTCTCCTTTGAGGTTCCCCCCAAGAGGAATATGCTTCTAGGAGATGCCCTGGCTTCTTGTGTCCATTTCCACAGAGCCACCACAGTGTCGAGAGTCCTCCTCTTGATCAAGGGACTCCAAGAGAACTGTCCGGGACATTCTTCAGCTGCCGTTCTAAAGCAAAAGGTTATCCAAGTGCTGAGCCGTTGTGGCTCTGAATGGCTGTCTGGATCAAAAAATCGTGTGCCCCAGGCCAGGGGCGGACCTGAGGCTCCGTGATACTCCTGCCTCACCCCCAGAACCACCAAACTGAATATGTTTTCTGAGGCATGTCCAGGCTCAGGTCACTTTGGTCATCAGCCATGGACACTTCACCCAACAACTGTCCTTTGAGACCCCAACGACTGGATTCTGGGCAAGCCTGTCCCAGTCATAGAGACAGTGTCTAAGAGAACGAACTTATCCCTGCCTGGAGGACCAGCACACCCTGCAGGTGGCAGCCAAGCTCCCTCCCACAACCCTGCCTGCCTCTGGGAAGCACAGTGTGTGGCTGGGTACGGAGGTGCTGGGGATGGTTGTGGGTGCCTGACTCACCCCATGCAGATCAATCTGCTACTACAGGGGGTGGAGCTGGAACTCACTGTGGGAAAGGAAGAGGAATATGTGGGAGACAGAAAGGGCGAGGGAGGGACAGGCCAAGCAGCGAGGAGCTGGTGAGTGACTTGGGGGTGGGTTTGAGTCTGGGGTGCCCGGTGACACAATTTCTTCTTCTGGAATTCTATTCTCTACACGGTCCCTCTTGCAAACTTCTCTGAATAGCAGAGAAGAACCCTGGTCTAAACTGAGGCTAAATTATAATAATAATGGAGAACTTGACCATTTCACATGATAGTGTCCCCAGGGCTGTGCTGTGGGGCCTCAGACCCTTTACCTCTCTGAGGCTTAGCTGGACTGACAGCAGGCTTAGTTCATGATTTTTCCTTCCTCCCTTCCTCCCAGAGAGTAGAGGTGGTGACTGTCACCTAGGTTAGCCCTCACTCTTGACCAAGTATGCGGGGTCTTGCTAATGTTCCAATCAAGTGTAAAACAAGAATTAGAAACAGAGGAGTCTTCAAAAAGACATAGTTTAGTCCCTGAGGGGAACTGAGGCACAGTTTATGGAAGTCCAGAACCAGACAGGGAGACCAGACAGACCTCCTTCCCATGTATTTTGTGCCTCAATACCCCCAACAGAGGAGTGGGACAAAAGAAAGAAATTATGGCTCCGAATAGTGGAGGCTCTAAGCAGTGACTGGGTTGGGATTTGGGCCCCTGACTTCTGACATGGTGGTCTCTGTCACCTCTATCTTCCTCTCTCTTGTACCTGGGAGAGAAGGTGGCTGTGAAGACAGCAGGAGGAGGCACTACTTGTCCCAGAACTCCAGATTAGGCTTCCAAACCAGTACAACTGCCAGGGTTCCCCAGTCACCATGCCAGAGTCAAGGCCTGTGAGCTCGAAGCAGGCCTGGAACCTGGGGAACTTGCTAGGCAAGGGAAAGAAACTAGAGCCCCAGGCCGCCCCCAGGAACTGAGGGACACCAGCCTCCACCTGTCAGCTAAGGTAGGAGAAGGCTCCGCCCTCATTCCTTTTTCCCTGTCCCTGCCATCCTTCTCCTCTAGTGATGTTCACCCTGCGCTTCTTGCAGTTTCAAGCTGTTGGAAAGGGGGCAGCCTCCCCGAACAGGCTGCTCAGTTCCACACTCCTTCCTCAGCATGCCCACCCTGCCCCACAGTGGCTCCTCCCCAGCCACCTGATGTAGCCCCATCTTCCTCCTCTCTCCTGAGGTGCTGCTGGTCCTCAGATTGGAGACTGTATTTATTAGACAACCCCATGGTTCCTGGGATGCCAGGGAAAAGCACAAGACCCCAGCGGCGCAACGCCGCTCACGCACACACTGCTCTCTCCGGCTCGCACGCTCACACCACAGACGTACAGTGCCAGAGAACAGAGTCGGGGGCTTTAGCAGCTCCGAGCCAGGAGGCCTGGGCACGGCTCCACAGGCCTTGACTTCTGTCATCCTGTTTGAACTTTGTGAAAAAAGGTATTTTCATATTATTTGTCTAGCTCCAGCCTGAGAACTTGGGTTAGAGAGCAGACCCGCCAACCCCTTGCCAAGGCACCTTCTCAGAGATTGAGCCTTTATAACCGACACTGTGCAGTGCTTTGTAAAGCTCCACTCCCCCATGGAGCAGAGACCCCGACACTCGGGGCTCACTGTGAAGACAAGGATGAAATGAATTCCCAGCTCTATGAGCTTTGCCCACAGGGTTGAGCACCCGTCACAGAGCACATGGCTTGAAGACACTCACCCCTGAGTCCTCCAGAGATTCCCAGACATGCAACAAGGAAAACAGAACCCAGAAACTGGACTAGTAACAGGAAGGGTCTGGGCCTTGCTGGTCCCGTTAGCACTGTAACTTTCAATCTTTACATACATTTATGGAACACTTACTGTTTGTGTGGAACCTTTCCCTGCTGTTCCCTGAGGCTCCCAGGACCCAAGCCCATGTCCAAGCCCGTGCCACAGTCCCTGGCAGGGCCTAGACATGAACCTGCTCTGGCTCTTAGAGTAGTAGGCAGCAGTTCCACGAGCAGGCCCGATTTCTCTTTTCTCTGCCCCTTTTACTTTGGAATAAACTGTGACAAGGTGCAGGAGAGCCTGGGCTAGAACCTTGGCTCTCCATAGGCCAGAAAACATAGACAGACAGACAGACAGCTGATTCAAAGCCACACTCTGGTCTGGGCAGGGGACATAGCAGCAATGTATGGTGTTGCCCCAGGTATCCAGAGTGTGTCTGGCCCGTGGACTGACACCTCAATAGTGAAAACTTTTAAAACAACACTCCATTGGCCAAAAGAAAAAAGCTGTCTAAAGGCTGACTCCGCCCATCGCAGGCTGACTCCGCCCATCGCCGGCCTGCAAAGCCTCCATTCCTCTTTCATGCTCTTCATTCCTGCTCTTTCATGAACACTTGGAGAAGATGGCAGGGAGGCGATAGGCGTGTGAGCTGCTTGGACTCTGGAGGTGGCAGTGGGTGAAACAACGGATGTGGTGGGTGTGAAGGGAGCTGTTGGTTCTCTATGTATAGAGCCCCAGATGTGGCCACAGGGCGTTGAAGGGTGAAATCCCTTTATGAAGAGTCAGGCGCCAGAGTGGCTGCCCTGCCTTTGGCAGCCTTAGCTCCTGGTAGGTGACATTTCGGCTAGAATTTAACTCCAAGCCATGGGGAGCAAATCTTAAAAACAAACCAAGCACTCCCAAACAAATACTAGGAGCAAGTGACTCTGACACACAGTCTCTCGGGAGTCCCCTGCGCAGGCCAGGCTAGGGTGGGTCGACCCCATAGGTTAGACCAGCTCCGCGGTAGTCCTGGCCTTGTCACCGTCTAGAGTCTGCCTCTGATGGTTTCCAGGCACACACTGGTGCACCTGGGTAAATTTATTCCTTCAGTGCTTTAGCCTCCAAGAGGCCTAAGGCACATGCATTTCTTAAAAGGAAACAAAATACATGTAGGAGACTTGGACAGCCAGGCCACGACTCCTTGCGTGCAGTCTGCCCTACCTCCCAGTGGCCCCTTCAGCCCCTTGGCCCTTGACATCCCTGGACCTCAAGATCCCTTTTTGCATATTCATGAGGGAGCCGCAGAGTTGATCCACGCTTCCCTGCTGTCAGCTCAGGCTGTTCCTGCAGTGGTGCTGGGTCCCCAAGGGCCAGCTGCAGAGCACATAGTGAGTCCCTTGCGCAGGTGCTGTCCTGACGCATCTCCATTGGCTGTAGACCGAGCTGCATGCTGGGAGCCGCAGGCACCCATCTTTCTGTCTTTGGTAATTCCTCAGCATCAAGGCCCAGTTCCTGGACACTTCCAGGACAGACAGAGAACTCATATCAGATCACTGCCATTGATGGGTTTCAATCCAGAGGTTCCTCTTAGTACATCAGGTGACATCCGTGGAACACAGCCACTTGGTGATACTAGAGTCTTCTGCCCACACCGGCGACGCCTGAGCAGCACCGTCCATTGCTGCTGCTTTGGTTCTCACTGTGGGAATGCCCTGACATCTTGGTTGCATCTTGATGGATGCCCCTCAGCCTGGACAGCTCTGAGCACGAGCAGAGAGGAAGACAGCGTGAAGGACTAGGGACTTAGCAGCTCTGTGCCTCTCTCTGCCTCTAAGGCCTGACTTCAGGAGACCAGCCTGTAGTTTCACCTGCTCTCCCGGGGTTCACTCACCTGCTAAGGCTGCCGAACGTGGGCATTTAGTCCCCCCAAACCACCATGCAGATGCCACACCCCTCATCTCCAAAAGCACCCCTAAGATCATGTCATGAGAGGTGTTTGATTTATAAATGGTGCGTTTCCCTTTGAGTGGAACAGAAAGGAACCCGTTTAATGGCCTCCTCATTTGGAAGCACGAATACATTTTCATGAAACTGTTTTATTGTATCTGAGGAAATGGAGAGTTGAACATTCCAACCAATCAATAGCCAATTAATTGCTATAAACGTAAAAAGAAAATAAATCCCAAGTCTATTTTAAACATCTTGCAAGACTCAGAGCCTCAGAGTCAGGCCTTCCTCTCCATGTGATGTGCACAGGTGCATTGAAAGGCGAGCATACACACACACACATACACACACACACTCCTACACTCACACACAGTCCCACACATCCACACTATTATACACATCCACACACTGTTACATTCACACAGTCACACACTCCCCCCAACACAATCACAAATACGCTTACACACTTATACACAAACTCACACACTCCAATGCTAGGACATGAAACTCAGAAGAACTGCTGAATCTGCCGATGCCAGCTCTTGCGGGCATTCCTTGCCTTTAGTCCCAGCAGGCGAGCAGACCTAGCAGCAGCCTGTCCTGGGGCTCAGAAAGGGACAGAGCTGGCCCCAGCCCCAAGCCTCCAGCACAGTGTGGGCAGTGGGCAGTGGGCAGTGAGGGCCTGCCGTTGCCGCGAGCTTCTTCCCTGCCTGGCTACAGGCTCACCCCTCTGTGGTCAGGGGGTGGAATTCTGACCAGAGTGTGGTCCTGGCTCCCGTGGACAGTGCTGCCCTGGGTTTTCACCCTCTAGTGGCCTTCAGACATTGAGTATTTGTAGAACTGCAGATTACATTCCGAGGGAACTCTGCCAGGAGGACACATGGGGTTTGCTCTTCATTCTTTAGATGGTTAACCGTGTCCTAGGGACAGTCCTTTCCAGCATCAAAGAAAGACATATCTACTGATCTACTGTATCCGCCAAAGTTTGTGATGCCTGCATAGACGCTTGTTAAAAAAATACAAAAAAAAAAAACCAACAAAAAATAAATAAAACCACACAATTGAATTGCCTTTGAAAATGGGAGACGATCTGTCTCCAACAGATTGAGAAACAAAAAGCTTCTTAAAAGTGTGTATGTTTTATATTCTTTTTTTTCCTAGTAGAACTGACTTGAAATATTGGTGGCTTTTTTTCCTTAGTGATGTGTGTTGCTTTTGTGTGTGATAATATTTGAATGTAATTACAGCAGTGCCAATTTGCCAAAGATGTTGGACTATTTTTCTTTTGTTGGGAGAGGGGAAGGAGCTGGGGGTGGGACTTGGGAGGGACTGGGATGGGATACTGATTTAATTTTTTTTAAACTTTTTTTTCTCGTCAAATCTGGGATTTGTGGATTTATTTTAAGTTAAATGGTTGACTGCAATACCTTTATTTTAAATTAGCTGGAGAGACATGCAATAAGACTGGCGTAGTTTCAATATCTGTGTCTTTTCATGAGTGACTGTTCCTTGTGAAGAATTGATTTTATGTAACCTTTATGTGAGATAATTATTTGTAAATATTTGCCATAATTTTATTGGTTCCTAAAATAAAAGTAATTTTTTAAGTTCAGAAAAAGGATTTGATCTTATTTGTTTTTACTAATTCATACACGGTCTCTGACGACCCTGATGAAGCTGTCTGGGGTGGCGGACAACTTCATGGCTCTTGGTTAAGTTGGGGTCAGAAACAATTTTACCCATCCATTTATAGGATTGTACATGTAACAGAGGGGCCTCTGAGAGGGCTTCATCTCAGTTAGCTGGGTGAGTAATGGCTGATACTCCCCACCACACAGACATATATACACACACGCACACTCATACACACACTCATACAGACATATACACACACTCACACTCATACACACACACAGACATACATACATACACACATACACACACTCAGACACATATATACACACTCATACAGACATATACACACACTCACACTCACACACACACACAAACATATATATACACACTCATGCAGACATATACACACATACTCACACACACAGACATATATACACACACTCATACAGACATATACACACACTCACACTCACACACACACACAAACATATATATACACACTCATGCAGACATATACACACACACTCACACACACACACTCACACAGACATATATACACACACTCATACAGACATATACACACACACTCACACTCACACAGACATATATATACATACTCATACAGACATATACACACACTCACACACACACTCACACAGACATATATACATGCACACTATATACACACTCACACACTATGCCACTCAGCATAGGAACCTTTACTAAACTTTTAAAAATTTATTTATTTATTCACTTTATATCTGAATATCAGCCCCCTCTTCTCCCAGTACCCCTCACACAGATCCTCCCCTGACTCCCTGCTCCCACTCTCCTCTGAGAAGGGGGACCCCCCCAGGTATCACCCACATCAAGCCACTGCAGGACTAAGTGCATCCACTCCAACTGAAGCCAAACCAGGCAGCCTAGTCAGGGGAATGGGACCCACAGGCAGGCAACAGATTCAGGGATGGCCCCCACTCCAGTTGTTGAGGGACCCCCATGAAGACCAAGCTGCATACCTGCTACAGATGTGCAGGGGCCCTAGCTCCCACCCATGCTTGCTCCTTAGATGGTGGTTCAGTCTGTGGGAGGTCCAGGTTAGTTGATTGTGTTGGTCTTCCTGTGGAGTCCCTGTCGTCAGGTCCCTCAGTCCTTCCCCCAACTCTCCCACAGGACTCCAGGAGCTCCATCGAATGTTTGGCTGTGGGTATCTGCATCTGTCTGAGTCAGCTGCTGGGTGGAGTCTCCCAGAGGACAGTTATGCTAGGCTCCTGTCTGCAAGTATAACAGAGTGTCATTAACAGTGTCAGGGATTGGTTCTCACCTATGAGATAGGTCTCAAGTTGGGCAGTCACTGGTTGGCCACTCCCTCCATCTCTGCTCCAACTTTGTCCCTGCACATCTTGTAGGCAGATCACATTTTGGGTCAAAGGTTTTGTGGGTGGGTTGCTGTCCTTACCCCTCCACTGGGAGCCCTGCCTGGCTACAGGAAGTGGACACTTCAGGCTCCATATTCCCCATTTCTAGGACTCAGCTAGGGTCCTCTCCATAGCCACCCTGGGGTCTCCTACCCTCCATCCCAGATCTCCGGAACATTCTAGAGATGCCCCCAGCCCCTTTAATAAGCTCTTTAATTTCAACCTCTGCAATTCAGAAATCATCAAGCTACCCACATTATTTGTTGCATTTTTTCCATTCATGCATTCATCAATTGACTGAACATCTAGTCTATCCCCATTACACCAGGGCTCATATCAGACTCATAACCTAATAGCCCAGGAGCGCTGAGATAACCCGGGAAAATCACCGAGTGAGTGACATGTGCCTACACCTATGCCTTTAACCTAAACCCAGGCTGTGTTGACTCAAACCTAAAGTGTGGGGTACTGACGGCTCAGAAGCCACTCACACTAGAGCACCTTGGCCGTAGCGTCCAAAACATAGCTCTGTCTGACCCGAACTCAGTGACCTGGCCTCACTGCCCTGAGTGGGAAACCCTGTCCCTGAGCCTTTAGAGCTGAGCAGCTGGGCAGCATGGGAGACAGAGGTGGCTTTTTTTCCCAATCAGGGGGTGGGGCAGCTATAGACCTGAGCCATGCCCCTGCCGAGCTATGTCAGTCTGCAAGGGCAGGCAGGGACCGCTGTGCCCCTTGGCACAGTGTGTGCAACTCAGTAATTGCCAGAGATGGAGTGGGCGAGTGACCACGTGGGGGCTGTGGACTGCGACTCATTCATATTTAATAAAGCCGGCTGTACAGTCTCCATTCATTTTTGCAATGGATGATGACGAGGAAGATGATTCCTCGGGGAGGGAGAGGGGGAGAGAGCAGGGAAGAGCCCGGCTCTTCTTCCTTCCCAAGGCTCTGACTTAGAGCACAAACTCAAGAGAGAGGGTCCTGTGTTTTTTGGATAGGTGACACAGGGTAGCAGTCACCAAAGTTGATGCTTCTGCTTTCCCCAGGACAGAACTTGCTCCTGCTGTCTGTGACAGAAGTAGGGCAGTGGTGTCCCTGATAGCCAGGGCAGGTGTGGCTCCTCGTGACAGCCGAAGGGAAGTGAGGGACCAAGGCTCCAGGAGAAGAGGGTGATTACAGCTTGAACTGGGACTGTCTCCCACCAGATCGTGTAAACTGTTACGTGCAGATTTTAATGTTTGGTCCCGGGGTGATGTGCTGTTTCCTGTAGTTCAGGAGGTAGGGCCCAGCTTGGGGGAATGGGCAGGTCTTTGGGGTTATATTGTTACTGGCCATTTCTCCTTGGCCCTTCTCTACCCTGAACCACCATGTGGACTGACTGACCTGTTCTGCCACCTGCTCCTGGTGCCACCACCCTGACGTACCAAGCATACGGGACCACATAAGTGCTGACCCCTCTGAAACCGTGAGCCAATATAGGTCCTTCTTTTGTAAATAACTTCTTTCTGGTAGGTGTTTTGTCACAGTAAAAGAAGATCATAAATGGTCGGGGGGGGGGGGGGGAAGCACCAACTTAGCCAGCCCGCAGCGGCCTTCTCCACGTGACAGCAACCACCAACCAACGGATAGAAGAGATGCCGATGCCAAAGTGCAGGTGACGCCTCAAGTCCCTTCTCTCCTCAGACTCATTCCAAGCTGGGCCCTGGTGAAGGCTGCAGGCCGGGATGCCCAGAGTGGACAAGGACTCCTCCATCTGACAAGACACCACCGTCTCTTAAAGGGTTTGACAGGATCCATTTTGCTGGTGCTCCAGTGGTCTTCGTTTCTTCACCTGTTCAATGGGTGTGCACTCGGTCACATTTACCTCAGTGTTGTGAGGGGTAAGTGCTGTGTAGTGTATGTTTTGTTCTAAGCGATGAATGTGACATCTGCCAGCATGTCCTCTCTGGTGTGAAGAAGTCACAGTGTGGGCTAGGGAGATGGATTCGAAGGTGCGGCACCTTCTGCACAAGCATGAGGAGCCTGTTTTCAGATCCTGAGGAACTCATGTGAAAGCCAGGCATTGTGGTGTGTGGTGTGTGGTGTGTGGTGTGTGGTGTTTGCCTATAACCCCAGTACTAGGGGAGGGGAAAAACAGAGACAGGGGCTTGCTGGTCAGTACTGCAGCATAGGCTGAGCTCCAGCTCCCTGAGAGCCCATAGCTCAAGAGTAAGACAGAGAGTTATAGGAGAAACCTAAACCCTCATAACCTCTCCAGCCTCCACAAGGCACACCACACACCACACACACAAACACACACACACAAACACACATGCACACATGCACTCTCCCTCGGGGAGACAGAGAAGTGGGATCTCAGAGGGAAATTTCCATATGACAGAGAGAGAGAGAGAGAGAGAGAGAGAGAGAGAGAGAGAGAGTGAGTTAGGGAAGGCTTTAAGCTGATCCAAGAAGAGTACACAGGATTCCAACAGATTTTAGAGAAGGAAGGAGAGGCTTCCAGGCCAGGGTAACCATGGACACAGAAAGGTGTGTTGGCCGAAGACCCCAGACTGCTGACCTTGGCCCTGCCCTCTGTGTCAGAGCTGCCGTGAATATGGACCTGGACCGTGTCATTCCCCAGCAGGCCAGGCTGCCCAGGGTGTGAAGGGAAATGCTAAGTACAGCGGGACAGAGGGTCCTCCTCAGCAGGCCGCGAGAAGCAAGGATATGCAGCCTGTGTCTCCATAGGGCGGGAGACCTCCAGGTCTATTGCTACAGCTGACTCCAGGAGAGGTGCTTGGCCCCCAAGTCCAGAGCAAGAGGGAGTGGCCAGTACCTGGAAGCCTTCCCAAAGCAGCCGCAGCCGCTGTGGTTTTAGACATCTAGAAGCATTAACCCCCCCCCCCAAGTGATCTTATCTTGTATTTATTTATTTTGGGTTTGCTTATTGCTATGTCCTGATTCTTTTTCCTCTGGGAGTATGTCTTGTACACAATCTTTAAGTAATTTTCTTGAGTCAACAGGGCTGTCCTTGGTTTGGTCTTCCCCAGGATCTGATCACGGGAGCCATTCAAGCCCTGCTTCAGGCCAACCCTGAGGGCATGTAGTAAATACAGCACTTTCCTGTGTTTGTTTTCAAGGCTGAGTAACTCTGCAGCTCACACAGGGTGGCTCACACAGCACTAATCTGTTTTCTGTCAGTTCTGGAGGCTCCAGGTCCAAGATCAGGGCTGAAGCCCTCTGAGGCCCCTCGTCATCCTACTGACTGAGACATGCCTCTGTCTTCCCTCCACACGTCAAGTCAGAAGGGCACCATTCCTCCCAGATTAGGCCCCACCCTAATGACCACTTTCCCTTTCATCAACACTCAAAGACCCTGGCTCAAAACAGTCACATCCTGCGGTACTGAGAGTTGGACTTCACACGTGGGTTTGGGGATCTGTCCGCAGCTCCACCTAAGATGACAAAGACTCGCAGCTCCACGTCCAGCCTAGGTTGACTTGTCTCCAACTGTCTACCCGGCAGTCTGTGCCCTGTCTCTGCTAGAGACTTCTGCCCCATCACCTTCCTCCATCTTAACTCTCCAGTACGGACCCCAGAAAGGTGTTTCCTCACACCTCACGTTTAATCCAGTTCCTGCCAGACTAAGTAAGGAGTTACTTTATAATTTTTCCTAAAACCAACAGGTCGGCAGGCACTGGATGGGATGTGACTTTGGAGCTCAAAAACAGATATAAAGTCTTAGAAGAAAAGAGTGGTGCATTTGGCTAAAATATGTTATGTAATATAGATAAAATTTTATGTGCGATTAAAATTTTTAATAAAATGCAAAGGCAAGTTACTTGGTGAAATAAATCTTAAGAAGTAGGGCGGTGGTGGCGCATGCCTTTAATCCCAGCACTCTGGGAGGCAGAGGCAGGCGGATTTCTGAGTTCGAGGCCAGCCTAGTCTACAGAGTGAGTTCCAGGACAGCCAGGGCTATACAGAGAAACCCTGTCTCGGAAAAAAAAAAGCAAATCCAAAAATAAATAAATAAATAAATAAATAAATCTTAAGAAATATGAAAGGATATGGTGTCCTTAATACACAGAACTTTGTAATGTAAAATATGAAGGCAGAAAAATGCACAGTGTGCAAAGACATGCACAGCGCATGCACAGAAGGGCATGTATTACTTCTCAGTACAAGCTCAGCCCATGATTCAAAGCATGATTTGAATTTACGATTTACAGGGATAATTACTATTTTGTTGTTTAGAATGGGATTTCACTCCAGCCCAGACTTATCTGGAACTCGTTTCATCCTCCTGCCTCAGGCTTCTAGTCATTCCCGGTGAGCCACCTCACACACCACAAACGAGTTTTTAGAAGATCAGTGGTTCTGTCAGTGCTGGGAGAATACAGAGAACTGGGCCCTGCCACACTGCTCCCGAGCTGTCTGAGGCCAAGGGTGGGAGGCCAAAGCTGCCTGTCTGTCCCGTGGCCTGAAGCGGGTCCCTCAGTGTCCTGGAGGAGGGGCACTTGAAGGGGGCAAGGTAGACAATCTGACCTTAGGCCTCACCATGCCTGGGTATGCGACTTTCCCAAGCGCCTGCAGCCTGTAGTCTTAGATGGCACGTGCAGCCCAGGCTGGGAGGGGGGCGGGCTGTGGCTTTTCTGGCCCACTGATGTCTTCTGGAAGGGCACGAGGCAGCCCAGGCTCTCCCATCATCCACAAACATGTGTAAATATTGCCGCGGCGCTAATGTAACCAAGGAACTCACTTCCTGTTGTTTCCCTTCAGTGATATTTTCTGCTTGGCTGAGTCTGCTTAGCACACTGGAAAGGCCAACTCATCAGTTCTCGCTGTTAATCAAGAGCAGTAATTGTCCAAGTGCGGGGCCTCCCGACTCGGACCCCGCTGAATAGGATAACAAGTTCCAAAAATGCTAAGTAGTGGTTTCTATAAATGGGCCTCTTTTAATAGGGAAGGCCCCCAAAGAGGATTCATGAAGAAAGCCCTTCTGTGAAGTGGAATTAAAACATTGTGTGTATTTTACAGAGCATGGCAGCTAAGTTGGAAACTTCTAGAAATTCTTAAACCACGAACTCCGATAGAAGCTCTCTCATCACGCCCCCCCCCCCCCCGTCACACACACACACGCACGCACACACACACACACACACAGAGGTAAACTTGTGGACTTGTTAAGGCGATGCCAGCCAGCCTATACATTAAAACAAGCAAAGTCTATAACTTCAATGTCAGCATAATAGAAATCTGGGGTTCATGTAACTGGTACACCTGTAGGGCAGGCAGCCCTCTGCAAGGTGACCCAAGGATCCAAGCTCCTTTCTTCTTTTGATTTTGCCATTTTCAAGTTTGCCTTATTTAGGCGTGCAGAGAAGGGGGAAGTCCAGAGACCACACCATGAGATGTTTCCATCAGTAGGGCTGAAGGGTATGTATCCCCACTCACAATCCTCCAGCCAGAACCTAACCCCACGGCCGGCCACGCAGTCTAGTTGTGAGGTAAGGAGGCCAAGAAGACAGGTTTGGGGAAGGACTATCATATTATCCTGATGAGCATGAATGCTGAGAATTGAAGCCCTGGCTTCACCCATACAGCACGAACACGCTCTGCCCAGCTGCAGGCCTCACCTCCCCCCTAGCCCTCAGCTGAGCCCATGCTGACGCCAAGCTTGGAGACTCGCGTGCCTCTGTCCTGGGAGGAGCGCAGGAGTTTCATCCCCTGCAGATCTGCTCCTGCCCCACTCTGATCCACTGCCCCACTTCTGAATACAGCTCTGGCTTAAGCAATGAATAAGAACACCCATTAGCATTTACTGAGTAGTGACTGTTTACCAAGTGCTGACACTTAGTGGAAGTTTTCCTGTTGCTCCAGAATTGCATACCCAAGGCCCATAATTGAAGCCAAATGTGCATGTTACTTCCTGCAGTAGAGACACACTTGAAGAGATTGGATCTGACGATCGGTAACAACCTCCGTTCACCAGCCATGACCGCAACCGTTGACTTCAAATGCAAAAGGTTTGAGCCAGGAGGTGGACACGGAGTCAGAGGGGTTCATCAGAGAGGCCAAACCCGCCATTCTCTTGAGGAAGATTGCTCATTCCTCGTCTGTCGTTGCTGAGCAGCGGCCCCTCACATGACAACGTCAAGAAGAGGAAACTGGAATTTCGTTTTTTTTGTTTTGTTTTGTTTTGTTTTTTTCAAGCCAGGGTTTCTCCATATAGCCCTGGCTGTCCTGGAACTCACTCTGTAGACTAGGCTGGCTTTGAACACAGAAATTGCCCACCTCTGCCTCCCAAGTGCTGGGATTAAAGGCGTATGCCACCACTGCCTGGCTGAGACTGGAATTTCAACTTCTTGTTTGAGCATCTCCACTAGCCAACATACTGGCCTGCCTTTCTATTCACTGAAGGCAGGATATGCCAAAGATATTCCAGTACCTCATGGGCAAACAGGGATGCCATGGGTAACAGCCGCGGAGACAGCCACCGTTACATTGCCCTGATGGGACCCCAAAGAACCTCTCCCTGGCACAGAGGCATGCAGATGCTGCAGGCTGTTTGGAAGTCTGTCAGGGGTTTGAGGAGGAAATAGAACCACATCCCCCAATATCCATGAACTGGATGCAGGAATGTGGAGGCGAAGAACACAGGATTACCACGGGACCCAGTGATGTAATGCAGGCCCCTAATGCATTGACTTTAAGTTGACTGAGAGGGAGCATCCTGGGTAGGCCTGAATTAAGTAGCCCATTTCCTTATGAGAGTGTCTAGGGGTCAGAAGGGCAGATATCCGCCATGTCTTGGGTGGACCTATGATACAAGGAATGTCCAGCAGTCTCTAGGAGCTGAGAATATCAGCTCTAGAACCGCAGGGACTTGGTTCACCGTCCTCAGAGAATTAAGTTTTATCTGCAACTCAGTAATGTAAAAGGCCTGGAGTTTTAAGAGAATTAACTGACGTCTCAGGAACTTTGAGCTCAACCTTGGCAGTCTCCAAGGAGAGGGCTCGGCTAAGGAGTGGCCAAACTCCTGGCCCATAATAATGTTGAGATAACGAATCTGTGGTTCACAACAATAGAAGATGGACCTGGTGTCTCTTCAGGCCACAGAAAGGCCCAGCTGTACGTGGGACAAGGAGAGAGTGCCCACTTTGATTGTGTTGGCGATAGAAGTTTCCAAGAGAGCAGAGCTGATATCAAAATGAAATTGTTCTCATACCTGAAAATAGTTAAAGTTCTAGTAATCTGACCAGTGATGTAATCTACCAGAAATGGACAAGAGCAGTTTTACAGAGCCAGAGTGGAAACTTACTTCATCCCATGGTTATACCACAGAGAATGATGCCTCTTACGTGAACTGATCCCACACACATATCATCTCATTTAACCCAGACAATAGCGTGGTCAGTATTACCAACCTCACTGATGAGCCCGGAGAGATTTCACCATTGTGCTGGTGGTGGGCATTGTGGTCAAGTAGTGTGGCCTCAAAAGGAAGACACCAAGAGTCACTGTGCCACCACTGAATACTCAACTTAATTGGTCTTAGCACCTCAACCATCTCTGCAGGAGGCAGCAGAGGCCTAGGGGGATGCCAAAGGTAGTCACCTTTCCCTAGAGGCCGAGTGTCTGGGCCTTTCTCAAGCTCTTATGCCTCTGGTGGATGCAGTCCTGTGTAGGGCAAACTAAAACGCTGGTGAAATCGTGAGTCAGCTGGGGCAGGGGAAGGCCGCCAAGGTCTGCATGTGTTATTACTGTTCTCGCTGTTTCTTTGTGGTTTCTTTCTTTTCCTTTTTCCTATTGTTCATTTGTTTGATTGACTGATTTTTCAGGCCCTATGGAGCCCCCCCAAGTGCTAGGCCACATGTGCCACCCCACCTGGCCGGATTGGCACTTCCAAGGCATTACCAGCTTCCTTGTTCCTCAGCCAGGATGGCTTCCATGATCTTCACTTCATGTCAGGGTCTGCGGGGCGCAGGGAAAACCCCTTCTGCTGGGCAGGGGGGCAAACAGATGGGGGTTCGGTACTTCAGGAGTGGTGTCTGCAAGCTACTCGGAAACGCGCACGTGCGCGACGGTACGGAACAGGTGTCCTCCCGGAGCCAGTGCTGTCACCAAACAGCGAGACTGGTCCACACCTGCTAAGCATGCTCACTCAGCCCTGTAAGAATGTTCTGTGTGGCCTCCAGGTGAAGACACCGACTGTTGTGCTCTCACCTGGGGACAAGGTGAGTGACCTGTCACTGAACAGCAGGTAGACGCTGGATGGCCTCTGGGCAGCACCGGGTGGCTCATCTGATGCACCTGGGCAGGGCCTGCGACAGCATAGAAAAAGATGACACAGCCAGCAAACGGCTCAGCAGGTAAAGACGCTGCCAAGACTGACGACATGAGTTCAATTCCCAGGACCCACCTGGTAGAAAGATTGTCTCTGAACTATGCACACACCAATACACAGGAAATGCACAGACATGATAATATGGGAAAATACTACTGAATATGATTCAGCCTGGAGACCTGGGGCCCATGTAAGAACAGAAGAATCTCAGCTCTGCAAAGTTGTCCTCTGACGCCCGTGCATGTGTGGTGGTATTCATGTGCACACACATACACTGTGGGCACAATAATAAGCAAGCCAACGAATAAACAGATAAGAGGCGGGAGAAATGACTCTTGGTTAGGAGGCCTTGCTGCTCTTCCTGGAGACTGGCTTTCTGTTCCTAGAGCCTACATCAGATGACTCACAGCTGCCTGGGACTCTGGGTCCAGGGGGTTCTCTCTCCTCCCCAGGGATTCACAAGCTCACGTGAACATGCACACACAGGAACAGACACATAAAAAATTAAATTAAAAAAGAAAGTCTGGGTCATCGGTATAACTCAGTGGTAAACGGATTTGTTGCTAAACCTAATGTCCGAAGTTAGATCTGGGATTCACACGACAGAAGGAAACAAGCATTTCTGCAGGCTGTCCTTTGACCTCCACACGTGTGTGAGGACACACACACACACACCAATCAAATCATTTTTAAACGTTTAAAAATATTTTAAACATTTAAAAAATGTTTTAAACTGAAACAATTCAAAAGAGAATTTTGTTTTAAAAAAAAAAAAGTAAACAAGTGGGTCTCCCTTCCTCCCTCCCTAGACTCCCCGGTCTCTTGCGTCTGACCACAGCCTCTGTCTTGTCTCCAAAACACCCTTGCCTTGACTGATGACTGCTTGTATCGCTTTATTTAAAAATACTTTCAGCCATAGTCTAGATTCTTAGGAAGATTTCATTGTTTTAAAAAAAAAAAAGTGTGACGTTTTCCTTGGCAAAGCTAAAAAAGCAGATTTTTTTCCCCAAATCCTTGTTAAATATTTATTCTACAGCTGGCAATAGTTAGTTAGATCTGCCGTGAATGACTGACAAACTCAGAATGGCGGTGACTTAAACAGGACGGATCATCTGCTCTCACAGATGGAGCCTGGAGGTCGGTGATCCGCGGCTGATGCAGAAGCTTGGCCAAGGAGCTCCGTAGGGAGCAGGGCTCAGTCAACCTTGCCCCTCCCCCCCCAGACTGCAGCTCCCCAGCCACTTGGCCCAAGATGGACATAGAGATTTCAGCTTCCGAACCAAGGAGACAAAGAAGAAACCGTCCCTTCAGCAAGGTTCTAGCAGACCACTACCTCATACGTCTGCCTACACCCCACTGGCTGGCACTGAATCATATGGTGACATCTAGTTGCAGGGGAGACCAGGACTGTGACTGCTGTCCTGAGAATCTGTTTGTCCCTCTGTTTCTCCTATTGATATTACTGAGAGGATGAAGCACGGCTATAGGACCTTCTAGACTCCATGGCCCACCTGGTTTGGTTTAGAGACACATTCCTTCAGTGAAGTTGAATTGAAAGGTGGTGGGAGGTAAGACATTGTGCAGACATGTCAGAGGACCTGGATCTCTTTAGAAGCCCACAAAGGCCCAGATGAGACCAGACCTCAAAGAACGACAATCTTCTGGTCCAATTCGTCTTCCATCATGGTTAGAAGGTCCTCATCTGGGATTCAGTCTCTCTATCTGCACATGGAGACTTAAGACTGAGTCTGGAAATCTCTTCTCAGTTCAGAAGTCTAGTGAGTCTATGGTTCCACATTGTCCCGCTGTCCCCGTGAGAATTCAGAAGCAAGGATGAGTCCGAGATCTGATCCTGGGTAGCCCAGAGGTCCTCCTCTGCTCCAAGTGTTACACTTCTGAGCTAGTGAACTACATGTCCGTGAATACTGCTGCCCATGTGTGATGGTTAATGTAGCCATCTTGACTATATTCTAGAATCACCTGGGAAAGAGTTTCTCGATGGGGTTAATGAAGGTGACCCACTCTGAATGTGAGCGGCACAGTCTGTGGGCTGAATGAAGAAGAGAAAGTTAGCTGAGTGTCAGCATTTGCTTCTCTCTCGTCCCTGACCACAAGTGTGATGTGACCAGCTGCCTCACACCCGCCCACCTTGACCACCAGACCGCACTCCCAAACTGAGAGCCAAAATTCCCTCTTCCTTTAAGTTGCTTCTGTCGGGTATTTTGCTTCAGCAAGAAGCCAATAACTAATATAATATACCCCCAGAATGCTAAAACACCACACATAGACACACACACAGAGAGACACACACACAGACACACACACAGAGAGAGACACATACACAGACAGACATACACACACACAAACCTTATTGAAGAGTGTGTTGGGGGCCCTTATGGTTCTTGCAGGATAAGAGTCCATTATGTCAGGGTATAGTAGCAGACATGGTGAAAGGAACAGCTAAGAGAGAGATCAGACCCCAAGCAGCAAGCAGGAAGCAACGAGAGAGAATGAGGACCGGAGTGAGGTGTTGAAGCCTTCTTCAGCAGAGGAACAATGGTATGCAGAAGAGTCAGAGAATAACACCATGTCCAGTCTTCAGGAAGCTTTGAGGACTTTCTACAGAGCCCCACTAACAACACTGTGGTTCCCATGAGGTACTAGGGACTCCTCGTGACTAGAAAGCTGACTTAAGGGAAGTAAGACCCAATGTGCAGCTAAACAGACATGTCTTTGAATGGAGTAGAGGAACATTCTCAAATTCTCTAGAGCCTGAGATTAATTGATGTTAGTTGATCTTAACAGCTATTGGGGGAATTTTCTGGTTAAGGAAGGTCTTAAGTTGGGTATTGGAAATGTTCCCAGGCTACACGGAGGTTTGAAATGAATCATGAATGTGTTTCAGTAGGGGGAAGAATTAGTAATGGATTTGGAGGAGCAGAATATGCAGTTGAGGAGGTGTGGGAAGGACTGACCCAAAGTAAACCTATGCTTACTTTTTAAAGTTTTGGATGACTTGTTTTATTTTTATTTATGTGTATGTCTGTTAATGTGTATGCCACATGTGTGCAGGTGCCAAAGGAGGGCGGAAGAGGGCGTCCAATCCCCCTGGAGTTGGAGTTTCAGACAGTTGTGAGCAGTCAGAGGAGGATGCTGAGAACTAAACTTAGTCCCCTGAAAAAGCAGCAAAAATTTTTAACCACTGAGTTATATCGCCAGCCCCTAATTAAAAGACAACACGAAAAAGCATGCCTGTGCTGTTTGTAGACAGCCATCGCCCCTGGGTTTGTGCACAGGCTCAGTGTCTCAGAGAAATTCAGACAGAACCCCAGCTGGTGGGTGTCGCTGTCCGTGGTGCTGAAACATCTTTAACTCCTAGCCCGGCCAACAGATGTCCCTCTGTCTGCCAGACGTTAGGGTTTCTATCCAACTTCTCCAGCAATTCTGAACCCGGTGAAGGTTTTAATTTTCTATCTTGATGAAAAATGTGTGGTTTACACACTGTCACGGAACAAATAGAATCAGGATTTATTTTCACAACTTACATGGTGTGTTTGGGTTTTTTCCATATGTCTTTGACGGTCCTATCACATTTCTGACAGTTACAATATTTTTTCCTTTCTGGGAAGTTGGGAAGAGGCGCAGAACATATTCTCTTGCTTTCTTCACTAAGTCTTGAGAGTAGGACTTTGTACAACCTAGCTCTATGCTTATGTGTTTAATGTGTACGTGTAGGTGTGGCATTGTCTGTGTGTGGTGTGCTGGGCTGCAGTGTGTATGCATACAGATGTCAAGTGTTGCCCTATGCATTTGCATATGTATTTGTGATGTGTGGTGGTGGTGTGCAATAAAACAATAAAAAATAGCCTACAATAAAAAATTAGCCAATTAGATGTGATTCCAAATCAGATATCATCAATAACAAACCTTTCTCCTCACAAAGTCATGCACTGATGTGGGTTGCGCTTGCCAGCAGTTGGGAAGGGTCAAATTGTTCTCCATGCAAATTCCATGTGTTTTCAATTAATCTCACATCTGTGTTTGCAAGTGTGCTGCCTTAATTACGTAGGTGAAGAAAATGTCTCACTCCCAATTATTAATGGAGGAGCGATTCTTCACTCCTGCTGCTGAGTCTTCCTCAGTGAGAGCTGTTTAACATGACATCAGTCCCAATCCTTTGACTAATTCCTTTTTCATTATTAGAGCAGATTTACAACTTCAGAGTCAGGGTGTTGAGCTTTTTCTCCCACTAGAAAATTCATCTGTATCCTAGAATCAGCTTGTAGCTCAATGTAAATTCAGTGTAGAATTCAGTCAGTTATTAAGTGGATTTAAGTGGCTGAACCCTGGTGTAATCTGACCAGCAATGCATGAAGGAAAGAGTTGGAGGTGTAAAAAATGTCAAATAGCTTCTCAGATGCATTAAACTATTAATAAAGATAAAACGATCTTTATGTTTGGGGTTTAGAACATCTCTTTTATGATAGCAAGAAGCCACTTTGATTCACGACTCGTTGCTTTCAGGGTCTGGTGTCATTATTCAGAAGGTGTCAGGAAGAGAGCGAGACAAGCTCCTCGTAGGGAGAGAGCCAAGAACAAAGATGGGAGATTAAGAGTGCTGTGGGTCAGCTGTGCTAGGCAAGGCAGTGTGACAAGAGGGGGATAGAAACTACACTGTCTGTTTTTGGAGCACCCTCTCTGGGGGGGGGGGCTCCATTTGGCTCTGAAATACATTTTTCTGTGACCCTTCTGGGGTGGTTGTAGTCCAAGGCAGCCTGCCGGAGACACCTCGGAGAGATGCTGTGCCA
This sequence comes from Apodemus sylvaticus, assembly GCF_947179515.1. Taxonomy (NCBI): domain Eukaryota; kingdom Metazoa; phylum Chordata; class Mammalia; order Rodentia; family Muridae; genus Apodemus; species Apodemus sylvaticus. The sequence continues at coordinate 57,828,971 of NC_067474.1, read as the reverse complement.
GATACATTCCATTGCTTTCCTCCAAGCCGGTCCCAGTCTTCTTGTTCTGTCCTGCCCTGTATCCAAGGTTGGTCTCTGGATCACATCCCAACCCTCTGACTTCCAATCGGATGGGTGGAACCAATTGGAGGCACTGTGTGGGGAGAGAAAATGGAAGTCAGAGAGCTTGTCCCCTGATCCTTCCAATGGCTGATTTCTGGAGTTTGCTGTTCCTCTTCAAGGCTTCCTCTAGTGCTGGCTACCACAGTCTCCTGCGCTCCAGCCTCAGGTGCGGCATCCCTTGACATTCCTGCCCCATCTCATATTGCATCCTGAGCCCTGCCCCCACCCACCTCTGCCTGTGCACCCATCACTTAGATTCTTCATAGCTGAACTATTTAAGGGGCAGCCATTTCTTCTGTGGACCCTTCTTGACTCAGAAGAGCCCTCCCTTTGAGATCCTGATGTTTCAGGAGCTGCTTGTACATGTGGGGGACAGGCAGGATGAGGCAGAGGGGAGTGAGGAGGAGGGAGCCTCAGCACAGCACATTTGTTACATGAGGATCACTGGTGCATGGCTGCCTCTTGAGGCTTCTCGGGCACAGTGGACGCACATGCTGGCACTATCCTTCCATTAAGAACCGGCCAGGCGGCTTCCAGGAATCACGGATCAGAGTAGGCAGACCCTGCCCTCAGAGAGTTTGCAACAGCAGGTTGATCCTGTGTGCTCCACTACTGTGGAGTAGCTCAGACTCTGAAGAACACAGAGGAGGCGAGGCACAGGACGGCCAGAGAGAAAGTTCCCTGGGGGAAGAAACATCCTAACTATGGGCTTAAAGGATGAAAAATGTCTGAGAAGGAATTTGGAGAAAGGACAAGGGACAGTGTGTTTTTGGTGGAAACAGTGGCACATACAAAGTTCATAGTGGAGGGAGATCTGGGGCGCTCGACAGCTGCAGGGGCAGATTGCTGAAGTGCATAAACAGAGAGTCCTGCAGGGTGGGCAGTGCTCTGGTGCAGGGTGGGAGGGCTGCAGCCTCCTCCTAGCCTCTGCCCATCCCCCAAGCCCTATAGGACCTTCAGGACCCAAGGGCTCTTGGACACAACCTGGTTTATATCCACACAAGAGCCCATGGTCTACAGTGTGCGGCATAGAAATAGCCCAGAAGTGGCCTGGCAGGTGGGGTGACATGGGTCCTGGCAGTACAGCAAACCCTACATTTTCCACATGCGGGCATGAGGTCTGGACAGAGTCAGCCCTTAATTGGGATGCAAACAAAACAGCATTCCAAGGGTAAGGCTACTAAGATCAGGGTCTGAGGGAAAAGCCATGGTCTGTCCGGAAGCCACCTCATCCTGGAAGGAAAACTCATGGGGGGCAGGCTCTGAGGCCCGGTCCCTGACCGGTGTCATTGCCAGGCTGGGTTGTCTTGTAACCTAGGAGAGCCTGGCCCTTCCCCTGGATGCACCTGGTGTGCCTCTGCCCAGCCCCTCGCTCAGCACAGGTGACTGGAGCTTCCCACTGAAATCATGTGAATATTAAGCTAATCAAAGCCTTGCTTGAGAAGGGATGGGGCCAGGAAGGCGGCCCTAACGAGCTGCGTGTCACTCCCTCCACCCCACGCGTCTCGTGCTGTCCCATTTGTCTGGCTGTAATCTACATTTCAAATGATTACATGGGAAGCTGAAGTGGTAGTGACAAGGATAAACGAAGCTTGTTAAACTAATAGCTGCACTAATGCCCAAATATGTGAACTTCCCGACGCAGGCCGCATCCCAGCCTGGCGGAGCTGTCAGCCCAGCTCCCCCGGGCTCCGCCGCCAGCCGCGGCCACATGATGAATGGCCCTGTCGACCAAACTCATCCGGGGCCCAATTAAACAGGCAGAAATGAACTAGAGCCGTCAGGCAGCCGGGGAGGGGGGAAGTGGGATGGGGGAGGCCAAACCAGACACAGAGAGCTGGGGGAGGGGGGAGTGGAAGTAGAGAAGGGGAGTAGGAGAGAGAGGGAAGTGGGCCAGGGAGGGGGGCATAGGAGAGACAGCAGCTTGGGAGCAGGAAGGCAGAGAGCTGAGGAAGAGATGGGAGAGTGGGAAAGGAGAGACAGACAGACAGACACCAGAGATGGTGTGAGAGGGACACCAAGAGGGCAGAAACCAACACCCGCTGAGATACACAGGTACCCAGAGTGGGAGAGAGACAGTCAGAGACACCCAGAGACATAGCACAGGACAGGCGCCTGAGACACTTAGCCGGCAGAGAGGACCGAGTCTGGGATGGAGGAAGGGGCGAGCAGAGAATCAGGGGAGAGGGAATAGTCCCCTGGCAAGTCATTGCAGCTCGTGGCAGCAGGGAAGTCGTTCTGTCAGAAAATGGCCATTTAATGGTTTGCCGAGCCTGCGACAGATATGTCATGTGAGGCGGCTGGGCAGCCCCAGGGCATTTCGTTTATTAATTACCGGTTTCCAGCAGCTCCCTCTGCCTCACATTCATCATCAGCCCCCCTCCCCCACTGGGGCTGCCTCACCCCCATGACACCACTGCCAGGCACTTGGTCCCATTTTCCAGAGGAGGAAGACAGAGGCCAAGGCCAGAGAGGAGCAGATAGCATCCAAGAACTCCTGGCAGACCAAGCCTCCCTTTCTGCCAGATCCTGGTGATTGTGGGAGACCTGGGACAGGAAGTGGGAGCCCAGTCCCTCCCTAGCCCCAGACTAAAGGAAGACTGAAGCCTTGCCCCTGGCCCTTTCCTTTTTAAATACACGTTACATTTTCTTGTTTATTTTTGGTCTTGGGTTTTGAGACAAGATCTTTCATCTAGAGTCGAGTAATTGGAAGGCTAGTCCTTGTCTGTGGCCCTGACCCATAAGAAAGGGCGTTTTCGTGTGTGTGTGTGTGTGTGTGTGTGTGTATTGAGGGGGGAGAGCACAGTGGTTAAGAACACTGCTTGTTCTTCCAAAGGACTCCAGGTTCAATTCCTGTCACCTACGTAGCAGTTTACCACTATCTGTAACTCTAGTTCCAAGGAATCTGATGTCCTAGTGTGGCCTCCACAAGCACCAGGCATGCCCTTGGTACAGACATACATGCAGGAAAGACACTCATACGCTTCAAACTAAACAAAGCATGTGTAATGATACAGGACCACAAGCCCTCAGATGGACCAATGGCAGGCGCCACTCACTGGGCCATCTCAAAGAGGGAGATAACTGATAACCCTGGCCACCTCTCTCTCCCTCTCAGCCTCCATCCATCTTCCAACTGACCTGAAGTATCACCAGGGAAGGGGACTCCAGGGGAATCTCTCTGTCCTCAGAGGGTTAGTGGATTGCCAGCTGACCCCCTCCACAGCCCTCATTAACCCTTCCCACAGAGAGTTCTGAAGGGAAGGGGTCTTTGTTTTGCACAGGACACTGTTCAGAAATGGGTGCTGCCTCTACCCCACCACCCAGATAAGTGGAGTTAATTCTCCCAGAGGCCCAGGAAGGACACTGTGTAGGCTGCTGATAGGTAGATGTGAATCTGGGTGAATAGGCTGATATGCCAGCTCTCCAACTGTTCCTGAAGTCTCCAGGTAGCTACACACACACACACACACACACACACACACACACACAAGCAGGATCCTATACCCAAAGGCATTACTAGAGCCCTCATCCAGATATGCTGTCCGCCTCTGATGTTGACAGAAACCTACACCTAGTGAACCACTACCTCCATCCACACCTTCAGCCTCCTCACCTGCCTCGGACAACCCCCTACTGTGGAAAGCTACCATCACCTTTGCACTGACACACCACTCTCAGAGCCGGACCCTCAGGCACAGCTGAGTTCCACAGTCTTCCCTATCACAGCCAGGGATAGGGCTCCAAAGGCAAAGCATCTCTTTCCTGGTTTCCTTCAGCAGGACAGAATTCACTTGCATGGTATCTGTGTGTACTGGCTGGTTTTGTGTGTCAGATGACACAGGCTGGAGTTATCACAGAGAAAGGAGTTTCAGGTGAGGAAGTGCCTCCATGAGATCCAGCTGTGGGGCATTTTCTCAGTTAGTGATCAAGAAGGTAGGGCCCCTTGTGGGTGGTGCCATGCCTGGGCTGGTATTCTTGGGTTCTATAAGAGAGCAGGCTGAGCAAGCCAGTGAGAATCACGAGGCCCCTGCATCAGCTTCTGTTTCCTGACCTGCTTGAGTTCCAGTCCTGACTTCCTTTAGTGATGAACAGCAGCATGGAAGTGTAAGCCCAATACTTTCCTCCCCAACTTGCTTCGTGGTCATGATGTTTGTGCAGGAATAGAAACCCTGACTAAGACACTGTGGTTCCAACCATTCTCTCCCATTCTTGCCTTTTGTCAGTGTTCTGTCCACATGCCTCCCTGTGTCCCTGACTCCTCTCTGCCTCTGCCTTTCTCTGTACCCTTCCCCAACCCTTTTCTTTTCCTCCTGACACCTCAGGGTCTGTGTGAACAGGCTGTCTTCTCTGGTGGGTCGTTCTTTTTCTGGAGATGTCCTAGCAAATCAGATGCTGGAGGAACCCAAGGGCGGAGGCAGCCCCTGTGTACTGAGCATGGCGTTGGGCGCAGCAGCTGGGGGAGCCAAGGTTTTCGGGACTGGGGAGGAGCCTCGGCATAGGGTGAGACACTTCATCCAGACCTTCTCAGAGCGCTCTGGTTCAGGATCCTTGTGGCTCTGTGTATTTGCTTCTAAGCAATTAGAGTGGTAAAGGTCCTCTTTGTGGGCTAGTGTTAACATGCCCAGGACTAGGAGCTTTGGAAACACTGAATATTAGTTCATTTTCGACGTCAGCAGAATTCATGCGCTTCAGGTCATTCATTCCTCGGAGGGAAGGTTGTGGGGGTTGGCCGTGTTCGTGAGCACAATGGGTCTCCCCTGCAAAGTAACTCGCCTGAGAGAAGCTAGTCACCGAACAAGACATGGCCGATGAGATCCACTAGCAGAGGAAACGCCCTCAGAAGTAAAGATGGGTAAACTTTGGACCACAGAGAGAAAATAAGCGCGTCCAAGATTAGAGAGGGAGCCTGTGAAGAGAAAGTAGTTTTTGTCAGCTCTGATTTATTTCCACTAAGCTCTGCTCACGATTAGCTAATTTACCGGGCTGACAGTCAGTTTTGGGACAGGCTTGGCCAACCGTGGTAACTGTTTTCTCTGGCAACAGTGATTGGTCTAATGTGTGGTCATGTGATCGACCACAGCCAATCGGGGCATTTCTCTGGTATCATCCTACAGACACTCCCCTTTTTCTACTGAAAGTAAGACTAGCGCTTTCAACAACTTTACTTCTTTTCCTTCCTTCCTTCCTTCCTTCCTTCCTTCCTTCCTTCCTTCCTTCCATCCTTCCTTCTGTTTGTTTGGGGGGAGGTGTTTTGTTTTTTGAGAGAGGGTTTCTCTGTGTAGCCACAGCTCTCCTGGCACTTGCTTTGATAGACCGACCAGGTTGACTTCCAACTCAAAGAGTCGCCTGCTTTTGCTTTCTGGGTTTTGAGTTCTGGGATTAAATGCAATCACCTGCATCGAGGACGCTCACTGAGGTGGGAAATACTGAGGCCAGGACACAAAATAAGTGAACCCAGGAAACTGGGAAGAAAGAATCCTGAGCGCTTGGCTTAAGCCTTGATTTAGCGGATCTGAAGCCAGAGACATCTCCCAGAGCTGTTCATTCCGTTGGCCCATTTGTTACAGAATGTGTTGAAATCCTTTCCCTTGCATGTGAAAAGAGGCACAAAACTAACACAGGGCCTTTTCCTTTGCCAGCTCTTGCTGCACAGCAGTTGGCACTTGGGGGGCCCTGCTCTAAGCCACATTGGGCACCGTGCTCAGATGCACATTGTCTTGTCACTGGAGAAGAAAGTGTGGCTACAGGATTCTGTGCCTCCGTGTGCCTCTCTTGTGATGCCTCATTAAGGCATTGGGACAAAGGAACTCTGACCACCCTGTCCCTTTTCTGAGCTCAACGGTAGCTAAAGGCTTTGAACATTATAGGAACACTGATTAACTGACTGAGATTGTGTGTACCTGTTCACTCCTGCAAGTGTCTCACTGACCTCACTGCTCGGCAGTTTGGCTGGCTGGCTGACCCACAAGCCCCTGGGATCTGTTTGCATCTCCTCTACTGTGTTGGGATTACAGTTGTGCACTTCCAGGCCAGGCTCTTTATGTGGGCCTTGGAGATCGGAACTCAGGACTTCGTGCCAGTACAGTGAGAACTTTCTTTACCAATGGAGGCGTCTCCCCAACTTCTGTCTCCAGAAAGGACAGAGGGGGATTTCCCAGTCAGGGACTCCAGGTACACCACTCTCCTGTCCAAAGCCTTCAGTGACCCCTCACTGCCAAAGGAATCATAGCACCTGAGCTTAGCAGTCACATCTGTCACAGCCCCTGTCCCCTCCTACCTGCCTCTGGGTTTCCACTTGTGCTGTCCCTCCCCCACCTCCATCTCAAGCACCCAGAAAGTGCTGCTTAGGCCAGGCTGAAGCACTGTTCCTGTGACCAGCCTTCTTTAACTCTCAGAAACAAAGGAACTCTATTGTCCCTCGTTAATGGCCCACCACAGTCTGCCTCACACTCCGTACATGGTTCTATACCTGGCTTTGTTCTCCACCAACTGCACTCCACACTGACACCCAGCAGCTCCGGATTGGCCCTTCAGGCCTCCCTCAGTGCTCAGTTGCCCCAAGAAGTTTCCCTTGCCTGCTTCCTGTGACATAGTCTGCTCCCTTCATTTTCTTAGCTTGTGCGCTCAGAATTTTATATTATTCTCCAGGGGTGTTTATTGCACTTTATCATCTAATGTTTATTGTCATGAATATTTGATTGATATTTGTATCATCTGATCAGAACATATGCTTCCTAAAGGCTAAGATTGTGTATGTGTGTGCGTCTGTCTGTCTGTCTGTATGTCTGTATGTATGTATGTATGCATATACATATGCATGTATATGGAGGCCAGAGGCAGTGTCTTCACCTCTGTTTTTGTGACAAGGTCTCTCACTGAACCAGCTAAACAGGCTGACAAGCAAGCCCCCAGATATCCCCCTGCCTCTGCCTCTCTAGTGCTGGGTTTACAAGAGTGTCCCGCCATGCCGGGATTTTATGTAGAGGCTGGGAATTGAACTCATGTCCTCACAGTTATGTAGCAAACACTTTCCTGGCTGAGCCACCTTGCTTGGCTAGAAGGTATAGCTAGAATCATGTCTGAAATGCCAGTCAATGTGAGCAGACAGGGCACTGGTAGAACCAGTGACTGAGTCGGTATATTGATGAATGAGTAAGGGAATGAATGAATATCTCTTCTAGGCCTTACTAACTGAGCACCTGCTGGGACCAGAGGCTCTGTGCCCCCTCATTGTTTCTAGAATACAGTCACTGTGAGTAGCCAGGGAACGTGATTTTACCATCAGCAAGTACACAATCAACAGCCATTCCCGGGTTTTACTAATGACTATCTAAGGAACCAGGAAGCTGGAGCACCAATTCAAGCTAGACCAAGAACTAAAACATTTTAATAGCCATGGAGAACACTTCCTAGTCCAGGCACACTAGGGCTACAGAAATGCTGAACAAGCCCCTGCTCTTAGAGAGTACATGTACATTTTTCCTGAGTTGTTCTGACCCATCACCTCTCCAATGGGCTATGACATCGTTCTCAAATTTTATTACCACAAGATGGGCATCCTCAGCTCCCCAGTAAACAGCATTACGCAGGCCCCATGCACACGCATGCAAATCCAGAGTGGACAATAACCCCAGGCGTGGTGGAGTGTTTGATGGGATGACTGCAGGAAGGCAAGCCAGGAGCCAGCTTTAAAAACAATATTTATTTATTACAATTGGCAGAGCAATGAAGGAAATTGCCACTTAGATGGGACTTTACATTTGCGGAGCATTTTGTAATCAGCACAATTTCTCCTAACAACTTTTGAGGATAAGTTCTTTTTGTCTTTCCCATTTGCAGGGAGGAAGGGGGAGGGGAGGGAGACTATGCTTTCTGTTATGCAGAGCACTCACCGACAGAACTCTGGCCTGCTGGAGTGGAAGCTCTCTTTCTCCTGTGGACTGTCTGGGCTCTTGTTTACATACAGAGCCTTAATTAGAATCTGGGCTCTGTTTCACTTCTGGTTTCCCTGGGGCGGCATTTCTGCAGGTCCACACAGAGAAGAAAACAATGTGTCCTCAAACACTGTTTCTTTCTATCACTTTCCCTGGCCACCTGTCTTTTGAAATGTCATGCAAGTTGTCCAAGTGAGGTTAATCGAGGTAATGCTGCTTTAACAAATAATGTCAGGTTTCAGTGCCTTCAAACAACGAAACTTTATTTCTGTCTCAAGCCACAAGTTCACTGTGGGTTAGCAGTGTAGGTGCTACTAATTGTGTTCCGAGACCCAGGTGGATGGAATAGATTCCATCTCATCTACCCAATGCTCTTGTGTAGAAGCGCCATATCTCATCTCAGGGATGACTTTGGAATAGCCATACAGCACCCAAGAAGGGTAATACATCTGCCCAAAGGAGTTGAGGACTAGAAATGATTGGTAACCCACACTAATAACCACTAATAGCATTAAATCTCATCCTAGACCAAAAGGAAAAAGAAAAAAAAAAAACCCTAAAGCTCTTTTTCCTTAAGTCTAGGGAAATACTAATTCTATGAATAGAAAGAAGTTATACTGCTGATTGTACATTTTTAGGAAGGCACAGAAATGAGAGGAGGAAAGGAAGAAGGAAGGAAAAATGGAAGAGAGGACAGAAGGAAAGGAAGGAAGGAAGGAAGGAAGGAAGGAAGGAAGGAAGGAAGGAGAAAGACAAAAAAACTAAAAGCTTTGTAAAGACTTTTTTTTCCAAAATCAAGAGATAGTAAAGAGAAAAGGTCTAAATAACACAATAGGACAAGAAAAATAAAGAAAAGGTATACAGATTGAAAAAAAAAAAAAAAACAGCTAAAGTTGTCTCTACTTGTAGCTGGCAGGGCTTTGTGCATAGCAGAGCCTGAATATACCCAGAACCATGGAACAGACCTAGGGGATGGATGTGTGAATTTAAATTCTCACCAAATACTGAGTCAATAGGGAAGTCAATTGCATTCTACACACAGTTTAAAACTGAAGTTAAAGTAAATACCATTTATAACAGCATTCAGAAACACAAAACACTCCCTGGGGCTTTGTTGATGTCCCCAGCTGTGCAGAGCTAGCCCCACCCCTCATCCCTGGGAAGCACAATAGAGGTGGCCCTGGTTTAGGGGGTTACAGGTGACAAGCTGGTCCTACTTCTGGCAAGCTGGTCCTACCCCTTGTTGGCCATGACCATGTGGAGAGAGGGGGGAGGGGAGGAGAGCCCAAGGGGCAGAAGGTGAGAGTAGGATGGGGGGGAGAGGAGAGCAAGTAGCCCCTTTTATAGTGGGCCAGGTCTATGGGGTGGGACATACCTGGCTGTTGCCAGGTAAGTGTGGGGTGGAGCTTAGACAGAATACCAACACTAGTCATAAGAGAGAGGAACCGGTCTACAGTGATGGCCATCTAAACGAGGGACAAGGATCCTGCACCCTATTTCGACTCATACACAAGCACTAATGCAAGATGGGGCACAAACCCGAAGACATGAAAACAGTGAAACTGTTAAAAGAAAATGGAGAATATGTTTATGACCTCTAGGTAAGCAGACATTTCTTAGGACACATAAAACAAAGTACAAAAGGGGGAAAGGAGAATGAATTATAAAAATAGAAGCTTCTCTTATCAAAAAGTATCAAGGGCTGGAAAGCTGGATCGGCAGGTCTTTTATCACTGCTCTCAGTTCTTATAGACGAAAGCATTCAACTGAGGGCATGCTTACAAAAATTGGAGAGGACGGACCATTATCATCAGGGCAGGGGCAGAGCGGCAGGCAGGCAGGCAGGCAGGCAGGCAGGCAGGCAGGCAGGCGGGACTCTGGAGCAGAAGCTGAGAGCTTTAAATCCTGGTCCACAGTCAGCAGGTAGAAGGGGGGAGGGAAGAGACAGAGACAGAGAGACAGAGACTAGGTAGGCCTGGCGTGGGCTTTGGAAACCTCAAAGCCAAAAAAAAAAAAAAAAAAAAAAAAAAAGTGCAAACCTTTGGTTGGGGATTAGCTTAGTAGTAGAGCACTTGCTAGCAAGCACAAGGTCCTGGGTTCAGTCCACAGCTCTGGAAAAAAAAAAAAAAAAAAAAAGCAACAATACCAGAAAGGAAACCTCAAAGTCCACGCCTGGGGACAACACCTGCTTAGCATGTGCACTGGCCTGGGGTCAATGTCCAACACCAGATAACAACAGACATGATTTCTAAAGGAAAGGGTAAAAGTTCTGAACTTGTTTACAAAGCAAATCTATTTATAACTGGCAAAGACATACCCCAAAAGTCACTTGGCATTAGTTGTCATAAAAATCCACATCACAACCCTAAGTAGCCTTCTCACCGCACCGTCTAGGACGGCTGAAACAACGGACGGCAGCGGCGGCGGCGGCGGCAGCAACAGCAAACGCTGAGAAGAATGTGGGCACGGGCGCTCTGTGAACTCTGCCGTACTCGGCGTCGCATGGTACAACCGCTTTTGAAAACTCTTTTTACAGTTTCTTGAAAACCTCAGCACATATCTTCCCAGCAACACCATTTCTTGGTATCTATCCAAGAAAAATTAAAATCTGCTCTTCACAAAAAAAGGCTGATTAAAAACAACTGTCACAGAATTGTACCCACAACGGTTAGAAGCAGAAAACAATTGAGATGGCAGTGAGTAGCTAGTTATCCCGTGGACTATCACTGACCAATGCAAAGGAATGGGCCACAGTGACTGGCACACAGGGCAAATCTCAAAACATGTGACCAAAGGAAGAAACCCGACACAGAAAGTGAGCAATCTGCGATGCCGCTTATTCTGAAATGGGCAGGCCTCAGAGGGGCGGCCGTGTAGACAAGGCTGTCTTAAGATGCACTCACGCCTCTTTCTCCACATCCTCACCAACCGTCTCCTGAGTTTTTGATCTTAGCCATTCTGACTGGTGTAAGGTGAAATCTCAGGGTTGTTTTGATTTGCATTTCCCTAATGAAGTTGAGCATTTCTTAAGGTGCTTCCCAGCCATCCAAAGCTCTTCAGGTGCACATTCTTTGTTTAGTTCTGTACCCCACTTATTAATAGGGTTATTTGGTTTTCTGGGGTCTAACTTCTTGAGTTCTTTGTATATATTGGATATTAGCCCTCTGTCGGATGTAGGTGGTGAGGTCTTTTCCCAATTTGTTGGTTGCCGATTTGTCCTTTTGACAGTGTCCTTTGCCTTACAGAAACTTTGTAATTTTATGAGGTCCCATTTGTCAACTCAGGAGACAGCAGGTGTTGGTGAGAATGTGGAGAAAGAGGAACACTACTCCACTGCTGGTGGGGTTGGAAGCTGGTACAATCACTCTGGAAATCAGTCTGGTGGTTCCTCAGAAAACTGGGCACGACACTTCCGGAGGACCCTGCTATACCACTCCTGGGCATATACCCAGAGGATTCCCCAGCATATAATAAGGATACATGCTCCACTATGTTCATAGCAGCCCTATTTATAATAGCCAGAAGCTGGGAAGAACCCAGATGTCCCTCAACAGAAGAATGGATACAAAAAATGTGGTATATATACACAATGGAGTACTATTCAGCCATTAGAAAAAATGACTTCATGAAATTCTTAGACAAATGGATGGAGCTGGAGAACATCATACTAAGTGAGGTAACCCAGTCTCAAAAGAACACTCATGGTATGCACCCATTGATAAGTGGATATTAGCCTAGAAGTTTAGAATACCCAAGACATGATCCACATATCAAATGATGTCCAAGAAGAATGGAGGAGTGGCCCCTGGTCCTGGAAAGGCTCAATGCAGCAGTGTAGGGAAATACCAGAACAGGGAAGTGGGAAGGGGTGGATGGGGGAACAGGGGAAGGGAAGAAGGCTTATGGGACTTTCAGGAAGGGGGATCCAGGAAAGGGGAAATCATTTGAAGTGTAAATAAAGAATATATCGAATAAAAAGAACCAAAAAAGCAAAACAAAACAAAAAGATACATTCATGCCACTGGTGGAAAACACACTTACAGTGTGAGCAGCCTGCTGTACGCAGATTACACCTCATGGCTAACGCCCACCTGCAGGGAAGCTGGGCAGCGGTGTCCCTGAGACGCTCTGAATCAAGCCGTGGGTCTGTCACTGAAGGGAAACAGCCAGTCGGGCAGCAACTGTGTGTACGCGCGCGCACACACACACACACACACACCCCGGGTATCCGAGCTTGCTATCAGAGCATGGAGTCCTTACTCATCCGGTCCTCACAGTGACTGGGAATGTCTGTTCTACACATGAAGGGTCTCTCTGACAGCGAGTATTAAAACTCGGCCCCAGGGCATGCAGACTTGCTGAAAGGAATAGAAACTGTTGAGTTTTTGAAGGCATGAAAATCCTAGAATTGATTACAAACTCCTGACCTTCCCAAGGCAAGGCCCCTCCAGGTGGCCCTGTGTGTGGACTAGTAGTGTCTGGATCAAAGAGGGGAAAATGTCCTCCTGAAGGCAGCCGCTCCTTCCTCAGAGACCCCCAAGAAAGAACCCAGTGAGGAAGATGTGGTTGCCAGGGTGCCCATCCCACAGAGACTGAAGCCAGGACAGGTCACATGACCTGTCACTCAGTCACAGAGGCCAGGTGGTGGGAGAGCTCTCTCCTGGTTACTCAGCCTATCCCCGTTTAAATGGCAAGTGGGAGGCAGTGTGGGTCACTGAGTAAGAACGGAGACTCTAGAGCTCACACCTTCAACTGCTGGAGAACCTTGGGATGGAGCAGCATCCTGGGGATCAGTTTCCCTTTGCTAACATGGGAGTGACTGTGGGATGGCAGCCAGCTGTCTCTCCAGATGACAGTGAGAACCACAGGAAGTTGGTGAGAGCAGGGCAGGAGGTTCACAGTCACAGGACCCAGGACCAAGGACCTTGACACCGCAATAAGCTCACATCCTACAAGACCAAAAACATCTGGATCAAGTGTGATGCTTGCCACCCCAAGGAGGGCTGGGGGCCTAATTAAAATTGCTGCTCTGTTTGCGTTATCAGCTGTCAGGTTTTTTTTTTTTTTTTTGTCTTCCCACAGAGCAAAGATTTTTCTTATCAAAAATCTATCTGCTAAAATGCTAATGATCGCTAGTGATTAGAAAGTGCTGCTCAAATCTTGAAGGTTCCCAGTGGGCCTCTCAGACATGGCTTATAACTCGTCAGCTGAAGAGACGCGCTCAACAAATCAAACTTTGCTGTGTATAACCAAAAAAAAAAGAAGAAAGAGAGAGAGAAAGATTTCATTTCCTTAACGCTTCGCTGTTCAGGGTCCAGGAGGGACTTTCCCGTTAAGTGACAGAGACCACATTATTAGTTATGGAGTCGTTTCTAATAGAAGTCTCCCAAGGCAAGTTATTCCCCCCCAAACGCCCACCAGAGCCTGCTCGGCTTCTCTTAATTTCAGTGAGCTTAAGTTTTGGTTTGGCCACACAGAGGGGTATGCGGTCAGCTACTGAAGACTCTGCTTCCCATTTTCTTCACCCTCTGCCCTCCTCTTCAACAGGAAAGATCTGCAGGATCGGATCGTGTTGCTCGCTGTCCCCTATGATCCCCATGGTCAGAGCTGAGTAGCCATGGCCTCCTGAGTTGGGTCCATAGAGGCCTAGCAGGAGCTGATGAGACGGCTCAGCCTTTACTAACAAACCTAACCACCTGAGTTTAATCCCTGGAGTCATGGTACAGGGAGAAAGCTGTGTCACAAGTTGTCCCCCTCCTCTGTTTACACAGAGGTAAACAGACAGACAGACAGACAGACACATTAATTGATTGATTGGCTAATTAATTAATTTGTTTTTAATTAATTAATTGTGCCCCGGTAAGACCAGATGGGCCAATGATGTGGTAGGCCAGCTCACCCTGGCTTCCTGTCTTCACACATTTGGCACTGTCAGAAGCCAAACACCTTGCACTTGAGATACCTCACGCACTGCTTGTTTGACCCCTGTGGCCTTCTGGAGCTACCAGACTATAAGGAGCTGACCTGTGCTGAAGACCTGGTCAGGTCACAGAAGCTTGGTGTCCGCTTATGTAGTGACACCAGGCCAGTGCAGCTGGAAGGTGTACCACCAGAGGCACTCAGTCGTCTGTGGCGTTTACAGCATCCAGTCAGCAGACAGGCTGGGGCTGCTTTGTCTCAGCTCCTCATTACCCATTCAGTCAAGAAATGTAACTGAGCCTCTGTCACGTGCTATGAACTGTGTTGGGAGCCAGTGATCCAGAGGTGAACAGATGTTCTTGCCACCCCCACCCCCACCCCTCCAAGATTACAGTCTGGTGAAAGTGGAAACAACCAATGAAGTAAACAAATCAATTACATAGTTGCAATCTCAGATTAGTATCTTGAAGGAAACAGACAGTAGCCTTAGCAATGAGTCTTAAAGTCTGATCCAAGTATCCCAGGGGTACCTGGGCTCATGTCCAGAGTGGACATTCAACTCAAGCCTACTGGGTCAGAAGTGCTGGAGTGGGGCCCAGGAACTTGCACTTTACTAAGGCCTTGGAGGCCTAGGCACATGGTCGAGTTTGAGGCCCTGGTGATAGCATGTTGGGTGGTGTCTCAGAGTTCTAGTGCTGTGGAAAGGCACCATGACCAAGGCAGCTTATAGAAGAAAACATTTCATTGTGGCTAGCTTACAGTTTCAGAGGGTTAGTCCACTATCCTCATGGCGGCAGGCAGGCAGGCAGGCAAGCATGGTGCTGGAGAAGTAACTGAACACTTACATTCTGATCTGTATGGAGAGAGAGAGAGAGAGAGAGAGAGAGAGAGAGAGAGAGAGAGAGAGAGAGAGAGAGAGAATATGCTGGGGCTAGTAAGTGTCTTTTGAAACATCACAGCCCACTCCCAGTGACACACTACCTCCAACAAAGCCACATATTCTAATCCTTTTTTTTTTTTTGCTTTGGTTTTTTTCAAGGCAGGGTTTCTCTGTGTAGCCCTGGCTGTCCTGGAACTCACTTTGTAGACCAGGCTGGCCTCGAATTCAGAAATCTGCCTGTTTCTACCTCCCAAGTGCTGGGATTAAAGGCACGCTCCAACACTGCCCAGCTATTCTAATCCTTCTAAACCTTCTCAAATAGTGCCACTCCCTGACTACTGAGTATTCAAATATATGAGGTCTTCAAATATATGAGGCCCCAATGGGGACCATTCTTATTTACCACACATGGAGAAGAACTGTGTAAGAAGAAGCATATAGTGAGGCTCCCAAATGAGGAGGATGCCTGAGGAAAATGACCCAACTGTGTGTATTTGGGCCTCAGTTTCCTCAGATGTGGACCGAAGATTCCATAGTAGGGTTGTGATGACTCCGCCCAAGTGTGAGCTTTTGGTAATAATCATTCTAGCCAAGAGCAGCAGCAGATATCTGTAGCCGCAGTCCAGGGTTAGCAGAGACAGGAAGCTTGCCAGAGCCCCTGGCCAGCTGGTCTAGTCCAGTTAGTGAGTGCCAGGTTTCCTGAGAGACTCTGGCTCAAAAAACCAAGATGGAGTGCAATAGAGGAAGATACTGAACATCTACCCCAGATCGAGACACACACACACACACACACACACACACACACACACACACACACACACACACAGCAGGTACCCAAGAGCACACATATACCAAAAAAGTTTTGTTTTTAAGTATTGCGGTCACTTAGAGCATGATGCCATGGGAGTACCAGTCCCAGGGTCCCTCAGACTAAGAAGATGACAAGAAAAACTTTGGGAGAAGCCCATGCCAGCACCCAGGGTCTATACTGCAGTGCTCATAGAGACCAGACCATAGCAATGAAGCAGTCAGGGGTCAGTCCGTGGAACAATGGAGACATTTCTAAGTCACTATAATTTATTCTATATAGAGAAACCCAAAGTCCCAGAGATTGTGTGTCTTTCTTTTTCAATGAGTTTTAATTTTATCTTATTTTTGATAGAGGGTCTCACTATAGAACTCAGATGGCCCTTGAATTTGTTACTTTCCCACTCTGGATTTGAACTCACAATCATCCCGCTTCAGTCTCCCAGGAGTTTGGTGTGCACAGGTGTGTGACATCATGCCTGAACCTTTATGCAATTTTAAAGTTGCACAGATCCCAGTGGCTCACCACACCGAGATGATGGGGGACACTTCCATCTTTAGCAAAAAGATTTTTCTCTCTCCAACTAGGCAGCAAGCACACTAAGAGTCCTTCCCAGGAGCTTAAGTGCTCCGTCCCTACCTCAGGGGCCTGTGGCCTGGCTGTGGGGCATAAGACAAAGAAACTGCTACTCAGAGACACACCAGAGGCAGGGCAATTGACTCCTGCTTGGGGCCTCGGGAGGCCGTCTGGATCTGCCTGCCCTTGGGAACATCCATCATGTCTTTCAGGAGTTTCCAAGACTAAATAGTTTATTATTTTCCCCTGCACCATATTGCTCTTGGGATTCTAAATCAAAACTTTCAGTTTATAGAAATCCTTACTTCTTGAGCAAAAGGAAAATTGACTCTGGGTCAGATTACCCTCTCAGAAGGGGATAGTGAGAGCGGAGAGGTGCCACCACTGTGTTCCAGATGAGTCATTCCTTAGGAACCTTCTGTACCACGGCTGTCACTGGCATAATGGAGCCCAGCAGCCAGTGAAAGGAGGGGCGTTGATGAGGCTCTGTAGGGTCAGGGCAGCAGCCCTGTGGTCTTGGGCGGACAAGCTAGGTGGGAGGAAGCTCGTTGGACCAACACTGAATGTCTCTCCAGAGGCGCCTGGCTCTCCAGTGCTGGGGTTTTGGGGGGTTGGTGATTTTCGTTTGTTTTTCCTGTTGCTTATTAATACCAGTTTTGGGTTCCTGCATCAAGATTCTGAACCCCCTGCTAAAAGCTGCTTCAAACGGAGCAAAGAAAAGCCTAGAATCTTCTAAAGCACCATAATCTTCTAAAGACTCCAGAGTGCTGGGACTACAGGCGTGCCCCGGCACACCTGGTTGCTGCAGTGTTGGGAATAAGATCCAGGGCTTTGTGCACAGTAGGTGAGCATCTGCCAATGGACAGCTACACCCAAAGCACCAGCTCTGTGCCTCTTGGTCCAGGAGCTTGCTGCATTGCCTGTCTGTTCCCTCAACTGAACCACATCCGGTGTATGCTCCTGCTGAAACTCCACCCCTGTGGTTCCAGTTCTCCACAAAGGTTCCTGGCTCTTGCCTGGCTCTTCAGGCCTGAGCTGTGATAAGTCAGCTCCCTCCTCCTGAGGCCACCCCAAGGAGGACAGACTTCTAGGTAACCTGGGGAAACTGCCACATCTAACATCCCTATAAAAGGTAGGGAGATGCAGGAAGCTGGTGGGGAAAACCACGGACTGGCGGGCTTAGCTGATGGAAATCACACTGCTTGGAGTCAATGAAGTGGGCTAAGGTTGGTGGATCATCCAGGTAAAGCCTTTATCTGCATCAGTGTCATGTGCCAGACTGGCTGGTGATAAGTTTAGTTTGACGATGCCACAGAGCTCTCCCATTCAGGCCTCTGAGTTACAATGTAGCTTTGCCAACCATTCCAGGTAGCAGTCGGGGAAGGATATATTCCTGTAAAAATGCTTTTCTAGGGCCATTGACACGCTCAGCAAGTGAAGGTGCCTGCTGCCAAGCCTGGTGACCTGAGTTTGATCCCCAGAACCCCCAGGAGAGAAGGCGAGAACTACTGTCCTCTGACCTTCACACACGCCTGTACAATGCACATACAAAAGAAAGGAAGAAATGTAAACAATAAAAATTTGTCTTGGACAGGTGTTAGGACCTGTGTTGTCCTTGAGAAATTCTCACGTTAAAGGACAGCAAAGCTGGGAATGTCGGGACATGCCCTTAATCCCAACACTCAGAGAGGCAGAGACAGACAAGGCTCCGTGAATTCAAAGCCAGCTTGGTCTACACAGCAAGTTTCAGGCCAGCCAGGATTATACACTGAGATACTCCCCAAAAAGAGAGGAAGGAAGGAAGGAAAGGAGGGAGGGAGGGAGGGACAGAAAGGGAGGGAGGAAAGGAAGGAAGGATAGAGAGGGAGGAAGGGAGGGAGGAGAGAGGGGGATGGAGGGAGGGACAGGAAGGAAGGATAGAGAGAGGGAGGGGAGGAAGGAGAGGGGAATGAAGGGAAGGAGGGGAAGGAAGAGGGAGAGAGGGATGGAGGGAGGAAGGAAGGAAGGAATGGAGGGAAGGAGGGGGAAGGAAGGAGAGAGGAAGGGAGGAGGGGGGAGGGAGGAAGGGAGGGAAGGATGGGGGAGGGAGGAAGGGAGAGAGGGAGGGAGGGAGGGAGGAAGGGCAGACAATAGCATAGACCACCACAGTCAGGACAAGCTAAAAAGGAATCTCACGCCCACTTCTGCAGCTGTGCCCACTCAGCCTCTTCCTGAGATTTCTGGGCACGGTAAGCTCATTGTTGACAAGAACCCATAACGCCAGAGCACTGCAGGTTGAACTGTTCTCTCTTAGGTGGAGTCCCTTCTGCCTTTGTGGCTTGCAGCTTGTGTCTACTTTTGTTGATCTAAGAAGTTGGAGAAAAGGTGTCCGGCCATTGCTTTCCGATGGCAGACCCAGTAATTTAAGACAGTGGGATGTACTACGGTCCTGAAGTATGGACCTGGGGCCTAGGGATAAAATTCTGGTTCTGCCTCACTCTTGGTGATTGTTACCTTGAGGAGTTTCACAATCTCGTCTTACCAGTCACACTGACAAAAATTTGGGGCACTGCCCTTCCAGGCCCTTGAGAAGATCAATGAGCCAAGATTCCTGAGCACTTAAAAGATCACACCTCCCACAAGTGTGAACTGCTGCTATTCCCACTTGCCTTCCAGGCTAGATATTCTGCCCGCTCCCTCTCTCCCCTGAAAGACAACGACAGCTCAGGCCTCCTTCCTGTCTGTCAGCTACGAGACACAGTCAGGTCTTGCTCCAAACATGGGGAGTTATTGTCCAGAAAAGACTGAGTGAAGCTCTTAGCCTGCAGTGAGTGATCAGTAAACACTTGAAGGACGGTTCCAGGCGCTTCTGTAACCATTCCAAAATAAGGATGAGAAACTGTTTGATGACAGACGTGTCCCAAACCGATGACTCTTGAATAACTTGGATGTGTACCTAAGTGAAATGTCTTAAATAAAGATTAGGCATGTGTGCAGAAGACTGCTCTAATTACTCAGCTGCTACAGACACTCTCCCTTCTTTGGAGACTCGAAGAGTCTCCGCTCCCCTTCCCCCCCAGGTATTGCGCTTCACGGTGATGAATGGGAACCGATTCTTGGAATAAAAATGCTACTTCCGTGGAACTGCAGCAGCAGTGGGAACATTGTTGGCTGCTGTTTGAAATGCACGCTCCTGGCAAGGAGACCCGTCACTGCCTCTGAGAACACCCTCAGCTCAGCCCTAAGACTCTCCAAGGACCCCGAAGCTTTTCGCTGGCAGGAGTTTTGGGAGCACCAGGGACTGCTCCTGGGTCGCAGGCAAGGCAGCAGCTCCCACTACAGCTGTTAGAGGCACGGCAGCTTTTCCTTGGTCAGTCAACCATGGTGTCTAGGAAACCCCCCAAAGCAACAACTGTTTCTCTTTCCTCCTGTGCTTGCCACGCCTTTTCTGGTTTGGGGCTGTGGTTGTTTGAGTGTGACTATTCCACTGGGGTTGTCTTGCATTATCTCATTAGACTCCTGGTGCCAGTCTGAGCTTGTCAAGTTTATTCCCACTGTACAGATAAAGCAGTTGAGACTTGGGTCTCAGCTGGATTGTTCAAAATTACTTCAGCTCTCGCTTCTCCGAGCCCTGTAGAGAAAGAGTGGCTGAATTAGTTTCACCAATAAAATTGGAGTAGGAATGCGGCGGGTCATTTCAAAAGCCAGGAAGAATCATCTGCTCTCTGTGCATTGCTCTGGTCACCAGAGAAGCAGCAATAATTCCCAGACGCTTCCGCAAACTGATTCCCAGTTTACCACCTATGAATACTCGTGCCAGCAAACGCTAACTGAAAAACACACAGCAAACCGTCATTTACCGCCAATTAGATTTCCGAGCTATCTGTTACCGCAGCACAGCCTATACTTTCCTGATGGGTACAAAATACTGCCAAGGTTATGTGGCTGGAATTTGAAGGCAAGTTTGCGTAATTTTAAAGTTTATGCTTCAGTAAAGCATAAAGTCTATACTTATTACCGTCTCCCCTTTTCCTCACCCTCTCTCTGCCTCTCTGCCCCAGCCTGCTGATTAGATAAACACACTCCCGGGTTCCACTTTACCCAGGGGAAATGCCCCTGGGTTCTCTTGGGCCTTTTGCCTGCTGCCCTCCTATCTGGAGAGACTCTCCCACTGAAGCTCTGACCTTACTGGGTTCCTTGCTCTATTAAAATACTCTGTGAGCTGGCAGTGGTGCCCAGGCCTTTAATTCTCAGCACTCCCAAGGCAGAGGCAGGAAAATCTCTGAGTTCAAGGACAGCTTTGTCTATAGAGCGAGTTCCAGGGTAGCCAAGGCTATAATACAGAGAATCCATGGTTTCGGAAAAAATAAAACAATAACAACAACAAACTACTTTGTGTCTGGGCCTGGTAGTGTAGGCCCACTACATTATTCCTAGGAGACTCAGACCAGATAACCACAAAGCCAAGGCCTGTCTGGAATACAAAGTGGGTTCAAGACCAACCCTGGGCAACTTATAACCTGGGCAACTTAACAAGACTCTGTCTCAAAACCAAGCAATATAAATAAACAAATAAGTGGAGTTCGGTGGTAGAGCACCACCCTGGTATACGCAAGGCCCTGGCGTTGATTCCCAGTACTTCAAACAAAACAGAGCACTCCGTCTCCCAGGCACCTTCAGAAGAAAGGGCTGGTGCTCTCACCGACTGTGAACAGTTTCTGCTTCCTGTCTCGTTGATTCTGCATGGGCCGTGACATATAAAAACATTTAGGGCCGACAAAACGGTTCAGTGGATAAAGGTGCTTGCCACCAAGCCTGACTGTAGGTACCAAGACCTGTGAGGCTTGTGACATCATACAAGTGACAATTAAGACAATGTATAGGTCTGTTGCCAAGGCAACAGCCGCTGTTTACCCAGAATTCCATAGCCCACCTTTACCTGTAACTTATATCATCACCTGTATATAACCAGGCAGCGTTTCTCCCCCGTCCTCTTTTTCTTTCCTTTCTTTCTCTCTTTCCTTCCTGCCCGCTACCCCTTCCCTATCTTAAATAAAGTCCCACGTGGAACTGTTTGGCCTGGTGTATCTCATTGCAGCCCACGTCTCCACCGCATCCCTGTGGCACGCATGGCGTGCGCAAGCGCAGCGAGCAGACAGGACCTTTTGCACAGAAACCAACGCTGACAATCCGAGTTCAATCCCCAGAACCCGCCGGGCGTTGGTGGCGCACGCCTGTAATCCCAGCACTCTGGGAAGCAGAGGCAGGTGGATTTCTGAGTTCGAGGCCAGCCTGGTCTACAGAGTGAGTTCCAGGACAGCCAGGGCTACACAGAGAAACCCTGTCTCGAAAAAACCAAATCCAAAAAACCAAAACAAAAAACAAAACAATCCCCAGAACCCACAGGGTAGAAGGTGAGAAGCAACTCCTGCAGGTTGCCCTCCGACCTCTACATTTGTGTACACAGATGAGTTTGCACACACACAAAATAAGGATCTTTTTAAAAGAAGAAACAAAAATTCACTTCCCCAGACCTCACAGACCCAGGTATGTAGACAGTGACCTCTCTCTAACGCTTCCATCTTTTCCACTAGCCACACACATTCATGTTCAAGCATGCACACACACACACACACACACAAATACACCACTGCCCCCTACCTTCCCTCCCGACATCTGTCCCCCTCCATCACAGCATGGGTCACTCTGTGACATCCTTATCTGAACATACTGCCCCCACACACATAGTGAAGCACTCAGGACAGGACCACACCAGATGACTTTCTGTGTTCCCTGAGACCCCTCAAAGCCTGAGCCAGAAGGGGGCTTCGGACATTGCAAAACACCAGCCATCCCAAACCACAAAGAACAAAATGATGTGTGTGTGTGTGTGTGTGTGTGTGTGTGTATGTCTGTGTGTACTTGTCTGTGTATATGTGTGTTTGTGTATGTCTGCGTGT
Source organism: Apodemus sylvaticus (assembly GCF_947179515.1). NCBI lineage: Eukaryota > Metazoa > Chordata > Mammalia > Rodentia > Muridae > Apodemus > Apodemus sylvaticus. Next base: position 57,806,810 of record NC_067474.1, on the reverse strand, counting down.
GTCTGTTTGTGTATATGTGTGTCTGTGTGCCTGTGTTTGTATGTATGTGTTTTGTGTGTGTGTATTTGTGTGTTTGTCTGTGTAAATGTGTGTCTGTGTCTGTGTTTCTGTATATTATGTCTGTGTGTCTGTGTTTGTGCATATGTATGTATGTATATGTCTGTGTTTGTGTGTGTGTTTGTGTGTTTCTGTGTTTGTGTATTTGTGTGTGTGTTACATTTTACAGCTTCCTTCCACTCCCCTGAAGAAGAATAGCTGAATCAAACAAAACAAATAAAACGTGTTCTGTTCTCTGAGCCCCAGACTGGTTCTCCCCCGGTACCGCCGTGTTTTCAAACATCATCTGCGTTCTTACTCCAAGGTCTATCTATCATCTTTGCCAGAATCTGTCCCTGAGGGGCTGTGGCATGAGAATCGTCAACATTTAACACGATCAGAGTGACTCCATCGTGGGAGGGAGGGCTGGCAGGCTGAGAACAGCTTGTCTTCTCCAAGGAGCAGGAACTCCAGACAGGATTCTCTCCTGAGGCCTCCTCCTCCTTCCCCCTTTTCTAATTTCCTTTTATCAAAGAGATAAGGCAGGACAGATGCAGAAAAAAGAGAGAAAGAAAAGAGAAAGAAAAAAACCAAACAAAAGCCGACCGGCCCTTCAGTGCTTGCTCCCCCCCCCCCTAGCCTCTACTTGATGTGGGACTTGGTACTTGGTGCCTAGGCCTGTGAAGACAGGTCATCTGCATTTCCTGTGCCTCCAGTAGCAACTGGTATGCCTGAAGGTCGCGTTCATGACCGCCACTCATGGAGGGAGGTGCCAGCCTACAGAATCCCAGCGGGACCTCTGGCAGGCTGCCCTGACCGAAGACAGGATGAGGGAGGAGATGGGATGGAACCAGACAGGGGAAGGAAGGCCTCTGTCTCAGGATGTACTTCCTACCCTCCTCCAGTTTTGACACAAACACTTCCAGGCCAGGCAGGAAGATCCAAGTGGGTATGGGAGACTATTCCACACATCTGCCATCTGCGGCAAAGTACCTGTGTGTAAAGAAAGATGTCAGTACTTGACCCTGGGCGGAGCCGTGCTGGGAAGCAAACAGGACTAAGTGTCATAAAACCAAGACTCAAGAAAAGGTCCAGACTGATGGTGGCCGCCTCCTGGGATTCTCTCCCACCTGTACTTCCTGGTAGAAAAGCCCAGGACAGCGGCCCATGACCGGAGAGGTGGCTGCGGCACGCCCTCATCGGTGACCTCCAGACCTCTCTCAGATATGAAGCTGCTGCTGTGAAGCTGTTCCTTCTGAGCCTCAGCCTTGGGAGGACAGAAAAAAGACAACGCAAGACGCACTCACTAGCCCAACGCTCTGCCAAACCAGCCAAGTTCCTGCAGCTAGGCTTCTAGCGGTGCTGCGCCTGGGCCTCTGAGAAAGGGTGGCTTCCCTCAGAACCAGCAGGGATGGGCCGATGGATGGAGCTGAGCTCAGTTTTCCTCCTGAGTAGAGAGACTAAGTTTACAAATTGGATGAAACTGACGTGGTGTCTACGCATGTCGTCCATCATCCCACTTCCAAAGGCCTCATTCAGAGACTTGGGCACGCTCCTTGTAGTTCTAGGGCAAGTTACTTTAGTTCTGACCCTACACAACTGGACTAGCTCAGTTGCTCCGGGACCGGTTGTTGGAGCGAGGCTCCCCCTCATCTCTCACCTCCTTGATCTGCTCTGCACACTGTCTCGCTGCCCACCATGTTAGCTTGCTCCTGAATTTGCCACCATGCTCCTAGACTTCCCAGACTCCAGAGCCATAAACCTTGCTGTGACTGTAAAGTTGTGTGATCTCAGGAGGTCACATATAGCTATATCTATAGTGAAGCTCCGGACAGCGCCTCGAAGCACCTTCACGAGGCACAGGAGGAGAGAGAGTCTTCATTTGCACAAAAGGACAACCAGACGCAGTGAGGAAGTGGCGGCCACAGCACTGGGCCAGGTTTTCTGATGCTCAGCCCTGTGCTCAAACCTCAGCTGTCAGAACCATGCATTCCTACTTTCCATAGGCCCTGGTTTGCAAGTGGCTTTTGTTTTGAGTTAATGGGAGGGGAATGTGTGATTGATTAGTAATGTCTGTCACGAGGGAAGGCCAGCGTGACACCAGAGGTGAAGTATATTTATGGACCCTTCTTTAAACCTTAAGCAATATACCTCCCCCCCCTCTTCAAAATAAAACAGTTTTGAAATTACCTCCTCCTTCCTGTCTCCAGCTCAATAAAATTTTCTGACCGAATGGCCAGAAGGTGGGAAGTTTCCGTCTAGTGCTACCTGGGAAGGGTTTGATAAACAATTTAACCCTGACTTCAGGACTGCAAGGGGAGTGTTTAATTTGCTCAGGAGAGCCACCGCCCTCAAGGACTCCAGTCCATTAGCTTTTGTCCGACTAATGACAAGTGAGTTTTCTATATTCATTAAAGCAGGCTTGGGATTTGGCTGCAGGGGCAGTGAGCTGGAGAGGAAATCACACCAGACTCCAGAGAAATGTTCTTGATTGCTTGCTGTACGTCTGAAAAAGAATAAAATGGTGTTTTCTAGAATCCCTGTAAGGCAGGCATCTTTCTGATGTGGATGGGGGGCGGGCTACCAGTGGGACTCGGGACTCATCCCAAAAGAAGTTTTCGGGTCAAGTTAAACTGGCAGAACCTAGGTCAGGTGATCTCACAGTGCGGCTCCTGGCAGCCATCCTCCAGGCTGAGCCAGCAGAGGTGGGTGAGGCTGGTGCTGGAGAACTCACAGCATCAGAACAGAGAAACTGAGGCAGCATCCATATCTGCAGGTGGGGACAGTGAAACCCACCCCAAACCTCATCGCTCCTCGTGAGAAAGCCCTGCCTCTCCTACCTTGGCTCACAGCATTCAGCTGTTCCCAGGACCATAGCCACGGAGATCCCAGAAGTCACGTGTTGAAACACAGAACAAACCTCCCAGCCTGGCCATGCCGCCTGGGGCTGCTCTCAGCATCTTTGCTTCGGCTGCCCTGTGAGCTGTTCTCTGACCTCCTCCCTTCGAATTATTCCCAAGTGTTTATACAACATGGCCAGGAGGCTGTGGAGGTCACTGCTTGTCCAAACAGTAACTTTGTGTAAATCGTGTCTGTAGACCAGCAGCATCAGGCAGGAGGGAGATGTCTAACCCAGAATCAAGTAAAGAGAGAATGGACATGATCACACGGGTGTGTGTGGCATGATTAAGAAAAAATATTAGCAAAAAGCCTGGTGCTATTTGTACACCTGTAACCCCAGCACTCAAGAAGGCTCAGACAGGACTGTGAGCCCAAAGCCAGCCTGACACTGTGTCAAAACAAACAAACAAAACCCCACAAGGGCTTGGGTGAAGTGCCTATTTGTAGCATGAAGACCTGAGACCAACCCCCAGAAAACACTTAAAAAACAAGGCAAGTCAGGGCTGGAGAGATGGCTCAGTGGTTAAGAGCACTGGCTGCCCTTCCAGGGGACTCAGTTCAATTCCTACACCAGGTGGCTCACCACAGTCAGGAACTCCAGTTCCAGGGGGTCTGTCGCCTTCTTTTGGCTTCCAAGAGCACTGTATGCATGTAGTGCACATACACTCAGGCAAATACACACACATAATATATATATATATATATATATATATATATATTATACAAAGCAAATATACTCATATAAATATATAAGTAAATATATAAATAAATTATATATAATATATTTATTTAAAAGTCATGAGTGATATACACACTGTACCTTCCGTGCTGGGGAGGCAGAAGCAGTAGGAAGCACGAGGCTCAGTAGCCAGCCAATCTAGACTATTCAGTGTGCTCCAGGCCATTGAAATCACCCCCTGGCTTCCTCGTGGTTCACACGTCTGAATCCCTACACACATGAGGGGAGGGGGGAGAGACAGAGAATACCAGCAAAGTCTGATTAAACTGTCCTCTAGGAACAGAAGAGAGCCATTGGCATCATTAGGCCTGGAGGGACTTCAGGAGAGAGTGGTTATGAAATCCCGCTGCAGCTACATCTGGCAAAGGGACATTGAGAGAAACATAGCTACCATCAAGTCCCCAGGGAGGGAGCTAGGGACCTCATCCTCCATCACCATGCCCTTGCCTCCTGCTGGCACCCTCCAGAAAGCCAGGAAGCTGTCAGTCTTGCAGAGTAGGAATTAGAGGGACAGGATGAAAAGCGGAACCAGGAATGGACAGTCTCCAGCACCGTTCTCCAGACATTTGCGGCTTCCCGCTGAGTGTCTAGAGCAGCATTCCCTTCCTGGCCACGCCCACTGTGCATGGAGGGTCAGCACCATCTGCACTGCCAGTGGAGGTGGTACTGTCACCACCGGGGCTGGTGCCAGTCTCATGTCTGCTCCCAACACAGCCCACCCTCTAGCACCTCCAAACATTTGAACAGAAGTCCTTATTGTCCTACATAGCTGTGAAGAACCAGAAGATCAACCCAGGACAAATGTCTTCTCCTCCTTGAAGCCTGAGCACCCTAGGAGGAAGATGAAACTTTTCCTCAGAAGCCTGTATGTCATTACTCACAGGGAGCTTGCTACATATTCTCTCTCTCTCTCTCTCTCTCTCTCTCTCTCTCTCTCTCTCTCTCTCTCTCTCCATATATGTATATATATATATATATATATATATATATATATATATATATATATATATATATATATATATATATGTCTCTCTGAGTGTGTGTCTCTGTCTCTCTGTGTGTCTTTATCTCTCACCTCTCTCTCTCTCTCTCTCTCTCTCTCACACACACACACACACACACACACACACCTGGCCCCTCTGTGGGGATACAAAGTGGTACTTTGTTCACTCTAGAATCGATTCTAAGTGCCTTCAAACAGCCAAGACCCCATCCCCGAGGAGAGCATCCGAGAGGCCATTCACTGTCACAATTCTGTGAGCACACAATGACACCCTGCCTGTGCCATTCAGTGACAGACTGGTTGTCTCTTAAGGGCAAAGAAGCATCTCCGTGGCCATCCTGGAAACCTGGGCTCAGCAGGGCCACTTCTCGGGAGCTGGGACCTGGCCCACAACCTCTAGTGAGTCCCCACACCACTGCTGTTTGCCTTCCAAAGCAAACAGAAGCAGAACAGTGTATCTGTCACTTTACACACAGCCCCGGGGACACCAATTCTGCACAGGGGCTGAGTCCAGGAGTTCACTAGGTGGCCCACATATGGCATCAGGTGATGTGGCTGCTTTCCTGGGCCCTTAACACTTCCACCTCTGGGCACCTAAAAGGACCTTCCCTACCTATGCACTTAGAGTTAGGTGTGGCTGCGACTTGCTTTGGCCAGTGTGTGTGTGGCAGTTCTGTCTGTCACTTTTAACAGGAAGCTTTAAGAGTCCCCACACGATCTGCCACCCTTTCTCTCCCCTGTTACAGTGAACGGCAGTATTCATAAAATAGTTGTCCTGTCTGTCAGGGCTTGTCTGACAATGACAACAGCGTAAACCAGTGGCCTTGGCTGGTTCCTATGAAATGTGTAGGTCACTGAGGCCTAGGAAGTGTTCATTACCACAGTGTAGACTAGCTGATCCTAACTAATACCCATGAGCCCTGTTGGCTTCTCTACCTCACGGCAAGGAACTAGCATCTAATGCATGGGCTCATCTAAATATTACCCCGTTTGGTCAGTGCAAACTGGAATGGGATTAGCTCCTAATAAATGTCAGCTATATGGACATCCTCATCATACATGGCCACAGAACATGTGTAGATCTGAGATTACTTTAGGCTAGCTAGTTGTCCCATGTCTCAGGGAAGTCCCAGGCCCACAGCCTGGAAGGTAGGCCAAGATTTCCATGCCTCCCTTCCACACGGTTCTACTGGGTGCATTTTTTTCTGCTTCATCAGAAGCCAGAGCTCAGGAATCAGCAGCCTCAGCAAATGCCTGCCCTTCCTGGCTTCTTCCTGTCTGTCTGCCCATCGACCTTGACTCGTGAGCGGTTGCTGCTGACTGCGTGTGAGCTGTGAGCCACGGGTTTTCTTTCCTTCTGGGTTTATACCGTCTGTCAGTGGATGAGTGCTACTGCCTGAGCTTCCCTGCCTCTGGAAGAGCTGCAAGACTGAGGGGTTGGGAGGTCTGCGTCAGCCACAGAGACAGGTACCCTGGAGAACTGGCCCAGGGGAGACCCTGCTAACTCTGATCACCAGAATATCTTAATATTCTTGACTGACAAAGACGGCCATGACCCACCAGTACATCTGGAGCATGCACCACCCAAGGATACTAGAGAACATTCTCCTCTTTTAAAAAAATGTGTTCGATGCTCAGGGAGTGCCAGGCACCATAAGAGGCTGAGGTTTCTGCCTCCTCCAACTTGCAGCTTGTATAATAACAATGGCAGTTGCGATGGCTAACGTTCCGAGTGTTACAGGGTGCCCAGTATTACCTCCCAATAAAAGATAGGTCAGACACTGTCACCATTTCAAAGATGAAGGAGCTGAGATCCACAGGGGTTGTGACAGAGGGTCAGAAAATGGCGGAGTCAAGCTCTCAGGCCAGATGGGTCTGACCACAGAGTCCCGGGTCCTGAAGAGGTGCCAGTGAAGGGAGCTGGCATCTCAGATGCTGCTCCCAACAGACTTACAGATCTCGCTGCTTTTGTGGCTCAGACTGAGTTATTGGGGCTGGAGCTGTGAGGGATTCCTGCAGTCACATAGCAAGCAGGTGACAGAACAGGACTTGTTCCTAAGGGCACACTGTTAAATCCTCTGGCATTCGGGAAGTAATGAAAGTTGGCGATGGACTTGTGAAGCGGAGAGGAAATCAGAAAGAGTTCTCTGGAGGAACAGAAACAAAAGAACATATGCATAGACATATATATATATATATATATATATATATATATATATATATATATAGTCATATGTATAGATATCACACATCTCTGTATATGTATGTGAAACTTATTAGACTGAGACTAGGCACACAGGGCGCATCCTGCAGAGGCTGAGAACCCACCGGCTGCTCAGTCTAGTAAGCTGGACACCTCAACAGTCCAAGCCAAGCCGTGAAAACCTGGAAGTTCTGCAGAGAGTCTCTGACTTTGAGCCTGTGTTGGAAGGCCAGAGAAGATGGAGCGCCATCTACCTCAGCGGTGATAGATGCACTAATTCAGAAAGAAGCCACGAATGGTCTTTTCCTCAGACCGTTTTATATACAAACGGGACTCCTCCTCAGAAAGTGCTGCCCACTTTGACTGCAGGTCCTCCCCTCCCTTCTGTTCATCTTCTCTGTAAATGCACACTCAGAGGTGAGTCTCCTGGATGATTCTAAGTCTCATCAAGGTAACAACCAAGCATGCAGACACCAGACACCAATAATGCATTTAATTGGGATATAAGCAGAGTGTGAGGAAGCAGTTGGGAGTAAATAATTCCAGGTGCATGAAGCAGTGCCTTGTAGCAGAGGTGGCATCTGGGAAGAGAGGAAAGAAGAGAATCCTGGAAGAATGATAGGGAATGTGGTACTGTCACACCAGGGCCACAATAACTGGGGCTAAGGTAGCCTGGGGTTGACGTTGCGCATGCCTCTTGATGGCTGTGCCTTTAAGAATCCATTGCCTCTCTCTCCTTTCCTTCATCCCATATCCAGACAACTCCGAGGAGACAGCAGATTTCAGGTACTCTGATTCCCCATTCCCAGAGCAGCTCGGAACTGGCCAGATTCAGGGAGTGGGTGGCCCATGAGACCCCAAGCACACACATAGAAACCTAGACAACTTCTTCAGCTACATCCAATTTCCCCACTGCACTAACATCTCACCTTCGTGAGTTCACGCTGCAGTTGCTCTCTGCCTGCCTGTCCCCACCCTGGAAAGAAACAGGACGAGAATAAGGAGGGAGTAAAATAATAGGGAGTTTTGGGCTGGAGCAATCATTAAATACTCTCCACCCATCCAGCTGTACTGAATGGAGGTGAGACCGGTGTGGGCAGAGGGCATTGTTAAAACTGCCTTGGTGTGGCAGCAGGAGACTCGAGTAATAGACTTGGAGAGTGTTTTCCAGAGTGTGCTGAAGTGGTAGAAACAATGGGTCCCCGAATGGAAGCAATGCTCACAGACCTCTCCCTGGACCCAGATCCAGCAGACAGTGGCAGGAAACCCTCTCCTTGCTCCTTTTCAAGCAGGACTGAATTAATTCAGGGACTATGCGGGCCTTCTACTCCCTTTTCGATTACAGACAGACCTAGTTTTTGCAGAACTCATTAACTAGCAGGTCTATAGGGACCTGGGCTTCCAAGCCTTGCCGGACAGGTCTCAAGAGCGGGGTTTCTGAGGAATCCAGATACCGGGCACTGGACAGGGCCTGGGAGGAAGTCTGGGCCTTGGGGGCTGCTCTAGCTGATCATGTGCATCCGAAGAAGGTCGGATGTAGAGGAGGCAGGAAGAGCCTGAACGGCTGCTTCTCCCCACCTCCCCCAGCACGCCAGCTGTGGTCACTCAGTCTCACACTCTGAATGGCTTGAGCCATGAATTTTCCACAAGTGGCATCCTTCCCCTCACACCTCTATTGATGGCACTGCCTCAAGGCACATTGCACTCATAGGGCACAGTGGGTGTGTCCATCCACATCCCAATGCCTGCTTATTTATCAGTTCCCAAGGGCCACCCCACTAAGGCTTTGTGGTCCCAGCCTCAGTGTGCAGGGTGCTCCACGTCTGTTGCTGAACACCTCAGCAGATAAATAAATGCAAAGGAGTGACTTCCGGGAAAGAAACAGTAAAAGAATACAATGTTTTGCATAAAACTTCCCAAACACTTTGTATTAGTTGAGGAGCAGCGATAGCCTAGTTGAATGGCCGCATTCTTAGGTAAGGTTCTGGGCTGGATCCTCACGGGAGCAACATAGCACAACAGTCACCTCAGCTTCAGAAGTCTGTCTGCTGAGGACATTTCCCAGCTCTGAACTTAGCAGCCTGATGATGATTTGAGCCATTATATTGCCTCATCTGCAAAAATGAGGGTGATATCATTTCTTGATCGATCTATTGTTTTAAAAATACTTAATGTCGGTGCTTAGCACCAAATGCTAAGCACTACCATCCATTACCCACATCTTCAGCACCCTCATAGCTGCTTGCTGCCAACCACAAACACTGCCTCTGCTACCACAGAAACCAAGCTGCACTAGGTCAACGGGGCCCCCTGGTGGCAAGAACTGAAACTGCTGGGGCACTATTTGTTTTCTTTAATCCCACAGAATAAGGAAACCATGAAGATGAAGCCTCTGCTCTCCCCACCTCTTTCTGTTCACATTGCCTGAGACACCCTTTTATGCATTAACACCATCTTCTCTACTTTTGGCCAAGTTACCTTTAATCAAACTCTTCCTTCCAACCTGCCCCTCACTGCTCTCCCGCAGAGTCTTAAATTTATTCCTTTTCTGACTGAAATGCCTGACAGTGCTGTGCTGCACGGCCCAACACAGCCGCCACTGGCTACAGTGTACACTAGTACTGGCACATTAAATTGAAGTTCCACACACTTAGATATGCTCATTAGAATTAAACAGCCCTTCCTGTGGGAAGCACTTCTCCATATTTCTCTAGATAATCTCAGTCACGGTATTCAGGGGTAGGGGACTGTGATGGTCCCATGATTAATGTGCTTGCCACAGAAGTGTAAGGACCAGAGTTCAGTTCCCCACAACCCACATAGCACGCCAGCTGGGCAATGCTCACCCACCTGTAATCCAAGCCTAGCAAGGCAGAGACAGGAAAAGCCCAGAGCAGGCTGGGAAATGAGATTAGCCACATCGATGAGCTCTGGGTTTGATTAGCCACATCGATGAGCTCTGGGTTTGGTTGAAAGTGAGGTGGAGGCGAGCAACAAGAGGAACCTTGACTCAACCTCGGCCTCCACGTGGACTGCCTGAACGGAGGACATCTTCTCCAATTTCAGCCAAGATACACGGAATTAAACTCTTCCTTCCTGTCTGCCTCCCCCCCCCCCCCACGTTGTTCTACCTCAGCCTTAAATCTATTCCTAATCTGGTCGATACACCTTAGCAGTGCTGCACAGGTGCATCCACACACACATGTGTCCTACATTCATGCCAACATGCGCACACACACTTATACACGAGGAGGAGGAGATCTCTGGAAGCCTTCTGGAGTTTCGTTGCACTGTCTGAATAGCATCTCTCACCTCATCGAAGCTGCTTTTCCTTAACTGTCAACAATCAAACCGCAACTACTTCCCAAGAGCCCCTAGGGATGTGAAACTTTGTCTCCCTAACCAGTCCATGCTTCCCTTGCAGTTCTGCCTCTGAGCAGGATCTTGAATGTAGCCCTTACACTCCCAGCCGCCAGGAGAACGAGTGGGTATGGAAGGCGGCTAATAGCTCTAAGAAAAGTCTGGCTTCTAGAAATATCTTTTCAACAGAGGTTTTTATTAAAGGGCCATTGGTAGTCACAAAATATTTATTACTATGGAGTTTTGTGCGATGATGTGGGAGCTGAATGGCCACTTACTATTGATTTCCACAGGACCACCTAGGGGTCTGGACACTAAGACTCAGCTGGGGCAGTTGGTACTTAGAGTAGGTCCCTTAACCACAGGCTCCTGGGGACTCCTGTGAGCACTGTTAAGGGCTTGCCCTGGCAAGAAGGAAGGAGGAACAAAGTATCCCATCATCCCCACTTCCAATTCAGACATAAAACATCCTTTTAAAGTTGCCTGATTTGCTCTAGAGGGAGCAGGATGGGCTGTGGTAGACTTGTCTCCTGCTCCTGTCGTGGTGTGACTATCCAGCGTCCTGACAATGTCAGAACAGGCTCAGCCCGATACCCCCTTCCCCTGAGCCCGATACCCCCTTCCCCTGAGGGAGAGGAAGTCCCTAAAAACAGACTCCATGTGACAGCTCGGAGGACAGATGGTATTACTACTGGAGATGCCTGTTACAGCTTCTCTACCTTTGCTTAGAGAAACAGCTTAGAAAGGAACTATTAGCCGGACCCCCGCACCCTCCGTGCTCCCATGTCCCCTAGATTGGCCCAGGCACAATGCCCCCTCACCTGCTGCCACCCGGAGCAGGCTGGAGCAGGAGGCCTTGCAGGCTCGAGGATGAAAGTGCCCTGCAGAGGAGGCCCTGGTGGGCTGAGCTTGAGCAGAGGAGCAAGCAGGAAAGCCAGGTGAGAGCAAACCGGAGCACAGCCATTGTGAGCCCTTCCTCTGAAATGGAGGTCGTTAAGGTAGCCCTGGGAGGCCCACCTGTGCCTTTAGAAAAGGTACGCCCTGAGTCTCTGTGTAGCCCTCCCCTTTTAAAGTGTCTGGAGGTGCTGAGAATCCACCTCAGAGCCTTACGCATGCTAGGCAAGCATGCAGCCACTGAGCTATACCCCCAACCCTCTACTTCCCTTTCAACTGATCCTGGCCAGGTTCTACATCTTCCCTCACAATGACTCCAGGGCCAGCATCTGTCTTTGAGCGGAGCTGTGAGGGACTTGTGCTTATCTCTGGCTCTCCTCTCTCAGGGATGATTTTTTAAATACTGTGTGAGGCCTTAAGGCCCTGAAAGGAGGAAAACAAGTACACAGACAGGGACTCGGCATTCCTTTCACCAGCACTTCCTGGTACTTCTGGATAAAGGAGGAGGTGTAGTTTCAGGGAGCACACAAGACAGAGAAGGAAGACGAAGCCCAAGCTAAGTCTAGGTCTCTACAGAGAGTGCCTGAGCCAGAGTTTGGGGGCCATTCTCCTGATTTGACTGGTGCTGCTAAAGCAATGAATAGACATTATCACCTCCATGTTTATGGAGGTGATGTTGAGAGTTCATTTGTCTTAGTTAGGGTTTGCTGCTGTGAGCAGACACCATGACCCAGGCAACTCTGATAAGGGCAATGTTTAATTGGGGCTGGCTTCCAGGTTCAGAGGTTCAGTCCATTATCATCAAGGTGGGAACATGGTAGCATCCAGGTAGGCATGGTGCAGGAGGAGCTGAGAGTTCTGTATCTTCATCTGAAAGCTGCTAGCAGAATCCTGACTTCAGGCAACTAGGGTGAGAGTCTTAAAGCCCACACCCACAGTGACACACCTACTCCAACATGGCCACACCTCCTAATAGTGACACACTCAGGGCAGAGCACATAAAACATCATTTATCTACATGTGGTTTCTCATAGTGTTGAGCAGCTAGGGGGCAGTTCAACATGGTCTCCAAGATGTAGGAGCCTCTCCCAGACCCTGCACATATTGTTCTAGTTATAACACTGTACAGAACAATCCCCACCAACCAACCATCATGAGAAACTGTAGGCAAGGCATCAGGCTAACTTCTACCACTGTGGCACAGGTGCTGGGCAAACCAAAGTCTTACAGTATTTTTAAAAATTTTTTATATATTTATCTTGTGTGTACATGTATCCACAAAGGCCAGAAGAAGGGCATGGGATACCCTGGAACCGGAGTTATACATGGTTGTAAGCTGCCATGTGGGTGCTGGGATTTGAACTCCATCCTCTGCAAAAGCAGCCAGTGCTCTTAGCCACTGAGCCATCGCTACAGCCCCAATTCTGATAGTATTAAAAACACTCACACCAGGTAAATTTTGATTGCCTCTTTGAGAAGAAGGGTGGTAAGTAAAAGTTATGGTTTAAATATGCAACGCCCCCCCACACACAAAGGTTCTTGATTGAAATGTATAATCCCTAGATGGTGACACCACTTCGAGAGTCTGGAAACTCAGGATGTGGGGAGGAACCAGAAGAAACGGGTCACTGGAAAATGGGCTCTGGAGGAACAGTATCCCTGACTGTCTCCTGCCTCACTCTTTGCTTCCTAGTACACATTCCCCCATTACACTATAGAGTGAAGAGCTCTACCATGCCCGCCCCGCCATAACGAATCGATCCTCTGAAACCAGGAGCCAAAATAAGTCCTTCCTCTTTTAAGTTGTTTCATCGGGTGTTAATAACGAGCTAACTATTCCATGTTTCGCCTCTCTCGCCAGTGAAAGCAGCTTTGAGCCCAACACGAGGATTCTGGGGGCCAGGGTGAGGGTTGATGGGTGACTGAGATTTTACACAGTGAGAAGTGGGACATTGAAGAAGGTGATGTCAGGTAAAGGGGTTCAGCCAAAGGGTTCAGCCATGGCAGCATTCCTACTCAGAACCCTGGGGACACTGGGCACCTGATCCAACAAAGCTCAAGAGCCTGGGTTAGGTGTGGGGGTGGTGAGCAACAGCTGGAACATCTGGAGTCAGAGGCTGGGCTGAGGGCACAGTTGGAGGTCAGCAGCAGCCCCCAGGCTCCTGTCAACCGTGATGGCAGGGAACTCTGAGGAGAGCCAGCTGAAGTCGCAATCCTGCAAGGTCACTGTGTCCCCTCCTGCCAGTGGCTCCCTCATCTTATGGGGGGGGAGGCAACCTTGTACCTGCTTCATCAAGGAGCTCAGTGTTCATTAAGACTGTGATTCCCAGCCTGGCAGCCTTGCCCATCTGATGCTCCCCGAAGCCCTTCACCTGTCTGTTTATCTGCCTCAGAGACTGTCTAGGTCCCCAAACCAAAGGAAACTCGGGGTCCTGCAGTGCAGCCCAGGTCCCAGGGGGGTCCCACAGCGGGGCAGGCGCCTCATCGCTGACCTGTGCACCAGAGCGCTCTCAGTCCTCCCTTCACTCCCTCTCCTGCAGGGGAGCTCTGCCTTTAGGCTTTGAATGAAATAGAAACTGACAGTGTACAGGCTTGTTAGGTCTAAGCTACAAAGGAGTCATGCAATTATCTTTGTCAGAATTCATTTTGTCACCGCCCCTCTACTCTTTGCATTGTAGCTTACTAAGATCTTTGAGAAGTTTGAGGAGACTCGGGATAACATAGAGGAAGGGTTAGGCACGTCTCTAGAAGAATGTGGCTTCAGAATGAAATAAACAAGGTCTGAGTAAGCAAGGGGCTGAAGAGAGAGGACACCAGAGCTCCAACAGCAAGAGACCTTAGAGGTAAGTCCTCTAACTCTTGCCCCAATTCAACACCCCCTTACACTCCAATTCACAGACAGGGTTCCATTAAAGTTCAGACCCCTATAGCACTTGGGCGTGGGGGACTCCTACTCCCTCAGTGTGTAGCCCAAAAAGACTCCCTGTGGAGACTCCCCTCTATTTGAAAGAGCCCAGCCCAACCTTAGAACAACCAAAGAAAGGATGAACACAGGCTTTTTCACCAACCCCCAATATCTTCACACAAGTGCACCCTGCCCACATCCCAGAATCACTGAGCTGCAGGGACCTCAGAGGTCATCCAGCCCAGGTGTCCAAGTCTGGGAAATCAATTTACTGAACTGAAAGTGATTTTAAAATGAAATAGAAGAGAGGGGATAATGTCAGAATATATTGTTTTCAGTGAAAGAAATTGCTTTGTGAAACTTTTGTTTCAGGAGTGTGTGTGTGCGTGTGTGTGTGTGTGTGTGTGTGTGTGTGTGTGTGTGCTACTTCAAATTGCAAATCTGTTTCTGAGGGTCAGAGTAGCAAATGTTTGAAAGCCACTGGGTTAGCCCACACCCCAACTGCCTTTATTACATTATCAATAATTCATATGCCATTTCTTGTATACCACCCACCCCTCCTCAGGAGCCCAAAGACTTCTCCACAAGGCCAGGGCTCCATTTCCTGTCCACTGCTCTGTGCCCAGAAGTCCTTCCTCCTGTGAGCTCGTTTGTGCCACCTGTTCCCCTCCCTGGGTTTTTCTCTTGCTCTCTGATTATCCATTCTAAATAACCCCACTTCCTACAGCAGCCTTGAGCAGAGGACCTCTTGGCCATGCTCTTTGGGGTTCTATTGCTCAACTTTTTCTCTTGCCTGTCCAGCACCCCTTCTGAAAGCAAGACTGTGGTCTTCATCCTGTGCCACCATCTCTGCCTAGCTCACAGTCTGCTTCGAGTGAGACTGGCTCCATCCCGGCTCCAGAAATGGCCAATGTGAACATCCCAGGGCCTGGGTCCAGAGTGGGAACCTGATTCAAGATGATCCTATCAGACACAACCAGAAACTTCAGCCAAAATTCTTAGAAAGGGAGTCTAAGAAACTAAGATGGCGGGCAAGACTCTTCAGACTACGACAGCGTGTGGCTTGGCCAATGCCTAGGGGAAGATCTGCTGCTGGATGGAGACTACACAAGTGAGACAATGAAAAACGAAGACAGAAGGAATGAAGGGAAAGAGACTACTAAGTCTCTCTCATCACCAAGTAAACCATGTCCTCCTAGAGGTTATGTGATGACCAAACCCTCAATGCTTGGAAAGAGGGCCTTTATGGGAGTTGTCAAGTCGACCTGAGCTAATTGGAGTGGGCCTTTAACCATATAATGACCAGAATTCCTATAAAGGGGGAAAGCCCAGCAGAGAAAGGATAAAGACCTGTGAGGGAAGCAGGAGAGGACAGTGTGAAAACCCCCGACAGAGATGAAAGGGGGAGATGTGAAGACCCATGGGGGAATGAGAGGAACAATGAGTATGTAGGGCATGTGGGACTGTGCTACCAGACAGATGTAAGAATTAGCAAGGCTGAGTGAGCTCAGACCCCAGCAGTCTAGGAGAGCTGAGACCAGTAGGAGTGCAACTGTCCCCTATCTGCCTGAGCACCTGCTCTGGAACTATGAACCATGAACCATGAACCATGAACCATGAACCATGAACCATGAACCATGAACCATGAACCATGAACCATGGACACGAAGTCGCGAGGCATAACATTTGGAGGTCTTCTCCATGCAAACGAGGTATCTAGATAGCCTTGAGTCTTCAGCCAATGAGCTTCCCTTCCTGGGTATTCCCTCCCACAAAAGATATTTAATGCCTGGTTCATCCAGAATAAAGTCTATTAGCTTACGTCCACCATCAAATAAACAAGTATGAAGAAGCAAGGATCATCTCAGAGAGCTCTTTTATTAAGGATTGCGGCAGGGAAGGCCCTCGGCTAAGGAACCGCACCTCAGGCTCCTGCGGCAAGCTTCCTTCCCTCCAGCACTTGTGGCACTTGCTCCCAGTCAGACCAGGTTCTGTCACTGCACATCATCTCCCCTTCCTGTTGCCTGGACACCGTGAGGGGAAGCATAGACCACAGGCCCCCAGTATGCCAGCTGTACCCAGGTACCTGGAGAGGAGACTGGGAACCATAGCATTCATCCCAGACTCTGCTATTTCCTCTTCCATTCCTCTGAAGGAAGACATGGGCGGTGGACCTCCGTTCCAGACTGCTTTCTGTCTTCCCCAAATTAGTGACTTGCTGGTGGGCCCCAGGTTCCCACAGCTGAAGGGCAGAATGGGGTATGGCAGGTGTGAAGATGCAGAAAGTAGAAAGGATGTGGATAGAACCTGTAGGGTTCAGAGGGAGAATGAACCTTGATTCAAGACTTGAGTTAGGAGGTAATAAATTTCTGTTGTATGGGATGGCAAGATGACTTAGCAAGGAAAGGCGCTTGCCACACAAGCCTGGCCATCTGAGTTTGATTACCAAAACTCATACAGATAAAAGAGAACTGACTCCACAAATTGTCCACACCACCACCAATAGCAACATCAACAACAAACATAGATATCTACATTGCCAGAAGCCTACTTATGTCTGCACAAAAAAATAAAAAATAAAATGTTAAACAGGTTAGCTCCCCACATGTTCATAGAAATGCAAAAGCAAATGAGGGAACTGAGACACACAGACGTCAAGTTTAATTGCCCAAGGCCACAAGCTCATGGGTTGAGCAGTATTCAAAAACCAGGCCATGCTGACTACAGGCAAAACCTTTTCCAGAGACCCAGTATCCTAGGCCCAGAGGAAAGCAAGCTCAAGCCCACGTTCCTGTGGGATTTCAGGATGCAGAGAAGGACAGAGAATAGGAGAGCAAGGGGAGAAAGAGGGAGAGGAAGAAGATGAGGAAAGGGAAGGAAAAAAGGAGGGAGTAAATTAGAAGTGGGAGGAAGAGGAAGGGCATGAGAGCTTGAATTCACTGTGCCAGCACTTCAGGGGACAACCCACAGTGGGTTCAAGATGAAGTTCAGGGAAGGAAATGTGATTTGAATAAAAATTGAGTGATGGGTTTGAATGATGCAGGACCCCAAGCTGCCACCTGTGAACATGA
Source organism: Apodemus sylvaticus (assembly GCF_947179515.1). Classification (NCBI taxonomy): domain Eukaryota; kingdom Metazoa; phylum Chordata; class Mammalia; order Rodentia; family Muridae; genus Apodemus; species Apodemus sylvaticus. The sequence goes on along the minus strand of NC_067474.1, from coordinate 57,789,698 downwards.
TGGAGAGAATATGGAAGGATCCGGTAGAGGCAGTTTGATAATCCTTACAGTCTGTGGTGGTTTGAATGCACTTGACCCAAGGAGTGGCACTATTAAGAGGAGGTGTGGCCTTCTTAGAGGAAATATGTCACTATAGGGGTGAGCTTTGAGGTAAATATATATATTTGCTCAAGCTCCACCCGGTGCAGAAGAGACCCTCCTCCTGGCTGCCTTTGGATCAAGATATAGAACTCTCAGCTCTTCCAGTACCATGTCTGTCTGCACACTACCATGTTTCCTGCCATGATGATAATGGATTAAACCACTGAAACTGTAAACCAACCACAATGAAATGTTCCTCCTTTACAAGAGTTGCCTTGGTCATGGTGTTTCTTCACAGCAATAAACCCAAAATCTGATGCTGGCCTTAACATTGATCACAACGGAAAGCCAGAAGGAAGGTGGGAAGCAGAAGAGGAGACCAAACACAGCATGAAAGACTTGAGGGGAAATGAGAATTTGAGACATAGGTCAGTTAGAAGGATGCTTGCTTGATATGTTTGAGGTCCTGGGTTCAATACCCCCCACCAGATACATCACAATGACAACAAAAGCACGGTGAATGTTACCATCATTCACAGGCAGAGACCCATGCAGGAGAAAGCCTATCCCACAGCACCCTGGGGCTCATAAGGAGAGGGTGGTCTACTTGGGATGGGGCTGGGGGTGGTGAGACAACTAACTGACACCACCAACACAGTCCCTCTGTTGACGGGCTTCATTAGACAGAACATCACAAATGACTTACTTTGAAGTTCCAATATTTGATAGACTAAACAAGAACAATTATTTCTAATAAAAGGATCAGTATATGGTTTTCTGAGCTCCCAAGGAACTAATGACTGTCCAACAGTAAAGTTAATGCCATGTAAGCAAAGGCTTACCTCATATCTTAGGGTTTTGCTGCAGTGCAGACACCATAACCAAGGCAACTCTTATAAGGACAACATTTAGTTGGGGATGGCTTACAGGGTCAGAGGTTCAGTCCATTATCATCAAAGTGGTGATGATATCATGACAGCATGCAGGCAGGCATGGTGCAGGAGGAGAGTTCTAGAACTTCAGCTTAAGACTGGTAGTAGAATATTGGCTTCCAGGCAGCTAGAATGAGGGTCTTAAACCCACACCCACAGTGATACACCTACTCCAACAGGGCCACACCTCCTAATAGTGCCACTTCCTGGGTGAAGCATATACAAACCAGAACACCTCATTCTAATGTTCTTCTGTTTGTGAGCCAAAGGGCAGTGGTGAAGAGGAGCAGGGTGGGAGTTAATCTTGTTCACTGTCTCTCCTCAGCCTGGGTCTGAAGTATAGTTCACATGAACCCTGAAGATCTTTCACATCTCTCCATCCATCATTGGAGTACTTAGCCAAGGTTGGGAAGCGACAAACTCACTTTCCCAGCCAGACAAGATCCTGAGGGGACATTTTCCTGCTGTCTCTCTGATTCTGCCACAGGTGCCCAGGGCAGACAGGCAGCAGACTATCCCTGAGTGTCCATGTTGTTCTCACGTGTTTCTGTGCTCCATTGTGAGTACATATGCGTTTGCATGCCTGTACAGACCGGAGGTCAACCCTGAGTGTTATTCCTCAGGAGTCTTCCTCCTTGTTTTTTTGAGACAGGACTTCTCATGCGTGTAGTTCATTTTGGAGGCTGACTGGTCAGCCCATCCAGGAATCCTTCTGTCTCCACATCCTTGGACCAACACACTCATCTTTTTCAACAGATTCTGGGTCCTAAATTCAGGCCCTAATGCCGATGTTTCCTTACCAAGGAAACTCTCTCTCCAGCCCTACTGCTACACATCTGAATGGGGGAAGGGCTCTGGGGAATTTAACAAAAGTCCTCAGCTTTCTTTTGCTCCTCAAGGTGTTAATTTTATTTTTCAACCCAGCCTCCAGCTAAGGGCAAAAGGAAGATTAGGAGAAAGCAGAGGTGGTGAAAGGGAAGAGAAGGAAGAGAGTGTGGACGAGGGGTAGGGAAAAGAAATGACAAAATAATAATAATAACAATAATAATAATAATCCAGTGTAGAAATAAAGCACCAAGGGCTGTCTGTGTGCTGGTTTGTCCTTGTTGCTTTGTCGCCATTGCCAGGACCCTCAGCTGTGACTCATTCGCTCATCACAACATGGGCTCAGAGCCCCCTTCTTCACAAACAGCAGTAGTCAAAAGGAGGGGCAAAGCCGACGGTGGGCAGTGCCAACTTGACCTCTTCTCTTTCTCCGTGAACTAGACCTCGGGCCATCAAAATGGTTCTGCAGGTAAATGCACTTGCTGATAAGCCAGACATGCTGATTGGTCCCCGGTGGAAGAATCAACTCTGTCCAGATGTCCTTTCACCTCTATACACAAGCCGTGGCATGACACACACACAAATAAGTATGGGGGCTGGAGAGATGGCTCCGTGGTTAAAGGCACTGACTGCTCTTCCAGAGGTCCTGAGTTCAAGTCCCAGCAACCACATGGTGGCTCACAACCATCTGTAATGGGGATCTGATGCCCTCTTCTGGGGTGTCTCAGTACAGAAACAGTGTGCTCATATACATAAAATAAATCAATCTTTTTAAAAAATTCCTCTTTTAAAAAACAAATAATTAAGTGCATCTTAAGTGAATAAAGGAAATATTAAATTACACATATGTAGGGGCTGGCCTTCCTGCTGCCTGAGGACAGGTAGAGGTTTTTAAAAAAAGTCTTCTCTGGACCCCATGAAGCTTAAAACATATAACCAATGAATGGCATCCCTGTCCACCTGGGGTAAGCTATCCGGGCTCCCTGTTCCTCATGTTCCTGAGATGCTATGCCCTGAGGAGGTTGTTATTATTATTTTTTATAGTTGTTTAATTTTTTATTCATGTTTGTTGTGTCTGTGTACGTGTATACATGTGTCTGGGTGTCTGTGTAGGCCAGAAGCAGATGTCATCACCCCACAATCTGAAGTTATAGATGGCTGTGAGCTACCCATCATGGGTTCTGAGAACCAAGGCCTATTCACAGATTACCAGCCAGTGGGGTACTGATGTCAGGATAGTGCTGGTTAAGGAAGTGAGTCATATTTCCCTTACTATAGAAACTATCTGAAGTCATTCTTGATAAGTATTCTTCACCAATGAAATGAGCCAACTCAAGTCAAATTAAAGTATAAAGGCAGGCTTATAGGGGAGCTGTCAAATGTGTTCACAGATCTCACGGGAGGGAGTCAGTGAAGTCACTGTGCAGAGGGGGACATGGGGGTGGGGAGAAGAGAAATCATGCAAAGGGGGGAATCAAAATGTCTAAATTATGTAGTAAAGAGCCACTCACTTCCTGAGAGGAAGCCCAGCCCCTAGATTGGAAAATTCAGGGTAGAGAGCAGGGTGTGCCAGCCATGCCCCATAACAAGTAGGGACTGAGGGATGCTGGGAGAACCTGGAGGCCTCATCACTTTGGTATGTAAAATATGCACCTCAGCTGCTGTCCTGGGTCTGAATCCCAGCATCCCAGTCTTTTGTAGATAATACATGACTAAGGTGTGGCATAATCAGCTGTGACCACTTCCTGCTGGCATCGGGGCATCATTGTTGGAGGTGGGATGTTGGCCAGGTCCAGGAAGAGCAGGCTGTTCTCCAAGCACTGCAGGTCCATCTGGGACCAGGGACATGAAGGCCCAGATGAAGCAGTTTGTGAGACTGGACCAGAGCACCTATGGGTGGCTGCTTTGGAGCTGTCCTGGATGCAGGAAACACCTGGACTTGGTAGGATGCTGTAACAGATATACATATTAGGGGCAGAAGTTAAAGTTAAGGAGTTTAGGGAGAAAATTTTTTTCTTGGGTGTACATTTGAAACTCTTGGGACCATGGTCCCCAGGACCATGAAAAGGGGAATAGATCCCACTCTCTGGAATAGGCAAGTGGGGAGGGAAACAGGCTGTCGATTGACAGTACTTATCTGGAGTCCATTTGACCTGTGAGAGGTAAATCCAAGTGGATTCCCTGAAACTTACAAGAATCTTTTTAAGTTTACAAAGAGAGACAGATTTTAAAGATGTAAGTATCACCACTGTTTGTAATCAGTACTGAAATCCACGTTGTATAAAGAGTCCCAGACTTGTGGCTTTGAGTCATAGTAAAAGCTTGGGAAATGATTTAAAATTGTGTGCTTGTGGACTATGATAGTGGATCTGCAATGGACTGTTCTGCCAGAGTTAGACTAATGATTTATCAGAACTCTATTGATTAATGTCAGTGCTCTGAACAGTCTTAATTCAACAGTAACAGGGGAGGGAATCTGAAGCACTCCCATTCCTTTCCTATCCCGTCAGCCACTTTCCCATCACCATTTAAGTTTTTCAAGCACTTCAACCCTCATAACTTGCATTTACCAAGGTTTCGAACACTTAGACCTTCAAATGCTTTCTTAGACCCTCAAACACATTCTTAGACCCTCAAACACATTCTTAGACCCTTAAATGCCTTCTTAGACCCTCAAACACCTTCTTGGACCCTCAAACACCTTCTTGGACCCTTAAATGCCTTCCTAGACCCTCAAATACCTTCTTAGAAACTTTCACATCCTCAGACCTTACAATCTACTTATAAAGAGAAAGGTTTATTTTGACTTACAGTTTTGAAGCTTTGAATCCATGGGTGATTGACCTGTGGCCAGGCAGAGTATTATATAGCAAAAGCATATGGCAAAGCAAAGCCATCCCTCTCAGCTGCTGGGAAAGAAAAAAGAAAAAAAGGAAGGCCACATGCTGGGGTCACTTTAGCATGTAAGATTTTGAGGGAGTTTAATATTCTCACCATAACGGTGTGATGTCTCAAGACCATGGGCATACTGCAGATGCAGGTATCCAGAGACCTTGACAGTCAGCCTCCCAGTCTTCAGGAAAGACTAATTTGAAGAGCACCACGAGGATGAAGGGAGCAAAGCTGACAGACAAGATTTCTGACGACGGCACGTGAGAACGAATGGTAATATTTACACACCGGGACCAGCTTCGGGGACACAGATCAACTTGATTCCTGAATCAAGGGTTATATAGTTTTGGATTAAGAGGGGTAGGAATATCCAGGGTGGGCAAAAGTCATCGGTTGAAAGCTAAGGTACCTTGTTAGCATGGGGAGGCATTGCAGAAATCCCAGGGAGAAAGAAAGCTGAATCAGTAATCTAAGCAAGGCTACCTGACATGCCAAAGGTAGAGGTAGGGGGCAGGGGAAGGGGGCTGAATTCCCCAGACTAGGTCAGAGAATGAGAAGCCCTGCAGACATCATGGTAAGGTCTAAAGAGTCAGCCATTTTGTGCTGAGCTCAGAGGCTATCTGGACAATGATAGACTTTGACCTTAATTTGTAGGGCAGGCAACACTTCTTCATGCCCCAGTAACCTACTCATGGCAAGGATGTGCTGTCCTCCAGGATAAAAGCTGACATATCAGAGCTGAGATAACACCATCAACATCAAAGATTCCCAGATATCTCTGTTCTTCATTCTATGCCTTTTCGTTTTCTTGAACCAAGAATGACACCAGCACAAAGTTCTTCCGAGGGAAAGAGAAACTGTCAGATGAGATATGGACTCAGACGAGAGTCAGAACCTGAACTTGAAGCCCTCACATCCCAGAAAGTCCTGTGCAAGGGTCTACCCAAGGCCTCCAACTTACAGCTTATTTATTTACATTCATTATTCTTCTGAGATGCCTCTGAAGGTGAATGGACAGTAGTTCTCCTTCTCTACCTAGAGTGATCTCCTTTAAATGTAAACCGGGTCATTCCTGACCCTATATAAAGATCTCTTATGGCATCCTTTGCCCCTTGGAATAAAAGCTCAGTTCCTTACTGCATTCCACGGGGCACTGGATGTCTTCTCCCAGAGACAGCTCATGATTTGTCTGTTTCTTACCACATCCCCGTCTTCTCATTCCCAGCCCATGTGCTCTGAGCAAGCCACCGTCTTTTGTCTCCTTGTGCCCTGGCACCACAAAGTGGAACTTTCTGATTTCTTTAACAACTCAGTTGTGTCACATGATGTTTTTCTGGAAGCTGTCTTGTGAGAGAGAGCATGTGATGTTTTGCTGAAAACAGACACTTGAGAGGCTGTGTGATGTTTAGAAAGAATATAAATGGAACCCCACAGACAGTAAGAGCTCGATCTTGCATTGCTATGCCTGCAAACCACTTTACTGGTCTTCACTAGTCTTCATTGGTACTCACTGGTCTTTACTTGTAGAGAGAAATGTGGAACAAAAAAAAACAAAAAAAAAAACAAAAACAAACAAACAAAAAAAAAACCTCTTCTCGTGGTATTCTGGCTGATTCTGGCTGCTTCCATTGACCCATTCGACTTGTGCCGATTTGGTGGAGCCTTGCTGTTTCTGTTGGATCTTGCCTCCACTGCTGATTCGTGTTTGGTGTTTGCTATTGAACTGGGCTGCTGCTATCCTGACAACAGAAAATGGAATCACTCCCAATTAGCTACTTTTAAACAGGTCCATAACACTCTTTTCCTATTAACCTTCTTTTTCCCCCAACCTCTGGTCGGTGGGTGAGAAGGGAGGTGGGAGGATTTAAGAACCTTGTGGTTCTGGACAGGGTTCTAAATAAAGTTGGTTTTGTAAAAAATCTAAGCCTACACCAAACATCAACTTTAACACAACCTCCCCAGAGAATCCTCCTCTGGACACTCACTGAAAGGATGGATCCCTGCGGTCTCTCCTCCCAGGCCCACTGCTCTTTCTCTTTGCAGCACATGCTTCACACATTTGCACACTTCCTTGTGTGAAGGTGACCTGCCCTGGTTGACATTGTAATGGAAAGCCTAGGACAAGTACATGAAGCCTCCTCCATAATTATTTGTTGCTAGACAAATTAATTTGCTAAGTAAACACTTATTGGGACTTCCAGATTTCGACAAGGATCAAGTGAGATAACATTATACAAATATGAACAGTTTCCCTCATCTGATGTTTCTGCCCACAACAAACTGGCAGGCAACAGCCAACCCCTGCCTGCCTTGGGATGTTTCCAATGCAATCTGAACAACAATAGCAGTCATGGGAAAGGTCAAGGCTTCACCACGGGTTACACAACAAGAGTCATTTACAGTCCAATCATTTGGATTCATCTCCTGACAGTTCTGATCTATTTTTTCCAAGAAAGCAAATAAATATGTATTGATATTTAAGAGGCTCATGCATGTGGTGTTCACTAAAATGTGGCCACATTTTCCACAGTCATTGTCTCTGGAAGCTCATTCCCAGCTGTGCTGGCTCATTTAGCTAATCTGCAGTAAGTATGGTATTGATCCAAGCAGCCAGGGAGGAGGTATTAGCTCGGCCAAGGAAGGGTGATTACTTTGGCTGTATCGTTACTTTACAAACTGGCCGAAGCCAAAAAGCCACACTGGGCATTTTGGAAGTCATCCCTCTGCTGCTCTTACTACTCCTGACCTGACCCATCTCACACACACAGACACAGACACAGACACACACACACACACACACACACACACACACACACAGTGGCATCTGAAGGAGACATCCCCACTTCCATGAAGGTTCTTTCCATTCATTTCTTCACTCTTTCATAACTGGGAACACTTAGCAAATATAATGTGTAATGCTTGCTAAGATGAACCACATGGACAGCCTCTCAGGCTGTTTATGGACATGTGATCGAGCACAATCAATTGGACAGCCAAGTTAGCAGATCAAAATGCTCCTATTCTCTGACCCCATAATTTGTCTTCCCTGAGCCTGCCCTCCATGAATAGTCACAGATACGCTTATCGACATTATAAATATTCCAAAATAGGGGCTGGGCTAACTGAACAAACTAGTGTATGTTTTTTCCAAGCAATACTCTTTAACCATGGGAAGCATTTGTGAGTAGTCAAGTGGGGAGAGAGGAGACAGGGAGAAACGGCTTTCATACACTACAGACAATTTATACGCCATCACACAGAAGTATTTCAGCCTGCAATTATACATAGAAAAACTGCTGCACTGGTTAAAGAGAGGGTGGGTCACGGGGAACGAGAGAATGCTTCCAATTCTGTCTGCATCTGAAACAATAAGAATGAAAGGATATGCCTTGAAAATACATATATCAAAATATTAACAATCCTTGTAGGGTTTTAAGGTTTTATCTTCTTTCTGAGAAGTGGTCTAGATTTTTCATATTTTCTAAATTGAAAGCATATTTTTGTGGAATCAAATAGAGAGAAAGTTCAGCTTTGCTTGCAGACACACACCAGTGAGCGCCTACTATCTGTGAGGCCTATGAAGCCACACTGGAGGCCAGAAGAGCCTCCAGAGGAAGCGTGTAGCTTATGTAAAGGCTGGGAGCTGGGACCTGGGCATAGTGTTGCATGCCTGTACCTTGTGATGCACTCCCAGGAGATAGCAGGAAGACTAGGAGTTCAGGGTCATTTTTGGATGTCTTAGTTACTGTTCTAGTTCTATGAAGTGGCACCACAACTAAAACAGCTCTTACGGGGAAAAACACATTTAATTGAGAACTTGCTTATAGCTTTAGAGGGTTAGTCCATGAATCACGGCAGGGAGCAAACAGGTATGTCACTGGAACAGGAACTGAAAGAACTGCTTCCTGACCCACAGGCAGCAGGGAGAGAGAGAGTGGGAGAGAGGGAGGGAAGGAGGTAGGGAGGGAAGGAGAAAGGGAGAGAGAGAGAGAGAGAGAGAGAGAGAGAGAGAGAGTGTCTGACCCAATGTAGGCTTTTCAAACCTCAAAGCCCACTCACAGTGACACACACCCTTCAACAAGGCCACACCTTCTAATCCTTCCCACACAGTTCCACTAACTAGAGACCAAGCATTCAAACGTAAGAGCGTGTTTTCATTCAAGCCACTACACTTAGCTACATAGTGAGTTTGAGACCAGCTGCTATGTGGAACCCTCTCCTAAAATAATAATAGTACTCTGGTAGTGATAGCGGTAGTGGGATTAATAATAATAATGATAATAATAAATGATTAAAGGCTTGGAGATATGAAACATTGAGAGACCCCAACTCAAGACTTTTAGACCCCTAGCAATTAGCCTAAACACAGAGCAACTTGTTTTTTCTGCTCTCAGCCTAGGAAACTGTTAACCTTAAGATAGCACTCCCTCCCTGCTCCAGGAACTCCCTGTTCCAAGGACTCGCTCCCCACATAGCTGAGACATCTGGTACCTTGCTCAAAGTAACTGTGTTTGCCCAAGATAACCCATAACCTTCCGCTGAGCCATAAATTGCCACTTGATCTCCCCATTCCTTATGACATAGATCACTGCCCAAACCTCCCCTTTTTATTTGTAGTTTTCTTCTTTAACCCTCCCCCTCCGACTGCAGCTGTGTGGGGTTGAACTCATCTGCCTCTGTGCGGGACACGAGCTCGACCCCAGTGCACTGGACAAATAAACCTTGTGTGTTTGCATCAAGAATGGTCTCTCGTGAATTTTGGGGGCATCATCTTATCCTGAGACTTGAGTGAGGGTCTCCTGGGATTTGGGAGTCTTTCAACATGAAAACATATCATCTGGAAAATGTAGTCATCCTTTTCCTTGGCCAGTTGGAATCTACAGAAAGTGCAGTGGGAAATTAGATCATGAGTTGGAAATACTCTAAAATCATACACTTGGGAGGCATATGTGGCAGGACTTAAGGAGTGTGTTGGGATTTTCTCTCAGGACAGAACCTGCAGGCAAGTATAGAGAGTATTTGGATGGGCCACACAACAGGCATGGCACAAACAGAGAAGCTGGCATGTGGCCAGGTAGAGGTCAGTGGGTAGAACCAATGGGCTATCCTCTTCCCACATCCCAAGCCCTGACATGGGCTCTCCGGGCAGAGGTTAAGAGCCCATGGTACCAGAATTCCTGAGATTAACTCTGGCTTTACTGCATACCATTCTGTGATCACAGCAAGTTATATGATTCTCTATGCATCAACATTTTCATTTGTATAACACTGTGTCCCAAGCTGTCATGAGGACCTAGTGACAGCACGGATGAGTACTTAAGCCCAGGGCCTTGGAAATAACAACAGTACAAGCTAGTCCCTGCTATTCCTCTGACTCGGAGTTCACTTGTAAGACAATGCATGAAGGATGCCTATATCCAAGGCAAGAAGCAAGAGTCATCCAAGAGTTAAAATGTTGACAAAGTCACAATCACAAAAAGATTGGAAAGAAGTTGATCACACAGTCAGGTGGTAGGGACAAATGCCTTTAAGGCCAGTACTCAAGAGACAGTAACAGAAGAAGAAGAGGAGGAAGAGGGAGAAGAGAAAGGAGAAGGAAGAGAAGAAAGAAAGAAAGAAAGAAAGAAAGAAAGAAAGAAAGAAAGAAAGAAAGAAAGAAAGAAAGAAAGAAAGAAAGGGACAGAGGGAGGGAGGGAGGGAGGGAAGGAGGGAGGGAGAAAGGAAGGAAGAGGAGGAGAAGGATAAGAAAAAAGAAGGAGGAGGAAGAGGAGGAGGGAGAAGGGGGAGGAGGAGGAGGAGGGGAGGGGGGAGGAGGAGGAGGACAAGGAGGAGGAGGAGGAGAAGAAGGAGAAGGAGAAGGAGAAGGAGAAGGAGAAGGAGAAGGAGAAGGAGAAGGAGAAGGAGGAGAAGGAGAAGGAGAAGGAGAAGGAGAAGGAGAAGGAGAAGGAGAAGGAGAAGGAGAAGGAGAAGGAGAAGGAGAAGGAGAAGGAGAAGGAGAAGGAGAAGGAGAAGGAGAAGGAGAAGGAGAAGGAGAAGGAGAAGGAGAAGGAGAAGGAGAAGGAGAAGGAGAAGGAGAAGGAGAAGGAGAAGAAGAAGAAGAAGAAGAAGAAGAAGAAGAAGAAGAAGAAGAAGAAGAAGAAGAAGAAGAAGAAGAAGAAGAAGAAGAAGAAGAAGAAGAAGAAGGAGAAGAAGAAAAGAAGTTGGTTGTGGTCATAGTTTTGTCATTAAGTTCCAGACTCAAAGATCAGGGTCAGATCAGTACACTAGGACAGAATTTGTTGGGCCTTGGCTGATGATGAACACCTGGACATGACCACCTGTTGTGAGTCTGTGAGAACAGCTTCCCTCATTGTCCCTAAATCGAGATCCATGCACCCAGAGACTCCAGTTGCCCACCATACTCACCTCATAGCCACTGCTCCCAAATGTGAGGTGGGGGTGGCTTCTTTAAAATTAGAAGGGTTGCCAGCAGAACTTCCTCTGGCCTGAGTGGGCAGGAGAGGTTGGTGGGAGGAACCATGACCCCAGCAAACCCATCTGCACTCTCAATTCCGGGACCACAGAAATGACAAACAGGCTCATTACAAGGCAAAGATATGCACAGTCAATCCACGCCTTTGGGGCTGGGCTTGAATTTAAGGAGAGGCAAACAGAATAAAAAGGCCTATTTTCAAGAGACTCATTTAAGCCCACAGAGGGGCCGTAATAATGTGCTCGGCTTAATACTTCCTGGCTCTCTCGGAATTGCCCTGAGATAATCAAAAGCAAGTGAAGAGGAACCACCCAGACTTGGATTCAGAAAGGATGTAGTAATTAGCATCGGTGCCTGGACCCTGCTGTCAGGCAGAGCGTGGGTTGCAGTGGGGCCTCCTGCCGTCTCCCCGTGGCAGGAGACACTTCGGTCCTTCCTCTCTCACCCTGAGGTCGGAAAGCACAGAAATGACATCCATGACTGTATTTCTAAAATCATCTCTCAGAGAGATAAATGACTTCCGCCAGCCAGCATGGTCCGACCCGGGGCCTGGGAATAGATAAATCCATTTACTCAGAAGCTGGGGTCCATTTTTCTCCCAGAGCCATCCATAATCCCTTCTCTTTGAATGTGGGAGATTCTCGTGTGATGAATGGACCATGCTCACAGACAAGAGGTCAGACCCTCTCGGGAAGGCACGGGCAGCCAATCACAGGGCCTAGACTCTGTACAGCCGGTCAGGGTTCTCTGGGACTAAGTAGGCTCCACACCAATGGTCTCTCAGACAGAGATGTATTCCCAAGCCAGACGCCCCGCCCTTTCACACACAGCCTCTTCCCCTGGGCCACGGCAAGAGGTAACCTGCCTCAAAGAACAGCAGCGGCCTGGGGATTCACAGTTGTAATCTCAGTCTGAAGGAGGCAGAGGTGGGAAGCAGAGAGTTCAAGAACCTGGCCCGGCAGACAGACAGAGCAAGCACTGGGGCTCCCTGTAGCTGTGCTGAAGGGCTGGCGGGGACCGACAGGAGCCAGTCCGAGGAGCCTGGCCCTCAACGAGCAGTCGGGACTCTCCCCTCCTCCAAGAGCCAAGCAGGCCTACACCAAGATTTCCCAATGTTGTCATGAGGTCTCACAAGGCCAGGCCCCAGACATCATCTTTGTTAGTTTGCTGTTGTAAATGACAAGGTGGCACAATCTAGACTTGTGGGGAAGAGAGACTTGGTGAGGACTGTAGATCAGGTTAGCCCGTGGGCACGTCTTAATTGAGATAGGAACACCTTTCCTTGGATCTGGATCCCAGGCTGTGTAAGGACAGAAAGGAAGCTCAGCAGGAGCAAGCACACGTGCATTTATTCCTCTCAGTTCTTCTCTGTGTGTGACATGACTAGACGCTGCGAGTGCCTGCTTGATTTCCCCAAAAGATGGGCTCTCACCTCAATTTGTAAACCAAATGAGCCTTTTCTCTCCCTGACTTGCCTTTTGTCATAGCAACAGAAATAGAACTAGAGTATTTTTCTGGCTTCTTACTGCATTCCTGGTCGCCTCAGTTTCCCCACAATCCTGTTTCCTCACCATGAATTGGGGATCTTATACGTCTTATCATTATTCTGCAAGCTTTGTGGAAACCAAGCACCTCACATCCTCTGGCTAAGTTATGAGAGTGACACCATTCCATCCTGACGAATCAGATCATAGCAGAACACCTGGTCCAGTGTGTCAGCCTGAGCTATCCGGTTAACCTCACTGACTGTAAAAATAAAGATAACTGAAGCCCGAAGCCCACCCCAGGCTGAACGGCTCCACCTGCTGGCTGCCGGTGGAGCTGGTGCCTGTTCTTTGACTTGATCTTAGCCAGAAGGCTGGGACGTGACCCCTGGACTTGCCAGTGTGCAGCCATGAATTAGAAGCCCTAGCCTCACACCTTCACATCCATCCCCATCCTACATACTGAATGGTCAACTGGGTCCCAGGTGCTTGCCGAGGGCTTCCCACGGAGAGGCAAAAGAAAGGTCACACGCTGGTTGTGATGGTTGTCATTTTTGATTGTCAACTTGACTGGATGAAGAAACACCTAGGGCATTCGTGAGGACCACTTTTGGGTTGTCTGTGGAGGCTTTTCAGAGAGAATTAAGTGGGAGAACTACCCTGAACTTGGGCAGTGCCCTCCTGTGGGCAGCATCCTCCCGTGGCCTAGAGCCACAGACTGACTGAAAAAAGGAAGAAGGCGGTCCCCTGAGCAGCTTTCTCTGCTTCCTGATCCTCCAAGATGTGAAGAGGCAACCTCCAGCCACCACGATCGAGAGCTGGTCCCACAACCGCAGTATTGAGGGTACTGTGTCCACCTTGAGGGATAGCGGTATCACTGTAACCAAGAGCCAAATGAACCTTTCCTTTCTTAAGTCACCTCTCCTTAGGTCATAGCAAAGAGAAAGGGAGCAAATACACCGTCTGTGACATGGTGGTGGGGACACTTGAATGTAGAATTAAGTCCCCAAACTTCATTTCCAAGATGCTCTGACAGCCAAGACTTAGCATAGGTAACAAGAGGGTGTCTGGTGAGGTGGGGCTGCCCTCCTGTCGCTTCTGTGTGGGCAAAGGCACTTGCAGGGGTCCTGGTCAGTTGAGAAGCAGAACCAAGCCCTGGCTGTGCCACTTGGCACTCGTGCACCTTGGTGACTACCCTCTTGTTCCTCTACATTTCTTGTTGTGACAAAGGTGTGGACTCCCCTGGCAGCCAGTTCCGCAGGATGGCTCCATCGGGGAGCATGATGGGACCAGAAGGACTCTACGTCCAGACTGGGCACTGGTCCTCCTGACTCTTGCTTCCTGTCTCTACCTCCTGCCCCTTTCCCTCAGGGGAAACTGAGCACGGGGCAGCTGAGCAGGATAGTTCAAAGGTCCGAGGAAAGCCCCAGTAGCCGACTCTTGAGCCCCAGCGCCTATACACTGGCTTTGGTGTGACCCTGAGCAGCCCAGTCCCCTTTTGTTTCCACTCCACACCATTGTTGCTATCCCACAGCCAGCCCTGTGAAAAGTTCCATCCCATTAACTCCTCCACATCACCATGGTAACACAGGCTCCCGACTCTCCCAAAGACAGGAGATGCTCCACTGGCACCAGGGTAGGCCTGCACGACATCCCCAGATGAGCGGGGAGGGGTGAAGACTTCACTCATTTCCAGCTGAGGTCACACCTTGCTGCCCTTCCCTCCATGCACCTAGCACAGTGCTTGCCCCTGGAAACAGCCTCTGCCGGCAGCAAGTGTGTTAGCAGACGACGTGGCACGGGGCTTATCACCTGGGTGATGTTATCTTTCCCCAGGGTCACGTCCACACTTTGTCTCTCCGGGATCTAAGCAGGCTGGCCATCACAGACCCGGGGCACACGTAGCAGCAATACGCAGCAAGAGTAAGTGCAGGCTTTCTTATTGACTACTAGTGTAAACTTCTGACGTGTTCCAAAGTGTGACGTGCTCCGGCAGATAAATGGAAGCCCAGAGAGGTTACAAAATACTGCATAAGTGAGGATTTCACTCTTGATCCAGGGCTACATTTTACACAGCATATTTAATACTTAATAGTTCTTATGGTATGACAGGCACTTTATTTTAATTAAATGTGTGTGTGTGTGTGTGTGTGTGAGAGAGAGAGAGAGAGAGAGAGAGAGAGAGAGAGAGAGAGAGAGAACAACTTCCGGGAGTTGGTTCTCTCCTTCAACCTTGTGGACCTGGGGCTTGAACTCAGATCGTCAGGCTTGGCTGCAAATGCTCTTATCCGCTGGACCACCTTGCTGGCCTGTAAGTCTCCTAAGAAGTGGGCACTGTCAATTCATTCTATAAACAGGAAACGAGGCACAGGTAAGTTAAATGATTTGTCCAGAATCACAAGAAAGAATGGAGCCTAGATCCAAGCCCAAGCAATTTGTTTTCTGAGTCTGTGAACAGAATCACTATTCAGGGACTGGTTGTAATTCTTTGAGCCCTCCATCCCAGCTCCATCCCACCACACCCTGAAGTCAGGACTGGCTGCTTAGCTATCAGCCATCTCTCTGGTGTCTCTCTACACCTGGCTCTTTCTGAACTGGCTGGCCTCCTCACAGTGACACGCCTCCACCCGGCACCCCTCTCCACCCCCGCCCCACCCCCAACTGGTGTGGAGACCTTATCCCCCAGCCAGACTAGAGTTCTTTCCCAGTTCACCATCCTCTCAGGATCCTCTGTCTTTTCACTCCCTGTCTTGGGCTTTAAAAGGCTCCCATTTGGAACAGCAGACGGGACTTGTCTTCTTTAGAGAAAAGAGCCCTTCGATGCCCTCACAAGGGAGGTCCCCCCTGTCCTCCCACATCCGGCCTGTCTCCAAAGACCATTAACGCAATCACTTAACAAGCGCCCTGCTCTAATAGAAAGGAGGAAAGAGGAGGGGCATTGTTAGTGGTTTGAAGGGGAGAAGAAATCATAAAATCCATCAAACCTGTATTTGTCTCATTAAAAGTGTTCCTAATTTATAATGTCCTGGAATGCAGATGCCGCCCAGCTGTGCGGGCCTGGTAGCACTGCCTGGTGCACATCCGTCCCGCTCACACTCCCGGGCCCCCTCTCCCACCTCGCTGGGACTGCCATCAATCGCTGCTCATCAGTAGCACTTACAGTAAATGGATTCATTTGTGGCAATGGGAGCTGGGAGACAAAGGTGACAATATAATTAAGGTTTTTAATTCTATGCCTGAACAGTTAAGTCCAGAACTCATGATAATTAGCCGGCTGTAATGAAAGATCTTTAATCGTTATTTTCCCTTTGTTTCCTGTAATTGTTCATTTTGGCCAATGACATTTGTCCTTTCATTTGAATCTGGCTGCACGGCTCCATTATGCCTATAAACTCTGAAGAAAATATGGTTCAGGGATGGTCATTTACAGAGTCGATGGCGAGGTGGCCCGCGGAGCCCATCCCTGTACAGCTGATGATGAGGGGGGGGGGGCAGTGGTTACTTTCTAAAGGAGAGAAAAAAAGCTGAGCTCCAGAAATACTCAAGCCTGGGGACATCCCCGGACACCCCATCCCCCCCCCCCGACGCCATTCCCCCACACCCTTGTGCAGAAGTGAGCCCCAGCAGGTGACCAAGAAACCAACGGGCTCTGCACAGTGGACCTGGCTGGAAGGGTCAGTTTGCAAAGCGGTTCTGGGAGATGGCTGTTACTGTAGGCGTGCCCAGCTCTGAAATGTGCATATTGTCTTCTGCCCGTTCCGTGCTCTGTTATCGGGATGCCGATTTTTGATCCACACGCATGCTAACTGGCATGTCTGCCCCCGAGGAGATGAAAATGGTTCTGTTTCAGTGGGAACCTTGAGAAGGCAGAAGAAACATATCCCAATATCCTCACAAATACTTCCGGAGGACCCACGTGGTCACTACAACCCAAAAGGCCAGCCGCTCCTGTACTCGATGGGCAGGAACGAGGAGTAACGCCTTTCCCTTGGCGCCGCTGTGTGTGTGACGTCTGCTTCAATCTTGTTCCCACCCGGCGGATTTCTTGAAGGTGCGAACCCCTCAGAAGCCAGAGCAACAGAGCAAAATGTCTAGAGCGTCCAGTGTGGAGATGGAGGAAGTGAAGAAATTCAGTTCTTCCTCTCAGCTGCCCAGGGCTCTAGAAGAATCTCCAGGAAATCTGCATGGTGCGGTTGTGATCAGGAAGGGAAGCTGGCATTGGTAAAATATGAGGGACACAGTCAGGAGCATTGGGTGAGGGTAAGCAAACGTATGTGGCTCGGAGAGACATCCTGGCATGTCCCTGCTGACCTGAGACCCGCCCAGCTCTGTCTGGGGAGGACAGAAGATGATGAACACCCCTCTGGGCACCCCTCTGAGCCCTCAAGGAAAGGTCTAGATGGGAATTATCTCCTCTCCTGCTTCCTCTAATGACTGAAGTGGACGGCTAAGCCACCACAATAAAAATTCCCTTGCTCTTCCTCACCCTGTTCTACACACAAAGACAGAGAGGATGTTTGAAAATAACTCTCTCTGTAAAATCCTTCAGCGGCTCCCCCAGGTCCTGAGATGGGAAATTGCAAACCCTGGCTGCAGTGAGGAGCGCTGCCCGGCCGGCTCGCTGTGCCCACCCCAGGCCTCCTCCGAGCTGGCAGCTCAGCCCAGCATGGAGCAAGCGCATTTAAGCAACTGACCTTGGCCCCATGCTGTGCCCTCTGCCTAGGGGCAAGCCCCCCCCACCTCCCTCTGCTTGGTGAATGGTGTCCTCCTATCAGACCCAGCTAAAAATGTCACTTTCCCAGTAGCTGTCTCTAAATGATGTTGCTACTACTTCATTTCTAGTCATGCTTCTCGCATCCATTCCTAGAGCAAACCGAAGACTATCTTTACTTCCTGCTTCCTGCCAGGGCCTGTGAACCCCGTGGGAGCTGGGTCTGAAGCTGTGACCTCAAACCTAAAATAATGACCAGTATAGGCAGGAAGTGCTCAATGCCTTTATTAAGCCAGACTTGCTAAGCTAGCCCTTTGAAGGCCTTAGCTTAAGTGGAAAAAGGCCAAAGGCATCTAGAACTCACAAAGGTGGGAGAGAGGCTCCTACACGGGAAGCAGCTGATGAACATCCGGTGACAGCCAAGGAAGGTGGAGCTCATGAGCCTGCCTAGGGTGCGAGCCTGACAGAGCCGGAGTTCCTCAGGAGGGGGTGGCCAGGGTTCCATCATTTGAGGGCAGCACTGTGGGCCGGTTCTGGGGCAGGCTCTTCCACTGTGAGACTTCTCATTGCCTGCACAAGAAAGTCCCGAATCTCTGCCTTTGGGATTCAGGAGGCTCTACTCAAGCAAGCCCCTGAGTGGGCTCTCACGTCCTTCCACCACAGGATCCAGGAGGGACTAGACACATCAGCCTTGAAGCTGAAAGTCACACTCCTAAGCCTAGTTCACTGACCCCTTCCTGCCTATAGCCCCTTGTGCAGAGAAAGGTTCCCTCGGGCTGAAGCCAGGCTCATTAAAAAACACCCATCATCTCCTGCTGGGGATGGAGGGTGAGGGTGGGGGGGGGGGCAAAATGGCCAGTGCTGTCTGTCCATTCCTTGTCTGGACCATCCCAGACTCCTTTAGGCTCCTGCCTCTGACCTCCAAGCGTAGAAGATTCTTGTCCACTCTCCAGTCCAGCTGCCCCAGACTCCCTCTCCAGCACAATGTGACCCATTCATTTATGCCCTGACAAATAATTAGTTGACCACCGACTGTGTGCACAGCCCTGCTGTAGGAGCTGAACATCAGGCCGTGAGTCCCTGCTACCTTCCAAAAAAAAAAAGCAAGCGTGTGAGTGTGATGTTTCCCACGAGTCTGGCCTCATTAAGGAAGGAAAGCTGAACCCAAGGGGGCTGTGTTTGAGCAGACAAGATGGCTGTCCTGGCAAGATCACTCTCTAAACTGGCTCCTCCTCTTCCTGGGCAACAGCATCTCCATTTATGTCTGTTTTCAAGTTATTTTTTTTTTATGTGTATGAGTGGTCTTGCCTGCGGGGTGTGTGTGTGTGTGTGTGTGTGTGTGTACTGCATGCATGTCTGGTACCCTCAGAGTTCAGAAGGGGGTGTTGGATCTCCTGGAACTAGAGTCGGGGATGGTTGGGACCCCCATGTAGGTACTGCAGACCAAACCAGGGCTCTCTACAAGAGCAGCTAGTATCCTTCACCATGGTTATATTACCACAGAGCTCTCTGCCTCCTGCCTCATCCTTGACCCTCCTAATCCATCCTATCGCTGTGACATTTGTCTTCCAGAAACACACTCCTAAAGCATGATGCTCTGCTGCCTGAAAACTTACAGTGGGCTATGCCATCCTCTCAGAATAAATCCCCATCCAGAGCTTGGTAATCAAGATCTCCACCACCTTGCTCTGACCAATCATGCTGAGTCTGAGTTTTCATGACAAAGCCTTCTCCCTCCAATACTCCAACTAAACTGTATAAAAACAGCAGCTCACCACCTGTTCTTCTATCCATGCTGCCCTCTTGCATGGAATGTCCTCTCTGCCCTTTGTACCTTAAATAAGCCCCTACATAGCTCTTCACTCACATGCTGTAAAAACACACTACATAATCCCCTACACACACATGGGCCCCAAACATACACAACACGTGCACACTGAACACCGAGCACACACACCGTACATATGTCTCATATAAATATCCCGTCCAGACTAGCATCCGCACACATCACAAAAACATCCCATACACACCACAGCCCCGCACTCCCTGTCTCCTTGTGATTAAACTCATTTCTCCTTCGTCCATCTGCCCCACACTGGGGAAGGTACACGCTCAAGATCACCCAGCAGCCCCTGAGTACCTAACCCCTGTCCTTAACGTGTTGAGCTGAGTGTCTACGGAGCTCATACCCACCAGGAGGACTATGCAGGTTAAGGCCTGTCCCCTCCCCCCCCCACCCCCCAGGACTGATGGTCCATTCACTAACCCAGGAGCAGAACTCATAGTCACCTTGAGCAAGGCCTTGCATCACCTGGCCAGAGCATCCCGCCCTGGAGACAGAAGTGCTCACGTGCCTGCCTGCCATCAGCCAGGCACAAGGTGACTCCAAGTTACTCTGGGATCCCTATAGGGGAGTCTACAGTCCCTACCACTACAAGGGAAATTTTAAAGAGCCCCACTGTCTCTTGTACCTCTACTTTTCAGCGAAATGGGAGCACAAGGCAGCTCTGCCTGACAGAGTAGCTGGGGAAGGCTGGTGAACTGAACCTTGGCGGATGAGGCCAAGTGAGGACCCCATCAGATGACATTCATCTCAGGGGGTGGGGGGACAGGACCCTGCCCAATCTTCTTCATCAGTGCCCATCCTATGCTAGGGTCCCACTCTGAGAGCCTGTAGCATCCTCCTGCCTCAGAAGCCAGGTTCCCTGCACTGTGTGCCTGCTGGATTCAACAGGTCAACAGCAGCCCTTTGCAATTCTGAACCGACAGGAAGACAAACGCTTTCCAGATAAAGGCCATTCAGGCTCCAAGGCTGCAAGAAGAGCGCTGCTCTCACCCATCCTGGGCAAGAAGAAAACTGACACAGCTTCTGCGTGGTGGGACTAAGCCTGGTCTCAGAGCTATGGCCGCTGCCTGATTGTCCCGGCCTCCGGGTACTTTTTCACTCCAGAATCACCTTGGAAGGACTCAGAATAATAACACAAGATCCCGGGATAGAAGCTGCCTTCCTGATAGGAAAACCAAATGCTCAGCCATGTTGAGAGCAGTCGGAGCAGTGCCTGGGACATCCTAATGCATACACTGAGTTCCACAACTGATGCAGAGCCTACCCTTGAATCTGTTTCCTTGGGAATCCTGCCCCTCCCATCCCTGCCACTCAGGCTGCAGAAGTCACCCAGGTGGGACTGCCAGCCCAGCTCCACTCCCTACCTAGGTACCTTTGAGAAAGGACATGAGAGATGGCCCATTTCTCCTGAAGCCAGCTTAAACTTCAAGTTTCCCTTAGGACACAGGAGGAGGGAGGGAGCAGCTATCCTGCCCACCTCACAGGGTGAGGACAGAACAGGACAGCAGAAGCCAAAGCCCTTTGTGGGCTGAAGAGAAATGAACCTGGGAGCTGGCTGGGTGGGCTGGACTGGCTCTTGTTTTCTGGAGGACACAAAAGAATCCTAGGACCAGACACAGAGTGTGGGGGATGGGCCATGTCACGTTTGCCTTGACAGGCGGCCTAGGATGCGTTGGAGGGGTGAGTGTCTTGGCCAGGCCCCACCCCCACTGCTGATTTCTGGGGCCTGTGTCCCTAGGGCCTGCCAAGATCATGGTGACAGCAAGTGCCATTCCTAACGACTGGCGCTGGCCACAAGCCTGTTCTTGTGCCCTTGAATCTATTAAACAGAGCAAAGTGATTAATTATTTTACTGTCTTTATAGCATCAACTTTAACTTGCTTCTCATCCAGATTTCCAATTACATAAGCCAGAGTCTTAAACTCAGGAGGACATGTATTATTGAACTATTTATAATCGGAGTTTTTCAGAGCAGAAAGAGCTCTGCCAGACAGGGGCTACACAACCAAAATTAATGATTCGGAGTCCCAAAGACAATCTTTCTGTAATCAGAGGGATGTGGGAGGCTGGAGGGGAAAGCAGAGAGGTTGAGTCTGAATTAAATACAGCAAACCATTTTCCACTAAAGGACACAGACCCTCAACAAGAGAACAGAGCAGACAGACTGGTGATGGGAGTCAGGACATGCCCATGCACCAAGCAAGCAGACCCTATGTGATCCCAGAGCGCAGGAATTCCAGAACAGCCTGAGCTACACAGCAAGTTCAAGGCCAGCCTGAACTATATAGCAAGACCCTGTCTCCAGTAAAATAGGGTGGGGTAGGACAATCAAACGCAGTTCAGGAAGCCATTTGAAGAAAATGGTGCTGTTGTGAATCAGACACCCCACCAGCCTGCCTGTCCGTCACAGCACCAAGGCTTATGTCATTTCCTGCCACAGCCAGGTGCAGCCCATTTTCACGTCACTACAAGCTGTGTCTTTTTTCCTTTGCAACACACGCACCCTTTAAAGGTCCCTCTGAATGCTGTGGTGCTCGTGCTCCCTGTCTCTCTGTCTCTCTGTCTCTCTGTCTCTCTGTCTCTCTCTCTGTCTCTCTCTCTCTCTCTCTCTCTCTCTCTCTCTCTCTCTCACACACACACACACACACACATTGTCTCTGTCTCCAGGGGCGGGCTGTCTCTCTGTATGTCTGTATGTCTGCCTGTATCTCTCTCCCAAGTCCCCACTCCTCCAATAAACCACTTGTGTTAGCTCCGTTGTGTGATATAAGTTCTTTGCAGCACACCTCGGCCCCAAGCAGCTAAAGTACCTTTTACCACTTTATCTTAACAGATGCAGCCTGGGTTACCCTAGTTGCAGCAACTCTGGGTTCAGGATGACCCCCAGGATTACTGAGCACTGACGGCTCAGAGGTGTGTTAAGTCCACTCTAGCAATCCAACAAGCCTGACTTACCAGCTGTCACCTCCTGTTGACCCCCCAGGAAACTCATGTGCTTTATCCTCCTACTTCATAGGAGAGTGACCCACCTCTGTCCTGTCCCTACATTACACCCTACTGCACAGCGTCATCTCCACGGTGGATGTGTCTGAGTCCTGCGTGGCCCACAGCCAGCCTACGCCCCATGGGGATTGCTTCTTCCCACGCCGGTGCCTTAAGGAGCTGTGAAGAGCCCACAGTTTGCTGACATTCTGCAGTGCATCCTGTGAGGACCCACTTCTGGTCCTTCCGTTGTGTCCTCATTTGGGGGGGAAGATACAGGAAGCTCTCTAGGGTCTCTTCTAGCAGGGCTGCATGAGAAAGATTTGCATCGTTGTCACAAAATACTTGAAACTGATGAATTTATACAGTAAATGGATTTATTTAGCTTACAGTTCAGGGAACTGAAATCCCAAACAGCTCTCTGGCAAGAGCCCTTCGGTTACATCACACCGAGTGGATAGTATCACAGCTGGGGCTGTGTGAAGAGATAACATGGGGGATGGGCAGAGACCAGATTGAGGCTGGCATCATTGTAATTTAACTGAGGGAACTAACTGAACTCTCATGAGAACTTCATTAGTCACGTTTCAACACCCCAATGTCCCAGTCCCTCCAATGAGCCCTGCCCCTTAAAGATTCCACCATCCTTAAGCCTTGCTGTCCTCTGGATCACACTTCTAACACACGGGCCTTGGGTGGCCAGCCCCCATCATACAGACACCGCAGCAGACTCTGAGCTCATTCTCAGAGCTTCTGTCCACTTCGCCACACTGCAGTGCTCCACCTCCTAACACAGCTACCTTGAGATTAGGGCTTCAATAGGTGAGCTTGGATAAATTCAAAGTTAGTCCATTCCCGCTGGGTCGGAGCGCTAGCTACCCTGGAGGGCTTCGAACCTGTACCTTCTCTCTCTTTTAAATCATTCTCTTTATGAAAAACTATACAGTTTC
This sequence comes from Apodemus sylvaticus, assembly GCF_947179515.1. Lineage (NCBI taxonomy): Eukaryota > Metazoa > Chordata > Mammalia > Rodentia > Muridae > Apodemus > Apodemus sylvaticus. Next base: position 57,766,523 of record NC_067474.1, on the reverse strand, counting down.
ATTATATAAACACAAAGATAGCTCCTGGAGCACAAGACATTCCACATTTGCGATAGATAGAAGAGCTTGGAATTTATTTTTATGGCACGTTGAGTTTGTAAAATGTTATGAATTATAGTAGCATGGAATTTTGTTTTATTTTTATGACTTCAAAGGTATTTTTTGTAGACTTTCTGTCTTTATATTGCATTTTTTTTAATCTTACCAGCCTTTTGCTTGTATGTGATGGTTTCCAGTTTTGATTTTATGGATTTTGTTTTATATGTGTGTTTCTGGTCTTTTTTCCTTTGGCTTATTATTGTTATTTTTATTATTAATCATTACTATGCTTTTTATTTTTTTTTCTGTTTGTTTTCTACAGAGAGAAAAGAGAAAGGACATGGAGTTAGGTGGGTAGTTGAGGAGGATCTGGGAAAAGTTGGGGGGAAACCATGATCAGGAACTTATCTGTCCTCGGGCAGGTGGGGGTTACAGGTTAGAGGCATTTTTGTGTTATAGAATACATTCTTATGCACGGTAATTTGAATTTAAAACATAACATTCGCCATCACAGTCAAAGGTGACAGAATCAAAGTATGAGGGGACCTGAACTCCTGAGCCAGTACTGGGGTCTTGTATCTCTAGAGTAGCCAGGATTAGCAAGACTCAAAACAGGATGAGCAGTAAATATGTCTTCAGTTATGGTGTGTCCCCATGTTTGGGACATAGTGACTTTTCTGAAGGAGTTCTGGGCCCTCAGATCATGGAATTATCGTTAGGAAAACAATTTAGACTTTTAAACTTAAGCCTTTTTAATTAATGCAAACTTCGGTGTAACAGGTGTGTGTCCTATTTGTGTGCTTGTGTATGTGGGCGAGTGAGTATGAACCTGGACCCACGTGCACCTGGGGGTGTGGGTAGCAGAAATCAATGCTGAGCACATCACTAAGTTGTTTCTCCTTTTTATTTTTTGTGACAGGGTCTCCCACTGATCCTGAAGTTCACCAATTGTCTAGACTGGCTGGCCAGCAAGTCCCAGGGATCCCCCTGCCCCTGCCTCCCCAGCACTAGAACTACAGATGCATGCCACCACACCTGACTTCTCATGAATGCTGGGAAAGGTGTCTGAATGAAGGTCTACATGCTTGCATAGCAAGCACTTTTCTGACCAGACCACCTCCCAGCCTCTCATTATCCTGTGAGCATCTGGCAGCCATACTCCTACCTGTCAGAGCATAAATATGTTTGAGCTGTCACACACTTGGAAGTCTGTCACAGCAGGTAGCACTTACAGGCATGACTTAACATAATACCCCCATGCACTCTGAGACAAGATCTCACTGTGTAGCTCTGGCTAGCCTGGAGCTGGCTATGTAGACCAAGCTGTCCTCCAGCTCACAGAGATCTGCCCGCCTCTGCTGGATTAAAAGCATGTGCCACCATGCCCAACCTTGCATCATTCTCTTGGGGCACCAGAGAGGACGTGGTCTGATAGACTGATTGGTGCTCATACAGGGAACATCATTCCTGGCCCTTCTTGCTTGGGATGCTCTCAACGCATACAGCTTTGGGTGTTCTTTCCTTCCATAGACACACTTGGGGCATCACAGAGGAAGAGAGAACAGATTGAGTTCTTTCTCAACCCACACTTTACTTGGTGTTACCAATAATTCTAGTCAGCCCATGAACTGAGTGCAGTGTAAGGCTAGGAGAGCCCAGAGTCTAATTAGCTCAGTGACGAAGGCACTGAGGGGAAGGGATCAGTAGACAAGCCTGTGTCCCCTGCTGGTGTATGGTGGCCTCCAGCTCTGGTCTCACAGAGCAAGAGCCTCAGTGGGTAAATGACCACCAGCCCAAGTCACCATGTAGGTGGCTGGACCAGAAGATGTGGCTGAGCTCAGAATGTTAGGTCGTGGAGTCATGGCAGTGGCTCTCAGGGAGTGATTTCCAACACAGCCCAAAATGCAGAGAAAGATTTTTTTTTCTTTTTAGTTTATGTGTATGGGTGTTTTCCTGCAGGTCTATATGTGTACCACATGCAGGCCTAGTACCTACAGAGGCCAGAATAGGGCACTGGATCCCCTGAAGCTGGAGTTACAGGCAATTTTTTGAGCTACTGTGGGGTGCTAGAAACTGAACCAGGGTCTTCTGAAAGAGCTACCAGTGCTCTTAACAGCTGAGCCATCTCTCCAGCCCCTAGAAGCAAGAGTTTGAAATTACATAAACATAAGTTCAGGTTCTGGCTTTGCTGTCTTTGAATTCTCTCTCTCCCTCCCTCCCTCCCTCCCTTTTCCATGTGTGAATATATGAGTGTGTGTGTGTGTGTGTGTGTGTGTGTGTGTGTGTGTGTTACTTCACCTGGCCGTTGGGCAGCTTTTTTCATCTCTTTGAACCTCAGGAATGAGATAACACCAAACAAATGTTACAAAATCACCAAGAAGGCCAGGCGTGTGGCTCGGCGGTAGAGTGTTCTCCTAGCCGGTGGTAGAATACTCCCCTAGCATCTATAAAACCCTAGGTTACAAATTTGGCAGCTGGGCAATGGTGGCTGGTGTACACCTTTAATATCAACACTCTGGAGGCATAAGCAGGTGAGTTTCTGTGAATTTGAGGCCAGCCTAGTCTATAGACCAAGTTCCAGGACAGTTAGGGTGGTTATATGGAAAGACCCTGTCTCGAAAATAACCAAACCAAACCAAACCAAACATATCTAGCGCCACAAAATCGTAATGAATGAATAAATAAAATAAAATCACCCAAGAAAGAAACTAACCAATAAAATCATCCAAGACATCTTACCCAATCCCCAAATCCCTCATAGTTAGAGCCCAACAAGTGAAATGAAGACCAGGAGGCTGGAGAGGAGGGAGGAAGAGACTGTCTTTCAAACTCTCGCTGGCTCCCATGAAGATGAACAGCATCCCCACACCCTACTTCTGTGGACCAAAGGCCACTTCAGTTGGATTGAAGAAGGTTTTTACAGTACCTCCACCTTTCTGTCCATCAAGGCCCACAGAGTTCTCATCTGTGGATAGAAACATAGACCATAGAAACGGGGATCCTCACAGAAGCTGGACTCCTAGTTAGGGCAGCTCCAGCCCTATTCATGGATGGCTATGACTGTCCCTTGAGATCAGAACAGACTATGAGAACTATCTCGAAACTCAAGCACTGGCTCTAGCTTTGCCTCTCTGGGCCTGAAGCTTACTTCTCCAAGAGACGGTTCTCTTGTGGCCCCGTACCCCAAGGATGGCCGGCGGGGGGGGGGGCCAGAGGCTCACTTAGAGCATCGTTGTTTACCTGCTCTGGAAACGCCGCCACCGGCTCCTCTGAGCCATTACCGTCCGTCATGTTTATCTGCATTTAGGTGCAGTGGGGATTCACACGCTTCGATCTGTCTCTGCTCATGAAGCAATGGCCCAAAAAATGGTAATGACACCTCTGATGCCGCAGCAGTACTGCGTTCCTGCAGCCTGGGACTGCCAGACTCAGCGATAGAAGCATAGAGGGCCCTGGTCTGTTTGAATTGCACATAAGCCACACAGTATTTTTGTCAGGATATGTATGAGTTTGTGTGGGTTGTGTGATATGTGTGCAGGAGTGTTGGGGGATAGTTAGTGTGGAAGTGTTGGGGTAGTTAGTGTTGGGATAGTTAGTGTGGAGGTGGTGGGGTAGTTAGTGTTGGGGTCGTTAGTGTGGAGGTAGTGGGGTAGTTAGTGTTGGGGTAATTAGTGTGGAAGTGTTGGGGTAGTTAGTGTTGGGGTAGTTAGTGTGGAGGTGGTGGGGTAGTTAGTGTTGGGGTAGTTAGTGTGGAGGTGGTGGGGTAGTTAGTGTTGGGGTATTAGTGTGGAGGTGTTGGGGTAGTTAGAGGCACTCAAGGACTGTGATACCTGTAGTGATTAGTGTTTGACCCTTGAATGCAGTTGTCTTGTGCGAGGTGGTCTTCCCTGGGTAGTAGAACGACCAGTTCATTCCACTTTGACTTTTACAGCTTTAGGACCGAATGTTCTAAGTTTGTGAAATCTCCTTGCTACCTGTCCAGATAAAAATCAAGATGGTGGGCATATATGCAAATTGCCAGCAAGACTTCTTCCCCATCACATGTCGTCCTTAGTGGTGTTCCACATTATCTTTTGAGCCGGGCTCTTTCACTGAGCGTGGGCTTCACTGATTTAACTAGGCTGACTGGCCCTTGAGCTCCAGGGCTCCTCCTCACCCCAGTGTTAGGATCACAGACAGGCAGAGCTGGACCAGTCTTTATGTGGATGCTGAGGCTCTGATCCTAGTGCTTGTCCGGCAAGCACTTCACCTACTGAGCTATTTACCTATGAGATCATCATCCTGACCTGTCTCCCCAGCCCGAAAGATAACTTTCAAAGTGAGTATGTCTGTTGCTTTCACTCTAAAACTATTTACTGTTTATCTGAAATTCGAGTTCAGCACAGCGCCTGTGCTGCTCCAGTGACCCTTTTAATGATATATCAGGTCAAGCTCAGATAAAGAGCTTTCGGTTGGCTAAGTAAAACCTACAGGGCTAGAAGTTCTCTGCACAGCCAATCCCACCTCCTCTTACAGCTTCCAGCATGTCCTCGGGGCAGGCCCAGGGCACCCAGTATCTGCTACAAGGGAGCAAAGCTGTCCCTAAAGAGGAGGGACTTCTCAGTCTTCCTTGATGCCATGGAAATGTGTCTCCTTGTTGCACATGTTCATTTGCAGTTGGTGGCCGCCCTGCAGTGGGAAGACTTCTTTCTGGCAATTTGCATATGTGTCCACCATCTTGATTTTTATCTGGACAGGTAGCAGGGAGATTTCACAAACTTGGAACATTCAGTCTTAAAGCTGTAAAAGCCAAACTGGAATGAGCTGGTTGCTCTACTACCCAAGGAAGACCACTTCGCACAGGACAACTGCATTCAAGGGTCAAACATTAATCACTACAGGTGTCACAGTCCTTGAGTGATTCCATGTTCTGGCAATGCCTGGGAGAAGAAGGAGGAAGAGGAAGAAGAGGAAGAGGAAAAGGAGGAGCGAGGAGGAGGAGGAAGAAGAGGAGGAAGAGGAGAGGCAGGAGGCTCTATGTAGGGATTCAAAACAATGAATTTGCACAATGAATTTCAGTTCTCCACAGCAAGGAGATTATGTGGCTCTTGGGGGGCAGGGCATGTGTGCAGGAGCACACAGCCCACACGTGCTTAGTTTGCATGGATGCATGGATGTGTATAACTGCATCTGTGGGACTATGCACAGAACTGATGTTGGAGTGGTATAGGATATCCTCAAATGTTCCCATGAAAATAAATACCCATACTTCTGAAGGGATGGAGCTTAGCCCAAACGTTATGTTCAGAGAAACTCAGCCTGGTAATTTTTCTAAGAATGGTTTTAGAAGAGGGTGAGAATCATCTGAGCACTCAGCAATTTGTCAAGTTATAAAACTTATAAACAATAAAATATGGTGTAGTCATTAAAATTGTGTGATGAAAGAGTCTGTAATAACTGTGGTAAATATTCATGATATGCAGAAGTCAGCAACAGAATAGGGTGCTAGTCTCTGTGATCGCCTTTCTTCTACAGAGCTGTTTTAGGTTCACACCAAGTTGAAAGGAAGGCAGAGATTTCCTGGGCATTGGAAGGAGAGACATGGCAGGAGGTAGACATACCCCTGAACCCATTACTCCTCAGAGCCTAACTGCCTGGAAAGCCGGGCCTGGAGACCAGGCTAAATTTGAGGGGAGATTGTATTGTGTTGCCTAGTGGGAGGCCCCTAATTTCTGCCATCATTGTTTTTGGGATGCAGATGGAATAGGAAGAGAGCAGGTACTGGAGACTTGTAGATAAGTGTGTTTCCATGGCTGTACCCAGGGCTTTCCATGAGTCTCTGGCTCTAGGACAGTGTGAGACATGATGTGTCTGCTAATATGAGAAAGGGCAACGCCGTCTTCACCCTGAGAAATTCCCGTGAGCCTCAGAACCACTAGGGAAGACATTCAGAGCACTCTGGCTTCCAAATGGAACAATGGATCTTTGCGACAAGAGAACGCCACAGGCAAATGAGAAGTCTTTGGATGGAACAGTCTCCTGATGGGGCCAGAGACGTGCGGCCACACTTGGTAGGTTACCTCTTCTAAGGCTTGGCTTTGAAAATAAGCCCAGTGGGTTTGAAGTCTCCTTAACTAGAGTCCTCTGGTCAATACCATGTGGTCTCATGAGGTCACTGGCCAAGACCAAGGCACATATCTCTGATGTAGAGATGAAGCAGGGCCCCAGGACCACAAAATGAAAAGCACAGTCACTGTCCCTTCCTACCTTTTACTTAGCCTAGAGAGTGGGACAGAGAAAAATCGACAGAGAAGTCCTAAGTGTGGCAGAGTTTGGATCAAAGCTATATGAAGAGTCCCCGCATAATCATGGCTTCCTCAGGAAATGGCTGGATTCACTCTCGGCTTCAGACAGAACAGGGCACAAGGTAAGAGGAAAGCCTGTTTCCTGGAGAGAGCAGGCTCCAAATGGGTGCACCCTGCCTGAACTGTGGGCTCCCTGGCTTCTAAACCTTCAGCATCCCCCACACTGTAAGACCTATGTCAGCATCAGCGGCAGGGAGCAACTCCCAGGGCAGGCAGATCCCAACTGAGGAAGTTTTTCCTGCTGAGATTTGATTTTCCTGGAGGCCTATTCACTCTCTACAGAGCACCACTCACCTACCACCTAACCTTCCGTATCTCATAAGTGTGGTTCTGTTTTCTGCTTCTTCCCTTGGGGTATCCAGGTGCTGCTGCGCACCAATCAGGGAAGAATGGACTTTATGGACCTCAGCTCCTGGTCTGAGCCTTCCCTTGGGGTGCTCCTCTGATGCACACTGGGTCGGAAAGGGTGCAGAGAAGCCTGGAATGGATGGGTCAGCAGGATCCTCGGCCCGCAGTGAATGCCGGGAAGAGGAGGGCTCCTGCAAAGATTTCAGTGTTAGAAAACAACTGTCTTAGATGATAGTCAATGAAACAGCCTCCATTCTTTATCCAGGGTGAACGGGGACTATATAAACCTTCCAAAGTGGGAAGGGTGAGTTTCATTTCTTCTTAGGGTGAGTTTCATTGACTGAGGTTTAATGTTCTGGGGATGCCTCATTTGCATGGAGAGGCATTCCAGGAAGTTGAACCTGTAATTTCGCCAAAGATTACGTGGCATCCCTCAGGTAGAGTGTGGGGGTTGAGCTCTCCGGATAGGGTAGAGAAGAGGAAGTCCTGCTACAAAAGGGAGTCCTCCATTTTGCACCGAGCTCAGGGGAGGTATCCAGGCATGGGAGACTTTGACCTTAAGTAGCAGGGCTTCTGCAAGAGAAGGAAAGAAGTCATTGCCAAGGGCCTTGCAACACAGGGATGCCTGCGGGACCCATTTTCAGATCCGCCACGGGAAAACCGCCCGGCTGATATGAAGCAGTGCCCGAAGCCGTGCCCACATCCGTGCCCCAGCCTCTTTCAAAGCCCATTCCTGTCTCCAGAGCACCCTGCCCCTCCCTTCCCCCACTCCCACCCCCCATCCTCACCTCCCCCAACTGAAGTCAGCCTGACAACTTCCCCAGTGGTCCTTACTCTGAAATGATAGTGGGATGGGGCGTGCAGGATCCCAGAGATCTCTGTGCTGGGGAAGGGCCATCCTTTTGTGTATGGAAACAGCAGTTAAGGCAGCCAATGGACTGAGTTAGGTAGGGATCAAAGGCCAACTCTGGAACTGACACAGCAAGACCCTAAGCCTCAGTTTCCCCACCTATAAAATCAGACTATTAAAGCAGGCTCAGACTGTGGTTGAGAGTGGAGAGGACTCTGTAGTCATTAGCAGGTGGGGCAGCCCACAGGGAAGGGCTGAGCGACAGGCCCGCTCACCAGCCTCCTGCGCCCCTCATTCCCCTCTCTGTATGCGCTCAAAAGAGACTTCTGCTGCTTTGTTCCCAGAATAGTGCCCCCATACTGAGCTTTTGATTCAAATTAATTCAGATGGAAAGGTTTTGAAGTCAGTTTGCCTTGTTTTGTTTTGCTTAGTATTTGACTGAGAAAGGCTTCCAAAATCCTACCTTCCCGTTCAAAAATCCCCTCGCTGCTAAGGCTTCAATCCACCCCTCCTCACCGTCCTCACCCCTCCTCGCCGTCCTCACCCCTCCTCGCCCTCCTCGCCCTCCTCAACCATGCACCAGCTGAAGTCAGACCTCGCAAAGTTCTCACGATCTTGACTCCAAAGGAGGCCCACGCTTTTTCCATCCAAAGTGCCAGGAGAACCTGGGGACACCTCCAAAGCGATGCCATTTACAGACAATCCTTAACAGTGACAACGGCAGGGCAATGACCTTCCTAGGAATCCCTCGTAGTAACATTTCAGCCCTGGCCTGCGACAGGCTCCACTGACTCCTGGACATAAATTACTTGTTCATTATCAGGCCTTGACACGGGAAGACGGCTGCTGCTTGATTGTGTCCCAGTCCTGGGCAGGTATTTGCATGCCGGTGTGGCGCTGTCCGTGGTCCTGTTTTACGCGGCCTGCAGCCGAGGCCTTCAGCTTCATGATGCAGGCTCAAGTCTTAAGTCCCCCATCAGCTTCATCCAGGATGCCTGAGAGTCTTAAGAGCTAGGTGCCAGGGGGGGACACACGGACACACGGACACACAGACACACACACACACACACACAGAGCCAAGTGCTCTCAGCAAGAGGCTGGGGTCAGGGGCACATGAAAAGCCAGCTCCATCACAGGTGGGCTGACGGGCTTGAGTTAATACTCAAGATCCCTTGCTATAAGTCAATTGTTGTGGTGAGTGGATATGTTAGATAGTTGTGTGCTCCTGCCTGGAACCCTAGTGCTGGAGGTGGGGAGGGGTGGGGACAGATAGATGTCCGGAGTTCACTGGCCAATGTTGCCCACCAGTCAGCTCTGGGTTCAGTCAGAGACCCTGGCTCAAGGAACAAAGCAGAACGTGACAATGGAAGATATCCAGTGTCAATCTGTGGTCTCCTCAACTTATGTGCACACACATTCGCATATGCATGCACCCACATGCTTTCATACACACACATGCACACACACACAGTGCATATCATAGAAACCCAACCCCAGTCAACTTGATGGGGAAAGAAAATGGTGTGCACATTCTTTCAAACAGGAAAAGCAAGGTACATTGTATGCTAAGATAACTGACTCCGCCCCTCTTCCCATCTCTGGGAACCAGCACCACTCTCTCCGCATCTCTAATCTCTCCTACGGATTCAACTGTCCCCACAGCCCCAACCCTGGGCCTCTGTGTCAGTGTAAAGCTTACAACAGAGAGGAGAGAACCCTTATTTTCCCTAGCTGCTGTGAAAGAAGAGCCCCAGGAACTCTCTGATTGGCTCCGTGTGGTCACATGCTCTGACCAGAGCAATTCTGCACTGTGACCTCCAACCATGAGAGCAAAGAGGAGTCCTTACACAGAAAGGGCAATGTGCCCCACAGGACAGAAAAGCCACCAGTGCACCCAGATGCTGTGTCTCCCCATCTTGTTTGCTCCAGAGTCAATTTCCCTTGCAGGTGAGGAAACCGAGAGTTAGGGAAACTGGGTGATCGGCTGTAATCTCACAGCTAGAAAGAGGCAGAGCAGGGTCAAGTTCAGGTGATGCATACTCCAAAGCTGCTTGCTTTACCTGCACGGGTGGAACATTCTCTTGACAAGCAGATGAGTCTGAGAGACTTAGTAGGGAATGACATGCGCAGAATCTATCACCGTGGACTGAGGCTTTGCCCTGGGGGAGTTCTTAGAGCACAGAGTATGGCAGAAGAGGCCACAGCCTGATAAACCATGGCCTAATTTCAGGCTTTCCCTGAGGTCCACGAGTTCTAGCTTAGGTTGAGCTAATGTCCCTCATCTGCGGGTGGCCCACTGCAGGCAGAGCCAGCAAGCACTGAAGGAAGAGCAAGAGAAAAACAGAAAAGATAAAAAACGCTCTGACAATATCTAGACACAGGTGCCAGACAGGTAAATCCCGTAACCTACACATACCCCACAGCGTCCCAGATCCTCACATCTGCCTCAGACCAACAGGTGGCTGGAAAACAGGGTGGAGTTCTTCCCGTGCCTTTGCCAGTGGTTCCCGGATTAAATTCCCCACCTCAGCCCCACAGTTCTTCTCTATCAGATTCCCATGGAGCCAGCATGCCCCACAATCCCAGGGTGGGGACCAGGCTCCCGTTCTGCAGAAAAGAGAATTAAGGCAAAGAAGGGCGTGGCTTTCCCCAAGACAGCATCGTCATCAAAATCTCTTCTCCAGCCAAAATGCCAACAGTGGATTGGCCAGCTTTCTTTCTCTATGCAGATCCCTGAGATAACCAACCTGGAAGGAACAGACATCCACATGGTGCCCTCTGGTCCTCTCCATGTCCCTGGTGACCTTATTTTTTACTGGGTTCTACCTCTAAAGGATCTATCACCTCCCAATAGGGACATGGGTAGTTCGAGGAATAGTCCTGTAGGGGCCATTTGAAACCCAAGCGACAATAAAAGGTAATTAAAATATGTCTGTATGCATCCAACCTCTGCACAGGAAATACTGTGTGAGCAACTTATAAAACCAAAACAAAGCCAGGCAGTGGTGGAGCACGCCTTTAATCCCAGCACTTGGAAGGCAGAAGCATGAGTGTCTTTGAGTCTGAAGCCATCTTGGTCTACAGATTGAGTTCCAGGACTGCCAGGGCTATACAGAGAAACCCTGTCTCTAAACAAACAAACAAACAAATAAATAAATAAATAAAAAGACAAGGGTTGTGCCTTGTCCTGGAGTGAGGGTGGAGTGTATAGCAGCCTCCTTGAGGATGCCATTAGCTGTCTAATGCAAGAGAAAGCTTGAATGAGAACCACAGTTACTGGGGAGACTTATAGACTGGCTCCCCTGGATGCTGACCCAGGGTAAGGAAGAGCACTTACTGTCAGTATCTTATCCAGGAGAGCACTATGCAGGAGGATCCTGAGGTGCAGAGCGGTTTGCCCAGGTGCCCTCTCCCATGGGCGTGTGAACAGGATGCTTCCCCAGCTGGAGCTCACCAGGCATCTGAGTCCACAGAAAGCACTCCTTCTCCACAGCCTTCTTCCTCAGCACCTTCCTCAGATATCACCAGCACTTCCGTGTGAAACAATGCTCGCCAACTCACCCTCCCTCAGCCAGCCCCAGAACTCCTAGAGACAGAGCCTGCCAAATCTCCTCTGCCTCCCCAGTCCATCCTAATCCCACCCCCAACTCCCCCCAGTGTAGACAGCAGCCGCTTAATAAGAATTTGAAGGATGGGGGCTGAAGAGATGGTTCAGTCAGAAAAGCTTGAAACCCTTAACTTGACCCCCAGAACCTATATAAAAAGCAGGGCAGAGCGATGCACGTGCTTGTAACCCAAGCACTGAGGAGATGGGGCGCAGATTCCAGGACGAGTGGGAGGGCCTATTTGCTGAAATTCAAAGTCCAGTGAGAGACTCTCAAACAAAAAGTGGAAAGCGCCTGGGGGGCCAACACTGGAGGTTGTCCTCTGACCACCACACATACATGCATACACACTTACCCACACATACATAAGGAATTCAAAGGACAGAATACCTCGAGGCTGATTTGCCCAAATTTGAGGCTCCCTTCCCACCCTGGGACCGTTTCTCTCTGGATTCACCTCTGAAATCTGACTTCAGAGCTAAGTGAATGCGAAGAACCCAACACACATGCACACACATATGTACACACATGTACATATGCACATGCATGTGCACACACATACACATACACACATGCATATATGCATGTACATATGCAAACACATACACACATGCACATTTATATACAAATACACACATATACACACACATACACACACACACATACACACACACATACATACACACACAAATACATGCACATACATTCACACACAAACACACTTGGAAAGCCCGTGGTCACCAGAGTCTCAGCTTCGAGTACAGGACCGTAGTCAAAGCTGTTTCTAGCCTCCTGTAAGACACACATCTCTGCCTAGAAACCACCAAGGGACAGTGAGGGCCAACGCACTGCCGGATCCAACCGAATCCTCAATCCCTAAGCACAGGAGGCTGTCAGTGCCTCATCTGCTGTCACACAGAGTTCCCAGGAGCCACGCCCAGGGCCTGGCACACAGGAAGTGCTTGACCGAGCCCACTGAGTGAATAAAGAAATTCACAGAAGGAAACATATCCAGTGAGGGAGGAACAGCAGTATTTGCTGAACAATACTCTGTGATAAACTCGTGTGTGTGTGTGTGTGTGTGTGTGTGTGTGTGTGTGTGTGAGAGAGAGAGAGAGAGAGAGAGAGAGAGAGAGAGAGAGAGAGAGAGAGAGAGACCTCAGTTTAATGCCCAGACAACATCCTCGGGAAGAGATAGATGGTCCCACCTAAGCTTAGAGAGGGAAGCGACAAGTCCATTTTCATATCCAACTCCTCAGAGTCTACACAGAGTGAATCACGAGAAAGAACACACCCTCTAGCTCAACATTGCAGCGCCTCAGTGTTCAGCACTGTGCCCGGCTTAAAAGAGATGCCCAGTTGTCTTCTGAGACTGGGGTTGAAGCCACCATGATGTCCTCTGGGTTAGAACTTGAGACTTTTCTCTGTGATAGCAAAGGGAGACAGAGCAGGAAAGTTCCAGACTTGGTGACCAGGGCCAGAAGGCATCACAAGCTTCCTACAGATGACTCCAGCCTCTCCATAGTGGTCCTACTAGGTGGGCTGCCTGCAGTGGCCACGCCACCCTATGTGACTGGTGAAGGGCTTCAGCAGCCAGAGCCCCCGGGACCAAGCAAACCCCAAGGTCCCCAAACTTTCTACTTCCATAAAGTGCTCTGATCTTGTCAAATTGCTACCAGAGGAGTCATAGCTGACTGAGCATTTGCCAGGTTCCTGCAGCTCTCCTGAGAGCTGTCACCATCTTCATCCATCATAATTGAAGCAATCCACCTGCTCCGAGTCCATCTCTCCAACTGCCACGATGGCTGGGGTGCGGAAGATGTGTCTCGTCATCACCTTGACTCCCCTTCCCTGGAGAGCACGAAGGTCAGGAGGGATCCTGGAGCAGGTGAAGGTGATGTAGCACAAGGCTTGACCGCCTCGCCGTGGCCATCTGCCAACTTCTAGCTGCTTTTCTCCATCAGGACCAGAGTAAGCTGGAGGCTGCCTTCATTCCCAAACAGGTGCCGGCACCTGCCTGTCACCTTTACTTCTGCAGAAAGGCTGGATCCAGGAGGAATGGGGTGGGGGTGGGGTGGGGGTGGGATAAATGCTCTAGAGGGTTTGGTTTCCGTGATACCTGGATCTGAAACTACCCTAAGACACACACTTGCGCATGTCCCTCCTCCCGGTCTGTACCTCATACCCACAGCCTTGGTCCTGATCATCTGGGAGGAGGACTGCTTATCACCGGTTTCCTGATCTTAGGTTCATGGACTAAGACAGAGCGCATAGACAGGAGTGGAGAACAATAGACAGGCCTCAAGCTGCCCTGCCCAGGCAGCAGTGGCTTCTTCCCGGACAGGGAAGGGTTGATATGAAAATGGACTTGTCACTTCCCTCTCTAAGCTTAGGTGGGACCTGTTCCCAGAGCTCTTGCTCAGAAGGCGCCAACGTCTCCGTCTACATGCAGAGCAAACACCAAGGAGCTTGCGCCAGCATTCAAGGCTCTAGGCAAAGTGGTGCCAAAGAAGCAGGCAGTCTAAGGAGCCGCAGGGACCCCTGAGAGAACCAGGGATCACTTGGTTCGAGAACTAATGTATTTCTTAGCCATCGGAGATGCCCCGGAACTCTAAAAGATGTCAAGGGAAGAATGAGCTTCCTGTCTGCTGTGCCGTGCTCCTGGCCGTCTCTCTATAACCTCCTTAACAGGCACTGTTTCTCCTTCTCCCCCTCTATTTCCCAGAGGACACAAACACACACACACAAAGCACGTGCGCGCTCTGCTGTCCTTTGGCTCAACAACCCATTTCCTGAGCACCTATTCTGTGCCGGGGTTGGAGATAACTCAAACTTGGTCCCAGTAGATCTCCCCCAACATTCTTCTCCCGCCCCCGAGACAGGGTTTCTCTGTGTAGCCCTGGTTGTCCTGGAACTCACTCTGTAGACCAGGCTGGCCTCGAACTCAGAAATCCGCCTGCCTCTGCCTCCCAAGTGCTGGGATTCCAGGCGTGCGCCACCACTGTCCAGCCTCCCCCACATCCTTCTAGGACACGCCACCCACCTTCCCAGCACCAGGCATCGTGCTCACTGCCTTCCATGCTCTTCAAGGTGCAGCGCCCTCCTCTAGCACCTCCCCGTGCCTGCTCAGGTCCCAGCTTCCTTCTGCTGGTGTCCTGCAGCCAGTGTATTCACATCATTTCCCCCATTAGCCCACTGAAGGTGGGAGTCAACACAGCTTCCCAGCACCAGCCCTGAGGGTAACCCCTATTTTAGGCATAATTTCATAATAGTAGTTCTGCATGACTTTGTATAAGTCTATGCTTTTAAAAGTATATTTCTATGAATTACCTGAGATTACTGTTAAATTTCTTCTTCTCCCGTGATCTTTGGCTAAACATCATCCTCATTTAGTGGATGAAGAAACTGAGGTTGAATTTCCACGTCCTGGCTATCCTCCCCCACCTCAGCATTACCTAGAAATGTTTGAGGAACAGGGCAGGAAAATGTCACCTGACAGCTGTAGCTGACAAATATTATTGTTAGTTGTTTGTTTTGATTTTTTGTAAAGATTTACCTGTTTTATGTATGTGAGTACACTGTCGCTCTTCAAACACACCAGAAGAGGGCACCCAATCCTTTAACAGCAGCCACGTGGTCCCTAGGAATTGAACTTGGGACTGCTGGAGTAGTAGGTGCTCATAACCACTAAGCCATTTCTCCAGCCCCTTATTTTTAATTTTTTAAGAGAAAGAAAGATGACCTGAACTAGTCGAGAGCTGCGACCTCGACACTCAGCCAGAGAGACTGACGAAGGTGAACGGGAAAAGGGGGAGTCAGGGGATGGCAGGGCCCAGGCTGAGAGCTCAGGGCCCATTGACAGGGAAGGGAAGGGGACTGGGGAACGGGGTAGAGGCAGAGAAAGGGGAGACATGGGGAAGGATAGAGAGAGAAGAGAGCGAGGAAGAGAGGAAGATACCAGCTGGGTACATATGAGGAAGAGAAAGAGAACAGGAGGGAGAAAGGAGGGGTAACAAACAGGTCTTCTTACACTCTGGGCTTTTACATGGTGGGGCAGAGACGCAAGCTGTTGCTAGATAGCTGTTGGGCAGAGCTGAGATGAATTGCCAACAGTATCTATCTATTTATCTATCATATATCATCTATCTGTGTCTCTGTCTTTCTGTCTCTGTGCCTCTGTCTCTGTCTCTGTCTCTCTCTCTCTCTCTCTCTCTCTCTGTGTGTGTGTGTGTGTGTGTGTGTGTGTGTGTGTGTGTGTGTGTGTGTGAAATCTTCCATTACCTAGCTATAGCTACCCCATCCTGAGGCTCAGGTCCTGTTTCCTAATGATGATTGATGGCTTTGAAGACGCAGGAAATCGATAGGGTCTGAATTCCTAAACTCTTGACAAGAGCTGAGGCGAACGCACATCTCAATGCCTGTCCTCGCATCGGCCAGAGATGGGGCTGTGTGGGTCACTCAAAGAGATAGTCTTCTAGGTGCTACACGGCATGGTCTGTGGCTGCTTCGTTCATTCAGACAACACTCAGCCGTGTCATCTGCACCGGTTTGCACTTAGTCCTAGGGTAGGGTGGTGGAAGGGAGAAAAGACAAAGCTTGACTCCTGCTGGTGAACTAAGTCCACACAAGAAGCAGACTGCAGAGGGGAGGGCCAGGCGCCTGGACCAGGCCTCCTTAGCGCTCCTGCCCTTCCGTGCCCTCTGCATAGCCCTATAGGGAACATGTTATCACTGAGGCTGGAGTCCCAGATGAGGTCTCCTGGCCAAGGGTCCAGAGCTTGGAAGTAGAGGCGGTAGGGTGGAGACTCTACCTGAACTCAAGGCCATCGACCAAGGGGAAATGCCACACTGGGCTTGTGAGCCAGCTCTCCAACCAGAAAAGAGGATTTTAAAAGGAGCATGTGCAGGTCTTATGCTCAACACAAACCAGACTCCACCAGTGTCTATTATTTGTTGGGAGGGGAAGGGGACACACACACACTTTTTGGGTTGTTTTGTTTAGTTTTTGTTTGTTTGTTTAAGAAAGAGAAAAAACATAAAGTTGGATGTTGGATAGAGGAAGGAATCTTGAAGAGAGTGTGATCGAAAATATTGTAAGGTGTTTTTTTCTTTTTCTTTTTTTTTAAGTGGAACAGTCATTCTAGTTTGACCCTGTAACAGAAGTTCAGGAGAAAGGGAGGTGTTTGTTTGTATGGAGAAGATGCGTTAAAGAGAGGTTCCAACACAGGATGGGGCTGGGTCAAACGAGACATGCATGGGGGCCACCAAGGGTGAGTTTCTGTTCAGGAGAGGTTCCTGGGACGGAATAACGTGGAGGTTGCATCGTGGAGCGAGCCCAGCAGGGACGGTCGGGGACTTGGCCCCGGGCAGCCAGCGGCTGGAGGACGGTGCCCGCGTCCCGCCGAGTGGAGAGGAGCGCTGCGGAGGGCAGGAGGCTGCGGGGCGGGCGGCCACGCGCCCGACAGGTAAGTGATTGGATTAAGAGACCCGGCTGACAAGATGTCCGTTCAGCCGCTGAGGCTAATCAACTTCCCCATCCTGTCTGCTAATAAATCCTGCTCCGGGGACCACTCGCCTGATGATGGCTCCTCGGGGACCGCCGCCGACTTCTCCCGGAGCACTCGCTCGCAGTCTATTAAGGAGGCAGCGCGCGCCTGTCAGGTCCTCAGTCCCGCAGCGGCTCCGAGGTGCCCATCACCCAGGTGCGGCGGCCGCCAGCCCCATTGTTCCCACCGCGGGGGTGACAGCCCGGCCCGGGGTCCCTCGCCTCGGGGGTCCCGGGCCCCTCCGGGCGGCGGCCTCGCGGATCCCGCTCTCCGCCCTCGGAGCTGCCACCCGCTCAGGCCGGGCTCCGCGCATCAATTAGAAAGTGGCAGTTGCTGGATCTATAATATCGGTGGAGAAGATGTATAAATAAATTAAAGCTGTAATTATTTTCTTGCATTCGCCGCAGCTCCGAGAGGTAGCCAGCGCTGAACTGCTGAGGAAGCTGCACTTGACTTGACTCTCACCTCCCCCACTCCCCAAAAGGAGCAGGGGGTGGGGGTGGGGCGATGGGGAGGTGGAGAAACAATTTCCTTTGTTGCTCAATATAAAAAGTACAAACCTTTTGACCTGAAGACCCAGCTGCTTCTAAAACAATATGCTCCCCACTTGAATAACACACACACACACACACACACTGCTGTGAGTGGTGTCTATAGACAGCGTTCAATCCCATATTTTCATTTTATCTGGAAGAACCTCCAAGGGCGTTATTAAATATGTGAAATATGCCAGAAATATCCAAGCAATCCCCATCTGGCCCTGGGAAGGAGGAGGAATGTACTGGGAAGTAATAAAGTGTGTTTATTTTTTAATTTTGATGACATGTGTTACATCATTAAAAAAGGACAATTATTTTTAAAATTCAGCCAGCACGCTTCGGTGATTCAAATGGTCTGTGGAATCCACCAGAACCTCCCTCCAAAAGCCCAGCTCAGTCCATCCTCAAAGCCAAGCTGCATTTTTAAACATGCTAACATGAACATGATTGTGAGTCTTAAAACAATAAATAAAGAAAAATCCCAATTCTCAAGGAACAGAAAGGGCACTGATGTTACAGATTCACCTGTGGCCCCGCCTTTGCCAATCCTTCCAAAGCAAAATACCATCATCCCTCTCTGAACAGCGCTGGTGTGCTCCAGTGTGGGTGACTCCTCTGTGCCAGACAGAGCCTCTCAGCCTGCACCACCCCCTTCAGCGAGAAAAGCAGCCGGAAGTGCCAAGCATAACATCAAACAGCCAGCTCTGAAGATATCCTCACCCCTCTCTATGTTTTCAACACACATCAAAAGGCCCGGATGAAAGTGTGGGTCTGCTTCAAAGCAGGGCCCCTGCTCACTTCCCAGTGTATCTGTGGGAATGTAATCCAAGAAGCATACAAATATTATGTGAACATTTCTCTCAAGGATAGTCATGGAAATGCTGTTAAGCAATTTCTCAAGCCAAAAGTCCAAAGTCAGAGCTTGCATATTGATTACTGGACAGAAACACATGAGGAGGGCTGAAGAGATGATGGCTCAGCGGTTAAGAGTACCGACTGCTCTTGTAAGGGTCCTGAGTTCAATCCCCAGCAACTACATAATGGTTCACAACCATCTGCATGGGATCCAGTGCCCTCTTCTGGTGTGTCTGAAGACAGCTACAGGGTACATAAACAAATAAAATCTTTAAAAAAAAAATACATCAGGAATACCTGAAATGTCCAATAAGTGAAGGTGGTTGGCTACATTCCTGCACTTCCTGGTCTACCAGATGGCTATTGGAAATGATACTGCAGGGTTGTGTTTAATAGAACAGAAAGAAAATTATAATTTTAAAATTATAACTATTATATTTAAATATATATTTACATATATTACAATTAATATATTATAATTAAAATAATTCACACAGCCTGTAAAAACAAAAAATGCATGTGCAGAAACAGTGAAAGACCTCAAGTCATTAAGGACTCTCCCCGGGCAGTGGTGGCACATGCCTTTGATCCCAGCACTTGGGAGGCAGAGGCAGGCAGATTTCTGAGTTCGAGGCCAGCCTGGTCTACAGAGTGAGTTCCAGGACAGCCAGGGCTACACAGAGAAATCATGTTTTGGAAAAAAAAAAAAAAAAAAAAAGGATTCTCCCTTGACATTAGAATTGGTCATAGTTTTTATTTTCTCCTTTTTGCTTATCTATAAGTATACATCTTATCTATAAGAATACATTGGTCCAGCTTCTCTTGGTAACACCATAATTCCTCAAAGGGGGCATTATAAAGACATAAAGTCAACAGGTTTATTGCAGCTCACACTGCTGGTCGAGTTGAGGGACAGAATCTGGTGATAACTTTTTTGCCCTCAGAGTCCTAAGTTGGCTCAGTCACCATGCATATATGAATGTGCCCTGTGGTCTCTTCTCGTGAAGACACCAGTGCCCAACCTCTGACTCTCCTGTGCATAAGTTACTTTCTCATCACTGTTAGCAAATATCTGTCAGAATAACCAAATGGAACATTGATACTTAGTCACTGTTTCAGATGGTTTGGCCCCAGTATGGGAAGGTATGGCAGAACATGACAGTCTCATGACAACTGTCTCGAAGCAGACAGCCCAGAGTGGTCAAGAGCCAGCTACCCCCAGCCATCCCTTCACAGGGACCCACTGTTTCCAGGCAGGCTCCACCTCCCAGGGTTTCCAGAACCTTTCAAATTAAGGCCACCAGCTAGGGACCAAGCACTCAAGTCATAAGTGGTGGATGTGTTTTCAAACTCAAACCACAAGATCCCATCCATGTCAAGCAACATCCCAATGGCATCACCTTTAACCACTCTAGCTGGGTGTTTTCATACCTGGCCTAGCTTCACAAAGAGAACTGAACTCCACTATGAGGATTTGGGGGGGGGGTGGCAGTGGTCGGGGGCAGAGTGCAGATTCAACCCATAGCAAAATATTTCTGACCTTGAAAACTCCTAACGCACAGGAGGTAGAGGCAAGTGGATCTCTGTGAGTTCCAGGCCAGCAAGGAGAGGCTGGTCCCATCTTTAGTCCTTTGTGGCTGTTTATAGGCATAAGTAATAGAAACAGGGTCATGCCCAGGATGTTACCTTAGAGGGGAGCAAGAGGAGTGGGCAGCATATACAAGGAGATGGAGTCACCAGCTGGCATCAGGGTGTGGCTCCAGAGAGAAGCCACCAGTCCAGATCCACCCTGCACCAGCCAGCCTCGGAGTCTTCAGGTCACTGTGGCAGGCTAGTGCTCATGGGGGGGAGGGGCTGGTCAGAGTCTCATGTTCCCTTAGAGCTTTTGCTATCTTTTTAAAAGCTATATATTTGTTTTTATTATTTTAAGTTATGTGTATGTGTGTCTCCGTGTGGGTGTGTGTACATGAGTGTAGGTGTCTGCAGAGAAGAGTATGTCAGATACCCTGGAGCTGGAGTTCCTGGCAGTTGTGAGCTGCCTGCTGTGGATGCTGGGATCTGAACTCTGGTCCTCTGACAGAGCGGTATGTGCTCTTAACCACTGAGCCACCTCTCCAGTCTACAGCCCTTGTTTTTCTTTTTTTGTCACTTAAACTACAACCCAGATAATGAGGTAATTTCAGCACAATCAGAATAATGGGGCAAGGAGAAGAAAAGACAGAGAAAGGGACAATAGGATTAAAAGCTGGTGCCAGCCTTGTGTCCATCCCACAGGATATTAAAAACTGCCTGGGTTGAAGAAGACAACACAGCCGGAAGGTCGGATGCTGCAGGGGTCCCTGAGAAAGGCCCCAAACTCTGCTCTCAGGCTGAGTGGGGCTTACAGGGATAGCAAAGGCTTAGTTGGATTTGGAGAACTCTGAAAGTGGGAGAGACCTGAGCCTTCCCTAGGGAGTTCAGGCACACACAAGCCTGACAGTGCCCATGGACACAGCCATCATGGAGGGATAGAACAGAAATGGCCACGGTGGGTAGAGAAACCCATGGTGCTTCAGGATAGGAGAATAGATACCTTTTTTGAATTCCTTACAGCCATGGTAGCTGAGATTGTTTGTTATTTCTTCAGTGAAATCTGCTAGGAAGCAAGAGAGTCACCGCTTGTAGGCGCTAGTCGTGAGGGCCGGTAGGATAGGCTCAGAGCAGCTATGGGATGGGCATCTCCTGAGATAGAGCTTCTCATACTCTTTCCATCTGTGACCACTTTCACCCAAGAAATGTGCAAACTCAGAAACCTATGTATATAAAATAGGTATATAAATCAAACATTTACTGACAACAAATTAGAAAGAAATGTGTTTTAAAGCAATTCTTTGATACATATAATTTTACCATTTGTTAAAGACAAAAGCAAATTTACATACTAATGAGATGAATTTGCTTATTTTTTACAGAAAGAATTAAATCCTGGCTGTATATTTGATATTGTAGGACATAATGCATCACCCACATTTTTCGGAGTTGATTAGTATTTTGATTTCGTAATTGTAAGTATTGAGGATGCTGCTTTGCATAAATATGTAATACAAAATGGCAGAAATATGCTCAGGGCAATTTCAGAAATTGTTGGAAATTCTGTCCTAATCCCAAGTCAAAATTCACGCAATGATCTTTATGAGACTGGAGTCAGGAACTAAAACAGCAACTTTGTAGAGTCAACCCCCCCAAGACAGCCCCATGGAAGGATACACTAATTGACACTTAAATGCTGAGGCATGGCGAGAGCCTTTGTTTTCCATAATTAAGCCATTATGTTTCTCTGAGTATAAAGCGCTGCAATTCCTAACATACGATTGCCTCAGATAGAAGCCACAGGACTTCAAACAGCATTGGTGGGGCGTTACACATATGAATGCATGTGCAGAGCAAGGTATATATGTTGTATGTTAAGGCCCAAGGCAGTAGCGATGTTCTACAGAGAAACATAGATAATCACCACCAGATATCCTCCAACCCAAACATGATTACAGTTTAAAAAGTTGGAACACAGGCAACCCTAGAACACAGGCAACCCAGCTGTATAGATATGGCACCGAGAGACCTCACACACACCCAGGACGGAGGTATATCTGTCAGATGAAGAGAGAGATGAGAATCCCCTAGCTGCTGCGATCAGCTGCAGTTCCCTGAGATGACCTTCCTGCTTTGCCTTCTGATGGCACAAGTGCGACCACAGAGAAGCCAGGAGTCACACAGAAAGCCACACAGAACCAGATTTTAGTCCCAGTTTTTCCTAGACCCTGTCCCCCAATCCCACCCCCAGCACTGTAAGTAGCCACAGGACAGAATCAGATGGAAGGCTGAGACATCCCTGGGGCATGTGGCTGTGTATGTGGGTAGGTGGACCCCCAGTTGCTGCTGGGGGGTTCCAGGTGCTCCTGTGCCTGCTGAGCCTTGTCTCCAGCCACAGCACTCTGCCAATAATTGCACTGACTGTCCCCACAGCCGCCAGCACTAACCATCCACACAGCCTTCCAGCACCTGATTTATCTGAACCTAGGGCTCGCTCTTAAAGGGTCACAGCCCACTGTGGATCTCTGGCTCCTTTAGCATTAAGTGATAGAACATATTTTCTCTGCTAACTCCACTGAATGTTCCAGGATACATTATTTTAAGAATCAAGACTAAATTGAAACAAGGCAGGCTTGGATTTTCCTCCCAAAGAATCCTAGACGGGGGTCATCTATCAGCGTGACACAACAGGAGTGTTTGAGGGCTGACTCCAAAGCCCAGAGCTATGGACTCCACCCCAGCCAGTGTTTGCCTGGGTAACCTTGGGTGAGTGCTCACCCTCACTGCCTCTCAGCTTCCTCAAAAACCAGGTCCCTTCCTGGTACACAAGATGGTTTTGTCAAGTCTGTCAACAACTGCCAATGGGCTTGACAGAATTTCCCTAGGGAAGATGCAACAGAGTCACAGGAAAAAACGTTTCAAATCCCTTGTGCCCTTAGAAATACAAATCAAGAGCTGGAGAGATAGATGGCTCAGCAGTTAAGAGCACTGACTGCTCTTCCAGAGGTCCTGAGTTCAATTCCCAGCAACCACATGGTGGCTCACAACCATCTGTAATGAGATCTGATGCCCTCTTCTGGTGTGTCTGAAGACAGCTAGAGTGTATAAAATAAATAAATACATCTTAAAAAAAAATAAAGGATTTGCCTTTAAAAAAGAAATACAAATCAAAACAGTCAAGGACAACAAACTGTGGAAGGCTCCAAGATGGTCAAAGGCAGTGTGGTGAATGTGAGGGGTTACGGGAGCTCCCCAACACTGTGGCTGAAGATGCAGCCCCACAGCCCCCACAGAAGCTGGTTTTCTGTCGAAAATGAGCTTGCCTTTTGCCTCAGCAGTGCTACACCTTGGAGCTGTCTAGCGAAAACAAGTGACTGTCTAAACAAAGGCTAGCTGGTCGGTTGTGGCACATAGCTTTAATCCCAGAACTCGGGAGGCAGAAGCAGGTAGATCTCTGAATTCAAAGCCAGCCTGATCTACAGAGTGAGTTCCAAGACAGCCATGGCTGCACAGAAAAAAAGTGAAGGAGGAGGAAGAGGAGGAGGACGAAGAAGACGAAGAGGAAGAGGAAGAGGAAGAGGAAGAGGAAGAGGAAGAGGAAGAAGAAGAAGAAGAAGAAGAAGAAGAAGAAGAAGAAGAAGAAGAAGAAGAAGAAGACGAAGAGGAAGACGAAGACGAAGAAGATGATGATGATGGGGAAGGGGAGTTAAAAAATTAGGAACCAGAACCTGACTCCACTGGCCAAAGTTTTTAAAGGAAAAGGGGAAGGTGGGGTCTTTAGGGATTGACTAAAGCATGATGTTTGATGGAATATTGTTCATCTGGTTAATAGTTTCATGAAAACAGTAGTGATACAAAGTATTCATTATTTGGTTTCCTTGAAAGTAGCTCACAACAAAACAGCATGCAGAAAGAAGTATATTAAAATACTGACAGTCAGCAATTTTAGTTTTGTGCACATGTATCATCCACATGTCCTATAGTGGCCAGGACATCCTCACTTTTAACACAACAAGGGTGTAAGAATAACCACTATCTTTCTCTGTCCCCCAGGGTGTGAAGGTCTTGAGTGAAGGTCTGTACTTCATCTCCATGCCCCCACTAATAGCTTGTGTCTCTCTGCAAGTCCTAGCTGGGCTCTTGCCTAGGACTTATTTATGTCTCCATACCCCCACCCCATGCCCCAAGAAGTCACTGCAGAGGGTGAGGCCCTCTGTGTCTTGCCATCATGACTGTAAAGTGGGGATAGACAGAACAGGTCTCTGCCAAGACTCACTGTATACACATCACCTTCACTGTAGGCTGAAGAAGCCCTTAAAATACCAAGTCCTCACCTCTGCAAGTCTTGCCTTAGCAAAATAGCCTTTGTAGGAAAAATCAAAATGAATTAAGGATTCTGAGACAGGGACTCCTCGTTTCTCTAGAGTGGACGGGCCTAATGACAGTCACAATGTTCTCATAAGAGAGAGTAAGATATGTTTATCACAGGAAAATCATGGCAATATGGCCACAGCAGCAGAAGTTGAAAGGAAGGAAACACGACATGCATGTGCTGGAAACCACCAAAGTCCAAGGTTTGAAGGAAGACTCTCCCTAGAGTCTTTGGGGTTGTTGGGGAGAATAACCCAGAGCATAGCTTTATTTCTAGCCAAAAGGCCTCTCAGGCTTGAGAGAATGCACTGCTGTTGACTGAAGCCACCAGGTTTCCGGGGTCCATCCCAAGAGCCCCAGGATACAGGTACACACGCCCTGTTGAAGCCCGTGTGAAAGTTGCATAAACAGAACAAAGCCTCCAGTTAAATGATCATGAAAAGCAACTCGTTCCTTCCTTGATCATTGGGCGGTGAACATCAGCTGCTTCAATGCCAAAGAGCCACAAGATTCAGCACAAGCTCAGTGTCTCCGGAGCAGGGCCCAACCCCTCCCCAGACCCTCTGCCTGGTCCAGTTTAGCTGTAGTCCTTATATATCAGGACCTGTGTTTAATTTTGGGGGGGAGGGGGAACTGATTATTTTAAAAAAAAATGATTTTAGCACAAGACAGTTTTACGAAGTTCCCAGAATGAGTTGTGAAAACTAGGAGGCTAGTCCAACAGCTTCCTGTCCAGGCCGAGAAACCAGAGCCCAGGGAGGGCAAGGGGCTCACCCAGGGTCATAACATCAGCATCTGAGAGGAGGCGAGAGTACAGACCCTTCAGCTCCACTCCCACAGAGGCACACCTACTGTGAGGTTCCTGGCACTCTCACAAAGTCATTGTTTCAGGCTTTGCTCTGGCTACTGTCACAAATCGCCATACACTACATGGCTCAAATCAACTGAAGCCTGCTGCCCAACTGTCCCCGATGATGTCTGCTGGCCAGGTTATTTTCACTCCTCTGGGGAAGATTCTGCTTGCCCCACCCCCCAGCTTATGGTGGCTCCTAGCATTCCAGTGTCTACCTCCATCTTGCCAGGGTTTCACACGGGCCTCTTTCTCAGAAGGACCCCATCACTGGACCGTCCAGTGTAGCATTATCTTATTGAATTATATCTGCTGAGATCCAATGCCACATTCAGATATCCTTAGATGGACAATTTGGATGGGGGGAGGGGGGAGGTGACACTATTCAACCAAGTACACATGAATTTGGGATCTTTCTCCAAAATAATGGGTAACCGTGGATTGAAATGTCCATTAAGAGTCAAATAACTAGGGTTGGAGAGACAGCTCAGTGGTTAAGGGCACCGAAGGCTCTTCCAAAGGTCCTGAGTTCAAATCCCAGCAACTACATGGTGGCTCACAACCATCCATAATGAGAACTGACGCCCTCATTTGTTTATCTATTATTATATGTAAGTACACTGTAGCTGTCAGTGTCTGAAGACAGCTACAATGTACTTACATACAATAAATAAATAAATCTTTATATTTAAAAAAAAAGAGTCAAATAACTAAACATCCAGGAGGGTTCTCTGTGTCTTTTCTGTACTCTATAGTTGAACAAATGGCCAATTCTTCTGTCCCTTATATTCCATTGTCCTGGTCACCAGTTTTTTTCACCAATTAAATACAAACTTATTATTAGGGAAAAAGAACAGCGGCTGAGGAACCACCTCCATCAGACTGGGGCACGAGGGAGGCATTTTCTTGACTAGTTATTGATGTGGGAGCATCCGACCCACTGTGGGTGGTGCCGGGCAGGCGTCCTGAGCCCTGTAATACACAGATCAGTTAGCATCATTCCTCCTCAGCCTCTGCTTCAGTTCCTCTCTCCAAGTTCCTGACTTGAGTTTCTACACCAGTTTCCCTCAGTGATGGACTGTGCTCATACCGTGTAAGACAAACCTTTTCATTTCCAAGTTGCCTTTGGTCTCAGTGTCTTTATCTCAGCAACAGAAAGAAAACTGAAACACCTGTGAATCCCTGGCTGACAAACCCGCCAGCCCCCAACAGCAGTGCGACAGAGGAGGGACTTAGGAACTGTGATGATTTGAATGTGCTTGGCCCAGGGGTAGTGGCACAATGGAGGTGTGGCCTTGTTGGAATAGGTGTGACCTTGGTGGAGGAAGTCACTTTGTAGGTGGGCCTTGAGGTCTCCTAGCACTCAAGCTCCCCAGTGCAGGAGAGACCCTCCTTCCACTTGCCTTCAGGTCAAGGTGTAGCACTCTCAGCTCTCTCTCCAACTCCATGTCTGCCTGGACGTTTGCCATGTTTTCCACTTTAATGATAATGCACTAAACTTCTAAAACTGTAAGCCAGACCCAATCAGATGTTGTCCTTTATAAGCATTGCCATGGTCATGGTGTCTCTTCACAACAATAGAAACCCTAACTACGGCAGGAACATGGACTGAACGAGTGAGCTCAACGTGGCAGTTGGGAGCAGAGCCCAAAGAAATGACGTGGAAACCCAGGGGATTGTCGTGGTGTCCCCATAGAGTCTGGGATGGGTCTGGAATGGATCTTTGGACTCAGGACTGACTTGTGGCTGCCAGCCAGCAAGGAACAGAGTGGCTTTCCCCTTGCCAGGACTGTGTGAAAACTGCCAGTCTGACTCCCATTTGTCTGGGAAAACTCTAGCTCTGCTAACAGGTGTGGCTCTCCAGGGCTCCATCCCAAAACTAAAGATAAAGAACAGCTAGTCAAGACTCCTGCTGACTACAAACCCTCCCAAGAGGGCTAATAAAACTACCAAGAAAAAACAACCCCGTTGTCACATACAATGTATGTGAGGGTGCTCACTATGATGTTGTTTATAGGAAAGAATTCAAACGCGAAACCTGGAAACCCAGACAGGACTGGATTAATAAATGATTAGACACCAGCTTATGGACTATTGTACAATTGCTAAAATTTATAAATTTATAAATACTATGAAGAAAATAATCTGTGGGGCTGGAGAGGTGGCTCAATGGTTAAGAGCACTAACTGCTCTTCCCAAGGTCCTGAGTTCAAATCCCAGCAACCACATGGTGGCTCATGACCATCTGTAATGGGATCCGATGCCCTCTTCTGGTGTGTCTGAAGACAGCTACAGTGTACTTATTTATAATAAAAATAAATCTAAAAAGAAAAAGAAAATAATCATCCTGCACCTAGAGGCACTGCAGGTGTGACTGCTGTGTCACATGTGCGTCAGTAGGTGACAGAGAGGAGAGAAGCCATGTCTACACTCAGTGTTCTGACCTGAGAACATCTGAATGTTAGTAGCCTGACATAACCTGAAAAAAGCTAGCCTGAGACAATCATTAGTCTTGTGCCAGATCTAGACAAGGAGCTAGCCTGAGATACCTCACCACAAACACCTCACCAAGCAGGCCTGGATGGGCTCCCAGGACAGGGAGCAAGCTGGAAACTAGAAGAACCCCTACCTGGGACCATGTGTCCCCAGGCAGAAAGGCGCCTGAGACCACCAGGGCAGCCTGAGGCGACCGTGGGGCACAGATAGAGAGCTTGTGATGACCACAAGTCTGGTGCCTCACAGGTCTCAGGGCAGACCATGCCTAAGATGGCCCCTGCCTGGTGCCATAGCGCACAGGCAGGGCACAGCACTCCTGAGACCACTCCTGAGACGACCCCAGACATTCAAGAGACTCTGGGTACCACTAAGAAGAACAAGTAAGTGTTGGGTAAATGGAAGAGAAAGAGAAACAGAAGGATGTGGGTACAAGGAAGAGAGTCAGACCTGGAGACTCAAGGGTAGTGAGGAGCAGACTGATGTGAGTAGCCACTGATGCCACCTGGGACCACGGTGGGGGCCTGGCCTGTGCTGCCACTGTCAGGGGTGGGGTGCACCTCTGGATCCGTGGCCCTGCAGCAACGGGGGTCTCTTACCACCCGAAGGCCAGGTTGCCCCCCTGGGGACATATTGATGTCTGAGAGCTGTACAGAACTGGCCCCACCCCTCACCTGGGCATCATGGGGACACCTGGGCCCAGAGTCATGAGATCAGAACTGGTCCTGCCCCCCACCAGCCGCAAAACTCCAGACCAGGCCCTGCACTTGCCTGGCAGCACAGTAGAGCTGACCCTGGTGGCAAGGGCACAAGCAAGCAGGCCTCCTCGCTTGTCTGCCATGGCGTAACATGGGCGAGGCAGAGATTCCTGCCATTCATACCTCACCACCTCCAGCAGACAGGAGAGCTGGCTCCAAAATTATCAGAGCAGGAGAGTTGTCCTTTCCCCTCACCGCACTAGGGAGAACAGACCCTGAGCCTCACCTGGGCAGCAAAGCGAGCTGGCACTGGATGTGGGGATTGCAGGTGAGCCAGTCCCAGCCCAAGGGCATGAGCACGGGAGAGCGGGAGAGCGGGAGAGCGGGCCTGCCTCTTGCTTGCTGCGTGATGACGTAACAAGAGCGACAGACACTCTCCTCCCTCTATCCGTCCCTCACTATTTATGGCAGACCAGAGAGCTGGCCCAGGGTCAGGAAAATGGGAAAACGATCCCTGTCCCTCACCAGCTGAAACACTCGGGACAGTGGCCCTGCCCCTCGCCTGGGCAGCAGGATAGAGCTGGCCCTGGCTGCAGGGCTTCCTGATGAGCCAGCCCTGAGGGCATGAAAGCTGTAGAACTGGGGCTGGCCTGCTCGGACAGCCTCAGGCCCACGGCTTTGAAGCGGACCGCCCCAGCATCTACCCCATGGCTGATCTGCTGGAGTGCATGAAGGAACCGGTCCTACAAATCCAAAACTACAGGATCGCCATAGCACAGGGCAACAACAGGTTATCTGAGAGGAGTCCCACTTCCAGTGTTGACAGAACTGACAGAGTAGCAGAAGCCAAAGACCTCGTACCAGACCGAGGAGTCATTGCAATGAACATTTGCAAGCAAAGGAGTGTGGGCAAAGGGTACACTGTGGGACACACTGTGGCACACTGCAGATTCTACAACGAGATTTTTTTTTCTTTGTTGGTGGGGAGGTTGCAAGGGTGGAGGGCAGGTACAAGGGGAGGGGAAGATGAATGGGATTGAGATGCATGATGGGAAATTCACAAATAAATAAATAATAAATAAATAAATAGTTTTTTTTTTAAAAGGAAAGGATCATTTGGAAAATGGGAAATAATGCATCAAATACATTCCCAGTATTTTCGAATTCCAATTAATATTCTTTCATGGTTCCAAAGATACATTACTAATTAGCATTAGTTAAAAATTAGACCTCAGGTCTGAGGTCAGTGGGTAGAAGCACTTGAGTTTTGGTTCCCAGAGTCTAAGTGCTAGCAAGGCTGTTACCCCAGAGCCTAGGGAACAGAAACAAGAGGATGGCTGGGGCCAATGAATACGTATTTTAAGTTATACATACATGTATATACCATTTGACCTTGCCCCAGTTAAGAATGCATCTCATAAACACACTTATTCCGAAGGCCAGATCTTCTGCTCCTCATGCTGGGGTGCTCATGCTGCATGGTGGAACCCCTCAATGTCAGCCCCTGCAAACAGGCCTCCATCCCCCGCCCTCTGTCTGTGAGACAAAGGGGAACCAAATTCCAGTGCTGCAGCCCTGTGTGACTGGATGACTGCTGGAGGTTTGGGCGGTGGCTGTGCTTCTGCACACAGGAGAAAAGACAGCTTCGTTTGCCTAACAGCACCCACCAGGTAGCATGCGGTGCTTGCATTTCTTACCCTGCAAAGTGGCCTTGCAAGGGTCTGATTCCTTGTTTTGCTCCATGTTCTAATTCAGAAGCCAAAGCTACTTGCTAATTGGCAGGACACTTGGGACAGCCTTGCAGAAGGGCCGAAGACAGTGTCCAACAGCAAACAATTCATTTCCCTCTTGTCTACACATGGGTCTAGGCCTGATATGCACAAGGCACAGTACTGAAAACCAAATGGGCCTGGGCCATCAGACTGCATGGTTTTATTATTTTTAATATTTAATCAGATTTAATCAGATCTTTTAAAATAAATTTTAAATACAAACTTTATTAAAATAATTTAATAAAAAATTTTAATATATACTAATCGTAACTTGAATTTTTGCCTTTTCACCTTCACAGATAAGTTTAAAGTGTGTATTGTGTTTGTGTTTGTGTGTGTGTGTGTGTGTGTGTGTGTGTGTGTGCATGTTTGGAAGGGTGTGCTCTTGCATTTGTAAGACAGAGGTTTATTGGGATGTCTGTCTTTCATGGAATCTCTACCTTATTTTTTGAGATCTCTTACTGAAGCTCATTGTTTTGGCTAGATGGGCTGCTGGCCAGCAAGAGCCTGGGTCCTGACTCCTCCGCAAAGCTGGAGCTAAAGGCACAAGCCCATGTGCCTGACTTATTAAGGGTTCTGGGGATCAAACTCATGTTCTCCTACTTGAAGAGAATGCATTTAACCCACTAAGCCATATCCTCAGCTCACTCTCTCCCTTCCTCCTTCCCTTCCTCCCTCCCTCTCCCTCCCTTCTTCCCTCCCTCCCTCTCCTTCTCTCTCCCTCTCTCTTCTTCCCCCTCCCTTCTTCCCTCTCTCCCTCTCTCCCTCCCTCCCTCGCTCCCTCTCTCTCTCATGCCCTGTAGCCACAGCTGCCCTCTGTCTCCAATATTCTGGGATTACAGGGGTGCACCATCATGCCCTTTAAAACTTTTAGAAGGAAAGTAACCTGATAAAAATAATTTTAAGCCCAACTGTGGTAGCTCATGCCTTTAATCCCAGCACTCAGGAGGCAGAGGCAGGTGGATCTCTGTGAGCCTGGTCTACAGAGTGAGTTCCAGGACAGCCAAAGCTACACAGAGAAAACCTGTCTTGAAAAACTAATAGTAGTAGTAATAATTATTATTATTATCATTATAATAAATAATGAAACAGACTGTATGTTATAGCCAACCTTACTCTCATTCTGTGATGTGATTAGGGGAGATGTTTGGGAGGATCATGGGACTGTGAATTTTCATTGTATTCTGTTCTTTCATTTTCCTTTGTATTTTTCTAGACTTTTGCTCAATGAAAAATAAAAATAGCTATTTCTAACAAAAATTAAGCTAAAAGATCAAAGCGCAATTAAATTAGCAAAAGGAATTTTTTCTTCAAAACCCGATGTTGCTTCAGCGAGTACTGTTTGAGACTTCCGTGTCCAATAGTTTGTGTGATTAATCTGTACGATGATTTCTGCCCTTCCAAAAATCACTGGAACTTAAAAACTTTTTATTCTTACTCCATCTTTCTAGTGACTAACCATCACTCGGAAGTGAGCTCACTGGAGGAAATGCAGGAACGGTGCGGCTTTCCTTTAGTTCACTGTTCCTAAAACAGATCAGATCCAGGGTGGAGATCAGAAGGAAGAAAAGGAAGGAAGGAAGGAAGGAAGGAAGGAAGGAAGGAAGGAAGGAAGGAAGGAAGGAAGGAGAGAAGAAAGGAGAGAAGAAAGGAGAGAAGGAAAGAGAAGGAAGGAGAGAAGGAAGGAAGGAAAGAAGGAAGGAGAGAAAGGGGTAAGAATTCACCAATGATGTTTTGGCGGTGGTGGTGGGTCTTTTAGGGCAGGGTTTCTCTGTGTAGCCCTGGCTGTCCTGGAACTTGCTCTGTACTCAGGCCAGCCTCAAACCCAGAGATCTGCCTGGCCTGCCTCTGTGCCCCAAGTGCTGGGATTAAAAGCTTGAGCCACCATACCCGGCATGAAGTATCTTTTTTATTTATTTATTTTTTGTTTGCTTGTTGAGACAGGGTTTCTCTGTATAGCCCTGGCTGCCCTGGAACTCACTATGTAGACCAGGCTGGCTTCGAACTCAGAAATCCGCCTGCCTCTGCCTCCCAAGTGCTTAGATTAAAGGCATGTGCCACCACCGCCCAGCGAAGTATCTTTTTTAACAGTCATGTCAGCTCTCCAGCCAACTCTGTAGCAACTAGAAGAGACTCCCTGCCTTTCTCCAAGGGATGGGTTTCTAGTTCTGCCCCCAGTCCTCATAAGCACCCAGACTTCCAGCAGGTGGAAGCTGGGCTGCAGCCCACACTGGACTGTCTGCTTAGCTGCTATCCCTAGGCATCACGGGTGAGCGGTGAGCGAATGACCCAGCAAGCCGGCCCTAAATGACCTGGTGTCTGTTCCCCCAGCGGACAGTGCTCTCAGCCTCGCATTCCTCCCTGAGTACTTAGCTCCATGCCACTTCAGCACTCTGTGTACTTAACTCCATGCTGCTTCAGCACCCTAAATAGAAACTACTACTGTTGCTGGTACTGACCTCAGTCATACTCACACAAGGGGAAGCTACCCACAGCCTCACATTCTAGAGTCTTCTTTGGAGCGTGATCAACACAATGGCTGTCCAGGAGATGCCTTTAAGGTTCACTGGAGCTGGGGTGGTTCATCTCATGCCTGAGACCCCAGCACTTGGAAGGCTGGGGCAGGAGAATTTTGGGTTCCAGGCTAACTTGGGCTACATAGAAAAATAAAATTTAAAAATAAAACAAAACGGGGAGGGAAGGAGGTATGGGATGTGGAACAGTCAGAGGGTGGACAGGGGTTGGTAGGATGTGGAATAAAACATGGAGTATATAAAAATAATTAGTAAAATAATATTAAAAAACAAAACAAAGTTCTTAGGAGAAATGCACTTGGAACCTAGCAAATAGGCTTTTCCCACAGAGGGACCACAATGAAGAGGAAGCCTCCACTTCTGTGAGGGAATGAAAGCGGGCACAGGGTGGGCCAGGCAGGGTGTTCACTGCAACCCACTGAGCCTCAGGGGTGCTCGCTCAGGGACTTCGCCAACAGGTTCCTGGTGTCTCAGGGACTGTGCCAATGTCACCAGGCAGTATCCTCCTGTGGAGGGGGCTCTAGCCAGCTCCCACCCTCCCTGTCTGACAGTGAAAAGAGGCATTCTCTCCTTGTCTGATGTGTGTGTGCGTGTGTGTGTGTCTGTCTGTCTGTGTGTGTCTGTCTGTCTATATACATGTCTCTGTGTGTCTCTGTGTCTATGTATGTGTGTATGAGAGAGCAGGGGGGAGGGTGGTGGAGAATACATGCACTGCTGTGTGCCTGGTGCCTCCAGGGGCCAGATGGAATATTGGCTCCCCTGGAATTGGAGTTACAGGCAATTTTGAGTTTTCAGATTTCGGTACTTGGCAAGTGCTCTCCTGCCACTTAACAGCTGAGCCATCTCTCCAGTCCCTCTAATGAACCCTTCTATATCCATAGATGACTGGGCTGCAGTCATGAAACGAACTTTCCTCTCAGGACCAGCACACAGCCTAAGCTGTTCTCTCATACTGTGACATTTCAAACTGAACACACACCCTGCCAAGGGGGCAGAGGGACACCTTGTTGGTGTTGCTATTCTTATATAAGTCAAGGACAGAGAAGAAGGCAGCACAGCCAGAGAGGAGAAAGACAGACAGAGGCCTGTGGCCCACCGTGCTATCTACAGACCTGCTCTCCAGCACACTTCACAGGCGGGCCCTAGAGATCCTCTTGTTGTCACACCATGAAGCTCTGATGGGGCATGTTACCCAGAGGCCTGCCAGCCATGTGTTGTAACATAGGGATCCATGGTTAAGAGCACCACTGCTCTTCCAGAGGTCTTGAGTTCAATTTCCAGCAACCACATGGTGGCTCACAACCACCTCTAACGAGATTCGATGTTCTCCACTGGTGTGTCTGAAGAGAGTGACAGTGTACTCACATACATAAAATAAATAAATAAACAAATAAATAAAATAAATAAAAAGGGAGAGAGGGCACACACAAAAGAATACAACCAAGAAGATAATGGGGAGGAAAAGTTTTGACAAGATATATCCACCTCATGTCTATCAACTATGTCTAGGAAAGCTCAAAATATGTAGTTTGCTTAGCCCAGCACAGTAGAGCCGGCCCTGGTTGAGGGGGAGCAGGGGAGCCAGCCCTGAGGACAGAGTGAGGGAGATCTGGCCCTGACACTGCTCTGCTGTGAGGCGGCATGAGTATGGGGGTGACTCCCCTCCCCGCTCACCATGAACTGGCCCTGGGGTCGCGATAGCGAGCTCGCCCTGCTCCTCACTGGCCCTGGCTGCAGTGCTCAGGAGAGCAGCCCCTGCGCCTTGTCTGGGCAGCTCCTTAGAGCTGGTCCAGATGGTGAAGACGCAGGTGAACCAGCCCTGAGGAGAGCTAGCTGGCCCAGCGCCTCGCAGGCTGCAGCACCTGGGCAGCACAGTGAAGCTCCCTCTGGAAGCTCAGGTAGGAGTGAACTGGCCCAGAGGGCACAGGCTCTGAAGAGCTGACCCTGCCTCCTGCTGATGGCAGCTTCCGGTGGAGTGGTGCTGGAGAGCTTGCCCTGGAGGTGTGGATAAAGGACAGCCAATGGGCAGGCTAGCTCAGCTACCATCCAGACCCAGATCCAGAGCTCTGAGTTGGCACGCCCCAAAATCTACATCATCTGCAAATGGTTGGGACATGCGAAAGAGCCCATCCTGCTGTTCTGAAGCTCAGATTCCCCATAACTGGGAACCAATGTACGGTCCCCAGACCCTGCCACGCTTCCTGCCACACTCTCCTGACTCCTCCACTGAGACCCACCCAGATCCCAGAGTTAAGGGCACAGCTGCCTGCCTTCCAGTCCTTGTCCATTTTACAGGACCACTAAGTGGGCATGTGTCACCCTAACCTGACAGAGACTGTATGAACTTTCTCCTCTGCTCCATCACTAGCACATGGCATGGGCTCTGTAAACCTTAGAAACAATGGACCGGAGGACCAAGGAGAAAGTCTCCTCATGATCCTGGGCCACAGAATCTATAATTACCCCATTTCCCCAGCCAAGAAACTGAGGCCCGAAAGGCTGAGGAATGTGCTCACAGGCTCAGCTGCTTTCTGATGGAACCAAACAGGGACCCATGCAGAGCTGCAGTCCCTGGAAAGGAAGGCCTCATCCCCACGTCCCCAGGCTCCTGCCACTTACAGGAGCCCAGGAGCCCGCAGCCTGGCTGGTTTACATCATGTCCTCAAACCTCACACCATGAATGTACTCCCTGCCCTTGCCACTGGAGTTCTGTTTCTATCTTCCATTTGTTTTCTCTGCCTTCTCACATCACCCCCTTCCCCGCTCTTCACGGCCTGGGAGACACCCAAAGACCTGGCAAGACTTAAGGAGAGGATGTCTTAGAATAAAGGAAAGGGGGCACCACCATCATACCCAGGACAACCAGAGAGAAAGAAGGGTCCAGCATCATATCCGGGACACCCAGAGGCAAAGAAGAAATAAGTGCGCTTTCTCTTTTATGCCTGTCTCTAATAGAGAAGACAGCAAAATCCGATGAAAAATAAAATCAGCTGCTGAGGAGGAAGAAAGCTAGGGAAAAGCTAGGGAAACAGACATAATAGGCACCGTTTGCAGCCGACCCCGCCCCCTTCACAGCAAAGCCCAGAGAGCAGCCCCAAGTGTAAACAGATTTGAACACTAAACTTAGCGGACCATATACAATTATTTCTGGGGAGAAATGGATGAGCGCTTGGTTAGACAAATGGAAGAGGTGTGAATGAGTCTTAACACTCTGATCTAGCAAAATGGTCCTTTGAAATTAATGGAACAAAAAATTATACTGGGGGGAAAGCAGCAGCCAGAAGAGCGGGCACTAAAATAGGAACCATGAAATGAGAACGCATTCTTATGAGTATGAGCGTAATGAAACGAATTTAAGAAAAGGTCAAGTTCGGGAGACGATCGGATGGGCTGCGGCGCCACAAAACCCCTAATTTGCTGCGGCATTTGAAGCCCACGGCTATAGCAGGTACGGAATCCACGAGAAATCATCCATTCCATGAGTTTTCTCTGAGGCTGAAGGATCTCGGGCCCAGAGAGGCTGGACGGCTGCTCAAGAGCACACAGCTTGGTAGGAAGCCGACCTCGCGACCTCGCGCTGCATTTAAAGCACCTGTGGATTACAGGAAAAGGCGCGCTTCCGCTTCCGTCTGCTCGGGTCTGTTTGACATTTTCTTTCATGGTTCGGAGAGGCAGGAAACTTGAAGCCTATTCTCATCATGTAGAGAACATATTTTCCTACAAAGGACCAGCTGAGATGTATTACTCACAACTGGATCTCTAAGCCTCAGTCTCCTCCTGGATAAAACACAGCCAGCATCAAACACTGGGCAGAACATAAGTCCCAGGAGATTCCCAGGAGACGCTCAAAAAAGAAAAGAAAAGAAAAGAAAAGAAAAGAAAAGAAAAGAAAAGAAAAGAAAAGAAAAGAAAAAACTTCTAATATTTAATTAATTTTTCAAAATTCTGATTTTGCCTCAGAATAAAGAAAAACAAAAAACGACAAAAGAAAATGAACTCAAGAGGCTGTCGGTGGCAGTTCAAGGCCACCCCGGTCTGCAAAGCAGTTTCCAGGAGAGGCTGGATAGAAAGCCGGCAGGAACAAGGCTGGCCTCTGAGCACAATATCTCCCCTGTTGAGAAGTCCAACTGCCCAAGAGGGCGAGAAAGGCTGACCCAACATGTCTCCAGCCTGGGACACGCTAGGAGCAGCTTCCCATGAGGTCCCCAGCCTCCTCATGAGGGTGAAGGCTGTCCTTCCCTAGTCGTGCCCTTCCAGGGTTTGAGCTAAAACCCTCTCCACAGAATATTCCCCTCTTAGCAACTGGGGGGATTCTGGGTCAGCTGATGCCTGTGCTTCAGCAAAGGCGCTGAAGGGTCCTCGAGGCGTGGCTCCGTTTCCCACCACAGGGGGCACCAGAGAGGCACCGTGCTCCCAGCTGTCTCCAGAACTACCCAGAGGGAGCAGAGGATGTTTTTATATTTTATTTCATTGTGTTTGGTAATATTCATAGCTGTTCCCATCTGAAAGGTCCTGAGGGGACCCCAGCCATCAGCCCCGCCCTTCTCACAGAACTTCCAGTTGCAAGAGAATTGAGAGTGACCTGGAGGAATACCCACAGATGCTAACTTTTGCTCTAATCCCCTGAGAAGTCAAAGTGTATTTGGCTGAAATTGTTCTCACAAGATAAACTAATACGAAGAACAGCATGCTAGTTTATGGGTGGGTAGGTTATTAAGCTCAGAGATCTGCGCAGGCAGAACCTGGGCTCCCCCTGCCCCAAGTCCGCAGCCAACTGTGCCCTAGCGGATCCTCTACTGGATCGAACCCCTTTCACTTTAATCTGCACGTACTGGAAGAATTAACTAACCAGCAATGGCACACAGCCTCAGGTCGGCCATCTTCATGATGTTTTCTGGATTGTCCCATGAGAATCACCTCAAACTTCCACAGTTCTGTACTGACCATAGCCTTTGGGGATGTAAGGTGCGACTACATATGAAATGGCAGCAGCTGAGGGTCAGGGGTCATCACTTCTCCATGGCCTGCCTTAAGCTGGGGAGTCAGCCCATGGCAGGGATCAGAAGCATTTGGGGGACTGGATTAAAATTATGGGGAATAGCCAGGCGATGGTGGCGCACGCCTTTAATCCCAGCACTTGGGAGGCAGAAGCAGGCAGATTTCTGAGTTCGAGGCCAGCCTGGTCTACAGAGTGAGTTCCAGGACAGCCAGGACTACACAGAGAAACCCTGTCTTGAGAAAGAAAGAAAGAAAGAAAGAAAGAAAGAAAGAAAGAAAGAAAGAAAGAAAGAAAGAAAGAAAGAAAGAAAGAAAGAAAGAAAGGAAGGAAGGAAGGAAGGAAGGAAGGAAGGAAGGAAGGAAGGAAGGAAAATTATGGGGAATATGACCACACCAAATGGACTCAAAAATCAGAATTCCCCCTTATTCTTCCTAGGAAATTCCCAGGTGGTTTATGTCAAAAGACTCAAAGAGCCCTGGGCTCTTTGTTGAGGCATGAGTTGTGGGCACAGGAATGGCAAAGGAAGAGAAAGAGGCTTTTCTTTAGCCCTGGGTGGACCCAAAGCCAACCTCTACCTTATTGCTAACTCCCTAGGGGTGTGTTTAACTTGTCTATAACAATTCCATTCACTCTGGAGCCTATCGTCAGGATTTAAATGGGCAATGAGCAAAGAGACTGCACCAGAGTAGGCCCTAAACACAGGCCTTCCATTCTCCCTTTGTATGAAAAGACACGGTAGATAGGAAAGGGCTCAGGCTCCCATGCAAGGCTGAGCCAGACTGGTTTCGAAGGCTCCTTCTTCACGTAACTGTGTGTGACTTTGAGAAAATCGCATAACTTCTGCCTCCTGCATCTTCATCTGTAGAACAGAAGCAATAGAACCCATGTTAAATTGTTGGGGCGGGTTGACCGTGATCAGCCAAACACTGGCAAGTTGCTCAGGTGGTTGAGTCATAAGTTGAACATAAAGTGTTCATATTTTCGGTGTGTTAAGAGCTTCCTTAATCTGGGAGGGCACACCAATGGCTAGGCTCACAATCGAGGTCTCTGCTTGTAGTAACATGGGGTCCTGGCTCAGAGGATGCAAACCAAGGAGCAGTGGGCCTGTCAAATGGTAGAATGGCCACCACCACTTTGAGGTTAGCCAGCACCAGTACTCAGGTGTGCCATGGACCTGGGCTCACAGCCATGGAGGAGCACTTCACAGAGTCAGAACTTCTTGTATCATATAAATGGTATTTTCAATGTCTTCAGTCAAGGAACTATAACCATTACCCCGCCCATCCTATCAAAGACCACCACATACAGCTATGTAGAGCGTCCACGCTAGAACTCCAGAGGCTGCCGTGTACATAAGTCTTCACAAACAGCTCTCCCTAGAGTTTTGTGACCACAGCCCGCACGGATGGAGGCTACAGTTCTGCCTCCATCCGTCATGCCAGGAGAAATATTTCTGATAAGAATTAGCTGTTTAACCCAAGGGTGATAGTGTATACCCGTCATCCTAGTCCTTGGAAGGGAGAGGGGGCAGGAACATCACAAGTTCCCAGCCAGCCAAGGCCAGATGGTGAGATCATGTCTCCCAGGAAAAAAGAGGGGCATTCGGGAGATGACCCAGTGGGTAAAAACACTTTATGTTCAACCTTCAGCACCCCAACTTCGGACACCAGCACCTACATTCAAACAGAGCTGGTATACACATGTAGTGACTAGGAGGCACAGGGAGTGGAGACAGGAGGATTGCTGGGACTTATCAGGGTCCAACCTACCCAAAATAGCCCACAAGTTCCAGATTCAGTGAGGTACCCCATTTCAAGGGGATAAGGCAGACAGGGTACACCCTGTCTATATAAATCAAAGGGGACACCCAGTGACACACATGCACACACACTCACACCAGAACAAAACATAAAGCACGTTAAACTGTTTAATAATCACTTCTACAATTTTTAAAACATTTATATTACTTTTAAAAAAATCAAGCTTGCATTACTAGTATTTAATAACACCACTCAATCTAGAAGAAATTTTTTAAGTTTAGAGGTTCATGATTGGGCTAAATTTTTTAAAATCCAATTTATATGCATCTCTTTGTTATAGAGAAGTCTGATGGGAAAATCAACAAAATTTTCAAGCATAAAAGTACATTACATTGGGATAAAAATCTGTGGGGGAAGTGGATCGGAAATGTAATTTCCCACTGTTAAATCAAAGCTCGTTTGTGTGTGTTTTAAAAGGATGGTGGTATCCAATAACTCTGATGTTTGTGTTTATTGGGTTCATTTAAAACAGCAATGGCAGCTTTCTAGACTAGTTTCATAACACGTTAGACATTGAGATTTTACGATTATTTTAATTGTTGCAAAACACCCTAAATACTAGTGTCCGAGAAGGGGCAGAGATTCTTTTCAATTTTTTTTCAGCACCCCTGAGAAAAACGGTTCACCTCGCTGATGCGGCTCACTCCACTGGACACATCAGCCTCCCTCAACAAGTAGATGCTGGATCTTCGGGGGAGACATGTCCCCGTGGGGAGCGCTTGGCATTTGTTTCTCTTACCACCGAGTTCAGGCTCAGGGGTGGGGACTTTGATGCACGGGAACAGTCGTCTTTAGCTACCAAGCCAGACTGGCCTGGGTATCTGTTGTCGTCCCGTGTCCTGTGTGACCCTTCCGTGTGACCCTGGGCGAATGCTCAGCGCCTCTGTGAGGCAGATGACAGATGGCTATCTGCAGGCTATCTCCCCACCTCCCCAGAGGGAAGCCCCTGATGGTGTAGATCCATTCATTCTCTTCCACCCAGGATCCTTCACTGTGCATTTGATAGCATACCTGACACATAGTAGGTCCACAGAAAACAGGCCTAACCATTGGACAACCCCAGATGTAGACAGCTCTGCTTTTTCCTAGCAAAGAGTTTGCCCCAACCAAATAAAAGCTTTAAAAAAACCAAATTTCTGCATTACAATTACTTATATGTGTATATGTGTATGTATGCTTTATATTTGTATGTATTTATATGTGTATCTACAATTATGTGTATGTATATATGATGGAGGGATACACATATAGAGGTTGGAGGATACATTTCAGGAGTTTATTCTCTTTAATCCACACAGGTCCTAGCACTCTAATCCAGATCATCACACTTGGCAGTAAGTACCTTTACCTGACAAGTCATCTTGCCAGTCCCCCCAAAAACGATTTTTTTTAAAATTTACAATGTTTTTCCAGATTAACCACATCAAAAGGTCAACTCATAATATTTAATTAATTTAACATTTTTTCATCTCACCCATATTTAACATCCTTTATAGAAAATATGTGAATCTACCTGCATGGTGGCTATAAATGAATGTACTTGAATTATAAAATCGTGTTAATATTAACACAAAGTCTTATACAAATAGCAAGCACATTTTGAAGAATTCCCTTTTTCTTTCTACATTCACATTAATTTCTGCAGCAATTATATTCACTCTTCCCAGGCATCCTTGTCACCGGCAAAGCCACTTCGATATCATCTAACGGGGCTTTCCAGAGCGCATCCTCTCTTCTTCTGTCTAAGTCATCTAGGATACAGGGCACTCTGTATCCACGGATGAGACTGTCACTGGAAATTACACTCCCAGCCGCAAGTTTCCATTCTGTATTCATGAGCTCTGCAAAGCGACCATTTAGCGTATTGTTTTTTAAGGGTCTTTAAAAGGCTTGTTTACAGCATCCAATGTTGCAATTATAAGGAAAAATCACTAAATCCGAGCTTAGTGATTTTTTTCTCTTTCTCTGTTTGCTCCAGCGAGTGACCTTTATAAGCATTTGAAATGTATCACTGACAGGAGATTATTTCGGACGAAGATGTTGTTCCCAAATGGTACTTTGTGGGTCAAAATTAAGTGATTTCAGGAAAATCCTCAAACACGGTGGCGGGGGCGGGGCAGGGGTTTCTAGTAAAGGCTCAAGCTGAAGAAATATACCTCTTTTTTTGAGAGTTACTAGGTGAGGCCTTGGCCTTGGCCCCGCCCCCGAGATTAGGCTGCCCTTCAAGGCCTCCTTCTTTACATTGAGCACTAACTTCTACCCAGGCCCAAGCCAGAGAGGACGCCGTGGTCTCTGGGAGCTTCCTGGGTGTGAGCACTGCGGGAGCCTGAGGGTCGGCCACCCTGTGGGTCGGCCACCCTGTGAGCCCTCCCACCAGCAGAGGGCGTTCCTCTGAATTCCGCCAGAGCAAGGTAAAACTCCAAGCAACTGAGTTTCAACTTTTTCCCCACTTTGGTTTTTGGAGACAGAGGGTAGCCAGCCCTGGCTGCCCTAGACTCGCTTTATAGACCAGGCTAGCCTTGAAGTCACAGAGATCCGCCTGCCTCTGCCTCCCAAGTGCTGGGATTAAAGGCATGTGCCACCATGCTGGGCTTTGAGCTACACTTTTAAAAACAGGAGGACAGGAAGATGGTTCAGCAGGTAAAGTCGCTTGACACCAAGCCTGATGATCCGAACTCAGTCCTTGGGCCCCACATGGTGAAGGGAGAGAACTGATTCCTGCCTGATTGTCCTCAGACTTCCATATGTATACTGCTGTAAACATGTGCCCACAGGCTAAGAAGCAAGCCTGTGTGTGTGTGTGTGTGTGTGTGTATGTGTGTGTGTATGTGTGTGTGTACATGCATGCATGCAAAAAATTGTTTAACTTGGGGCTGGAGAGATGGCTCAGAGGTTAAGAGCACTGACTACTCTTCCAAAGGTCCTGAGTTCAAATCCCAGCAACCACATGGTGGCTCACAACCATCTGTAACCAGATCTGACTGACTCCCTCTTCTGGGGTGTGTGAAGACAGCTACAGTGTGCTTACATAATAATAAATAAATCTTAAAAAAAATGTTTAACTTACAAAGATATGTAAACTGACTGGTAGAGCTGAGGACATAAATAATGGCTCATAGCTCTCAAGACAGGAGCAAAAGAATCAAGAGTTCAAGGCCAGACTCAGCTATACAACAATCTGAGATACTGTCTCAAAAAACAAACAAAAAAAAAAACAAAAAACACACAGGAAAAAAAAATGATAAAAAAAAAAAAATACAAGCAAACCTGGCCAATAAATAACTCGCCATTAGTAGCACACTCCTGCTTGGTGGCTCGGAGCTAGCTCCAGTGTGGCGGTCCAGGTTTACGGCTGTTCTTCCGATTAAAACAGAAACATAGCAGCGCATAGTCGTGTAGAGCTGTTATCCCAGCACTGGGTAGCCTGAGACTGGAGAACCCAGTTCCAGTCCAGCCTGGGCAATGTAGCAGGATCTGTCTCAAACAGGGGTGGGCAGTGTGCAGAGACAGAGAAAGAGAGAGAGAAACAAATAAGGATGCCTGCCCGTCGGGTCCTCGTGAGAGCTGATGGAGGGAGGGAGGCTGGATTGGGGATGCGGGTCAGTGCAAGAGCGAGTGCCTGAGGCCCTGGACTTGATCCCAGCACTTGATCCCAGTTATGGAAATAGCTGTCCCTGACCTAGAATTCACATCATCAGCCTTGCCTATAAGAACCTGGGCTCCTTGGAGGACAGAGAACACGCCACAAAAAGAGAACTAGGTGTTCCCTGGAAGGACAAGGCTTTCCTGGATGGCGAGTAATCATGAGGTTTAAGGATTGGGCCACCAGACCGCCATTTTCACCAGGGAGCCAGGCGGCCCCACAGCCTTCAGTGCACAGACCCTGCCAGAAGAGAGTTGGTCTCCCAGGAGTATGGACCCAGGCTTACAGGCCCACAGGAGGGACAAGCTCCAGCCAGAAACAGCAAGACCAACTAGCACCAGAGATAACCAGATGGCAAAAGGCAAGCACAAGAACCCTAACAACAGAAACCAAGGCTACTTGGCAACATCAGAACCCAGTTCTCCCACCACAACAAGTCCCGGATACCCTAACACACTGGAAAAGCAAGAGTTAGATTTAAAATTGTATCTCATGATGCTGATAGAGGGCTTCAAGAAAGACTTAAAGAGCTCCCTTAAAGAAATACAGAAGAACATG
This sequence comes from Apodemus sylvaticus, assembly GCF_947179515.1. NCBI lineage: Eukaryota > Metazoa > Chordata > Mammalia > Rodentia > Muridae > Apodemus > Apodemus sylvaticus. Next base: position 57,723,091 of record NC_067474.1, on the reverse strand, counting down.
GGTCAACAGGCAAAAGCCCTTAAAGAGGAAACACAAAAATCCCTTAAAGAATTACAGGAAAACACAAACAATCAAGTGAAGGAACTGAACAAAACCATCCAGGATCTAAAAGTAGAAGCAGAAACAATGAAGAAATCACAAAGTGAGACATCTCTGGAGATAGAAAACCTTAGAAAGAAATCAGGAGTCATGGATGCAAGCATCACAAACAAAATACGAAAGATAGAAGAAAGAATCTCAGATGCTGAAGATACCATAGAAAGCATTGACTCAACAGTCAAAGAAAATGCAAAATGCAAAAAGCTTATAACCCAAAACATCCAGGAAATCCAGGACACAAAGAGAAGACCAAACCTAAAAATTATAGGTATAGAAGAAAGCGAGGATTTACAACTTAAAGGGCCAGTGAATAGCTTCAACAAAGTTATAAACGAAAACTTCCCTAACCTAAAGAAAGAGATCCCCATGAACAAACAAGAAGCCTACAGAACTCCAAACAGACTGGACCAGACCAGAAAGTCCTCCCAGCACATAATAATCAAAACACCAAGTGCACTTTTAAAAAGTAAGAATATTAAAAGCAGTAAAGGAAAAATGGCAAGTAACATAAAGGCAGACCTATCAGAATCACACCAGACTTCTCACCAGAGGTGATGAAAGCTAGAAGATTGGGCCACCCACTAGAAGACGGTAAAGCTGGTCAGGTTTCATACAGACCCCAAGAGAACACAAATGCCAGCCCAGACTACTATACCCAGCAAAACTCTCAATCACCATAGATGGAGAAACCAAGATATTTCATGATAAAACCAAATTTACACAATATTTGTCCACAAATTTGTCCTACAAAGGATAATAGATGGAAAATGCCAACATAAGGAGGGAAACTACACCCTAGAAAAAAAGCAAGAAAGTAATCTTCCAACAAACACAAAATAAATTAACCACACAAATATAAAAATAACATCAAAAATAACAGGAAGCAACAATCACTGTTCTTCAATATCTCTTGACATCAATGGACTCAATTCCCCAATAAAAAGACATAGACTAACAGAAATATTTTTCATGTAAATCTTTGATTTTATCAGAAAATTTTTGTAATTCCTCTTTCAATTAATTTAGTAATTTTTTGTCTACCATTTTATCTGCATTATTCTTTATGATAATCTTCAATTTTAACATGTTTTTCTATATATTTCTTCTATTTTATCAGAAATGTTTTCCATGTAAATCTCTGATTTTATCACAAAACATTTTAACTCCACCTTCAATTAATTTAGAAAGATTTTTGTCTACCATTTTATCTGTATAATTTTCCATGAAATAGTCGATTTTAACGAGTTTTTCTATATATTTCTTCAGTTTTATCAGAAATATTTTCCATGTAAATCTTCAACTTTATCAGAAAATGTTTATAATTCCACTTTCAATCAACTTAGGAATACTTTTATGCCTACCATTATTAATCTATATAAAAATTTCTATGATAATCTTCAATCTTAACATGTTTTCTACATTTTCTACAATTTATCAGAAATATTTTCCACATAAATCTTCAATTCTATCATAAAATGTTTCTACTTCCTTTTTCAATTAATTTAGCAATGTTTTTATGTCTACCATTTTACTCTAATTTTCCATGAAAATTGCCAATTTTAACGTGTTTTTATATACATCTCTTTTATTTTATCAGAAATATTTTCCATGTAAATCTTCAATTTTATCATAAAATTTTTTTACTTCCTTTTTCAATAAAAGAACATGGTTTTCAAAAAAAAAAAAAAAAGGATTGGGCCACCCACTCAGATACAGGGCTCTCAGCATGTCTTCTTAAAAATCCTGTCTGTGGTTTGTTTTTCTTATCTCAAAATGATATCATTGATTATGCACAGGAGCAAAAAGAAAATTATAGTCAGCTCTAATTCCTGGGAATCTCTTCAGCTAGGATTTCTGGGATACATCTCTCTACATCTTCTGGCTGGTGTGTTGGTATTTCTCTTGTTTCCTCTCCTCTTTTAGTAACAAACAGAAAGTCATCCTCTGTACATCTGTGTGTGTGTGTGTGTGTGTGTGTGTGTGCAAGCACCTGTGTGCCACTATACAAGTGTGGAAGAGAACAATATGCAGAAGCCAGCTTTCCCCTTCCACTGAAGGTTCTGATGACCCCCTGCCTCTTGCTCATCAGCATGCTCTACATGTGAGTCAGTACAACCAGCTCACTGTGAGTCCAGGGTTTAACTTGGGTCTCTGGACTTGGGTAAGAAGCACTCCTCCCCCACCCCCCACCCCCACCCCACCTCACCCCACCCCACCCCCGTGAGCCATTTTGACATCCTCCAAGAAGATACTTGATTGCCAGTGCTCGGGAAGAAGAACAAGGCAGACGCCAGACACTCCCATCTCCCAGCACTGCATTTCACCTTTGAGAACCGGTCGTTGAGGTCTAAACCTTTTGTAGTTATGTAAGCAAAGGCTCCAATTCTCCAATTCGGCCGCCTCTGGAACACAGGCACAGGTGTGGTCTCCTTCATAGCAACTTTTCCAGGAATGAAACCAACAGGAGGGGAAACTGGGGGTGGGGGTGGGGAGCGTTTTCTTTTCAGATTATTGTGTTTATTATTTTACTTTTCTTCACATCATTGCTGGGGACAGTCTGTGGCGTTCAAGTCACCAATGCCACAGTTTGTGTTTTTGTGCCTGTTATCCTCCAAGTGATTTCATCTACAATGTACCTTTTTTAAAGTCCTCATTTCAAAATGCCGAAGATGAAGAGAAAATGTCATCAACATTCACACAAGGGGCTGGAGAGATGGCTCAGCGGTTAAGAGCACTGACTGCTCTTCCCAAAGAGCATGAGTTCAAATCCCAGCAACCATGTAGAGGCTCACAACCACCAGTAATGATATCGGATGCCCTCTTCTGGTGTGTCTGAAGACAGCTACAGTGTACTCATATAAATAAAATAAAAATAAATAAATCTTTAAGCCTGGCAGTGGTGGTGCACACTTTTAATCCCAGCACTTCGGAGGCAGAGGCAGGCGATTTCTGAGTTCGAGGCCAGCATGGTCTACAGAGTGAGTTCCAGGATAGCCAGGGCTACACAGAGAGCCCCTCTCTCAGAAAAAATAAATAAATAAACACCATTCACACAGATACGACTTTTTTTTTTACATTCAAATATTCACTGTAAGGAAGGTTAAATTCTTACTGCTTCACCCTGCTTTCTCATACAGCGATAATGAAACATCTAAATTTTGAAGTGCATATTATCTTATTAAAATTGCTTTATTTTACTTTTATATTGTATGGCAGATAAAATGCTATATTGATTTTTAAATTTTGTAAATAGATGGAGTATTTCTGAATATAATTTCAAGATACTAAAGGGGAGGTTCTTTTGAAAATTACATTATCAATGGTCAGGCCACAGGCTTGATCTCTATTTTGGTTTAAATCTAAAATATCCTCAACAATTCACCTGGTTTGAATGCCTCTTCTCCAGATGGCATCTCCATGTTGAGAGGCTTTAGTGGATGTGATGGGGTGGGAGAATTATAGATTAGTCATAGAAACATAGTTTTCTTATAGATAACCCAACTGCTGTTTCCAGTGTGCTCTCGACTCCCTGGTCCACCATGATGTGAACAGCTTCTGCAGGCAGCTGCCATGCCGACCCTTCCCGGCTGTGATGTAAGACGCTCTGAAACTGTGAGCCCAAATAAGTCTTGCTCCTCTGAAACTGTCTCACCACATAACAACCACTCAGAAGAAGACTTTCCCTCTCTGCTAAAGGGTCGTGCGTGAAGGCAGGTCTTGGTCCATCCAAGGAACATCCTGTGTTTGGAGTTCTGCATTCATAGAAATTGACTAACAACGGTGACTCGTCCCAGATGCTGCAGACTCCAAGCTTTTATAGATGGAGAGACACCAATTCTTTCTTTTCTGTTTAAGAGTATCTATTTATGTAGTCCTAGCTATATTGGGGTTTGCTACAGGCAGGCTGTGAATTTGTAGAGATCCTTCTGCCTCTGCAAAAGGCCTGCACCATCATTCGCAGCAAGAGACACCATTTCTAAAATTTCTTTGCTCAAAGGACAAATCAAGGTAGAACTTGCTGCGCCCGGAGACTGAAAGGATGCACGAGCTCAGATCTGACGATCCGAAGGCTGCTGGCCCAGTGCCTGGCAGAGGAGAGGGCCAAGGGAACAACCCTGGGGTTATCATGAGATTCCTCTAACTGAAAGTCCCAAGTCTACATCAGCACCCCTCTGTCCAAAACTAGGGAGTTGTTTTTACTCAGACATTTTCCCAAGCCCACCCTGTCCAATTTATTTCTTCTCCTCCTCCTTCCCACGTCCCTGGCCCGGCCCACCTTAAATAATCTCACTCTAATTGGAAATTGGAGCTGTCAGCATGACCTTCCTTTCCTCTCCCTGAAATTCACCTTGGTTCCCAGCTCTGACAGATGTCAACATCCCCACAGCTCCAAGAAGCGGTAGGGTAGCATCCCGGGAGGGGATGTGAGAGGCAGACTCCATGGTCGCTGTGGGTAGGACTGTGCCCCAGACTTCAGCTGCCATGCAGGGGAGTGAACCTGGCATGGCTTGTGAGGAGCCTCGGTGGCGCGCCGCCCCGGGGGAGCTGTCTCCAGCCCTCCACAGTGGCGAGGCTGCAGGTTTATCTCGCTCGCTGAGAGAAGACATAATCAATTCCCCAGCTGGCACTTTGCACTGAATACCCACTTTTTCAGCTTGATAGCAAGACTAAATTAGTTATTTAGCAACTAGGCCCTAATTTAGAGCGAGCGAGCGAGGGCCTTGACAAGGACCATTGTTCAAGGCTGTCCTCGCTTTGCCTTCGGATAGGAAGCCTGCAAATCCCCAGAAGGTGATAAATAGACAATTAGAAAATAGATATATTTGGTTAGATCTACAAGGCTCCCCAGCGCTGTCAGGCTCACAATGAAGGGGGCCAGGGTAAATTGGTGGCCAATGAACACCAGCTGCACGGCCATCCGTCCTGCAGACACCCAGCCATATGTGGCCATTTGCAGACCATCCTGAAGAATAGATCGGACCAATAAGACCAGAGGGAACTAAAAATACTTGACAAAGTTGGCTGCTCTTCATTTAACAAGAATAAAATATCTAATGGGGTGTAATGGAGGCCATCAATCACACGCTGCCAGGCCCAAGCCCAACACCACACTTTTAACTATTAATGCAACTTTGTTTCTCTAATAAGTAGGACAGGCGCAGGAGCTCGGTGCACAGGGTGGGTGTCTGGGTCGGGGGAGGTGAAAGGGGGTTGCTGGAGAAGTCGATTCCAGCTTTAAAACAGAAGGGAGAGATAGGAAATGGTGAAGCCGCAGTGGAGAATGGTATAGCAGCTGCCCTTTAAAAAGTCACAGGTACAATGGCCAGAGGATCCTGGCATCCATTCCCAGGTACAACCTCAAAAGACTTGAAGACAAAGGCTCACACAGACATTGAATAGCCAAGTTCCCAGCAGCAATAATCACAAAACAGAAGCACCCCAAACACTCCTTGACAGGTGAGAGTCTACAGAATGCTCAAAGTGCACCTAACAGGTCATTATCCAGCAGCTGATACATGCTACACGGGTGGACATGGCGGGCATCATGCCAGCTGCAGTAACCAACTGCAGTCACAAAACAAAGCATTGCCAGGAACAGAGATGGTGGTGACATAATGACCTGGTGTGTGTCACCTCAGCATATTGGAGGCCAAGGCAAGGGGATTGGCCACTTCCCACGAGCAGGCTGCTCTGGACTTCTGCCCACAGTTACTGAGCTCTCCTCTGTGGAAAACAAGGACCTAGGACGCAGGCTGAATGTGGGTCAGGCCATGCCTGCGCTCAAAGGACAGAGCTGTCGCTCTGCTGAAGGAAAAAAACACACCATCCGACCCCACATACAACACACAACACCACACACTACATACCACACACTACCACACAGACCTTACACACACATACCCCTCACATGCCCACACATATATATCACACACCCCACACACCACCACACAGACCATACATCCCACACACATACATCATCCATACACACACACTACAGACACATATCACACACCCTACACCTCCACACACACACCACACATACCACCACCTCCCTACATACAACACACACACCACACACACACATAACACACACACATACCACACCAACCGCACACGCCACTGCCACCACCACACACACACACAACACACATACCACACTACATACAACACACAACACATACATACTATGAACACAACTGTGGGAGCCCACAGAACTCATATTGTTGGCAAAGAGCAAGATAACCTCAGCATGCTCCTCCCAGTGAGGGAGACAAGAGGCTAACTGGGAGTTGCTGGTCTTGAGCTGGGAAGATCTGGCCTGAAAGCAGAAGAAAGAATGCAGACGAGGGTGGATGGTGCACAGCGCACTGCGCAGCACAACCCCACTCTGCTGGGGTGGGCAGCAGAGAACGGGAGAATGGGTGATGTTCTCCACCATCAAGAGAGCCTGGTTCAGTCTGCCAGCGTTAACCATGTTGAGATACTAAGATCTGCAGAAAGGCTCCAGAGAAGGCTCAGCAGTTCAGAGCACCTGCTGCTCTTGCACAGAGGACCCAGGTTCAATGCTCACCACTCGCACGGGCCGCTCAGAACTGTATGTTCCAGGGAATCCCACCTCCTCTTCTGACCTCCACAGGCACTGTGTACTGTACAGACAGACATGCAGACAAAACACTCATATGCAGAAAACAAATGAATCTAAATTTTCTAAAAAATTCAGGAAGATGGGAAGATATGAAGTTTTTATTGTTCTCTCTTGTTACACATGATAATAAAGGTTTGGTTTTACTTTGATCTGCATCTCTCTGCTTTGAAAGCACGGGGCTTGTTAATAACTTCCCCCTTCTCGGCTTTGTACTATCAGATTTAATAAGGATCATCTTACAAGATGATCACTGACTCACTCACTCTGGAGAAAGGAAAGCCAGTAGCCATTGCACCTAGAGGGCCAACTTCACTCTCGTGCAGAGTGACTCTGCTCTCCACTAGACCTGCAGTGCTCACACACCTGCAGGAAATGTTCAGTGGTAAAGGGCAGAGTGCTGACCCCAGCTGGTGACAACAAGCAAAGACTGGAAGCCAGCATCAGACTGGTAGTAGACTCAACAGAACACATTCTAGAGCCTTCTCTCTTCTAGAGATCACTAGCCAATTCCTTTCCTGTCTTTTTCTTTTTTCTTTTCTTTAATGGTGTCTCCTGGGTTTCAGACTGGCTTCACACTCACAGTGTGGCTGTCATAGTGTTCAGCTGCTATGAAAAGGCACCGTGACCACAGCAACTCTTACCAAGGAAAGCGTTTATTGGGGCTGGCTTACAGTCTCAGAGGTTTAGTCCATGGTCATCACAGAAGGAAGCATGGAGGGATACAGGCAGAGAGGGTGTTGGAGAGGTAGTTGGAAGTTCTACATCCGGATTCACAGGGCAGGAAAAGTGAGGTCTTGGGCCTGGCTTAAGCACTTGAAACCTCAAAGCCCACCCCAGTGACACCCTTCCTCTGGCAAGGCCACGCCACCTAATGGTGCCACTTCCTGGTGATCAAACATTCAAATCTATGATCCTGTTGGGGTCATTTGTACTCAAACCACCACAGCCAAGGATGGACTTGAGCGTGTGTGTGTGTGTGTGTGTGTGTGTGCACGTGCACATGTAGGTACATGTGCACATATGTGTAGGATGTTTTCACTTCCACTCTATTTTTTTTGGAACCCTGTCTCTTACTTACCTTAGAGTTCACTGATTGGCTAGACAGGCTGGCCATTGGGCTCCTGACTTCTACTCCTCCCTTCAGTAGTGACATTACAGGAGCATGCTACTACACCCAGCTTTTCTATGGGTCCTGGGGAGACAAACCCAGGGCCTCACACTGGCTCAGGAAACATTTTACACCTCTAGCCATCTCTACAGCTCACTCTGACCTTGGACCTCTGACTCTCTTGCCTCCACATACTAAGGGCTGGGATTAAAGATGTGTACCACGGTGCTGGGTATTGAACCTAGGATTTCATGCATGCTAGGCAAACACTGTACCAACTGCAGTACCTCCCCAGCTTCCGTTTCCTCTTTGGCCAGGGCAGGTAAAGCATTTCCCAGCCCCCCATGCATTTGAATGTGCACAAGTGACTGAAAGTGGATCGCTGATGGAGTGAGCCACCCCCAGCCTCGCCCGCAGAAACTTTCCTATACAGCCTACTATGTCTTCTCTTGTCTGCAGGCAGATCAGAGGACCCCACCATCCAATGGGATCAGAAGTGTCTGGGGGAGGGAGTTAGATGTCTCGTGTATCAGTTTTCAGGGGGCACAGAACTGGACTAGGTGGTTCAGATTAGATGAATGTATTTTCTCATGTTCTGGAGACCAAAAGTTCAAGATCATCGGGACAGCAGAGCTTAGAGATGGCTGCCTGCCTGGTGTCTTCACTGGTCTTTCCCCAGGTGCATCTCTGCTTTCCCACATCTTCCTGGTCTCATAAGGACACCGGTCCCAGTAGGTAGATCCCACCCTGACTGACTCACCGCTCACATTCTGAAGTATGATTTCAACATATGAATTTTGGAAGTACATATACAATTCAGTCCATGACCATGAAAGGTTTTTCCAGTGGATGTTCACATGATCAAAGAGGGAATGGCTGTTGTGTTAAGGAATTGGGATTTGGGAACTGATTAAACACTTGAAGGCAATCGCCTTGACCAGTGAACGGGATGTTTTCAGCTCTGTGGTCAATAGCTTCACCCAAAAGCTCCTTCGAGAGATGTGTGTGCTTTCTGCTTCCATCTGTAAGTAAAAAGAGCCGCATCCAGGTGTGGCAGCTCACAGCTAACACCCACAATCCCAGAACTCAAGAGGCTAAGGCAGGAGAATTTGTCACTACCAAATCTGTCCAGCCGAATAAGGGAGACGACACAGGAGAGTCTTCTCAACGCAGTTTATTCAGGAACGTTATTTCAGGAAGCCCCCGATCCTAGCCCGTTGCCCCAGTTATATATCCCAGCTTGCACCAATCAGCGACCGCCACGTGGAAGCTCGTGATAGGATCGAGACGATGGCCCAGGAGTGGCCTGATTTGATGTCAAAGGGCGCATGCGCACTTCTCTGGTGCATATGTGACTTTCAAAGGGGAACGTGGGGGGAGCGTTGCTGAGTCATGTGACTTGGCAACCAGCCCAGGTGCCATTTTAGACTGGCCAGCTGGGCATGCTACTCACAAGAATTAGTATCAGTTCCAGACCATCCTGGTCTACAGATTGAAACCTTGTCAAAATAAATAAATAAATAAATAAATAAATAAAATAAAAACAATCAAACAGGTGTTGGTGGTGCCCCCTTTAATCTCAACACTCAAGATGCAGAGGCAGCCAGTCTCTGAGTTTGAGCCCACCCTGATCTACAGAGTGAGTTCCAGGACAGCCAGGGTTACATAGTAAAACCTTGTCTCGGAAACCAGGAAAACAAAACAAAGACAACATGTGTTGCTTCTGGAAGCTTTCTATTAACACAGAATTTCCTCCTTTCCCAGAAACCCCTAGTAAACTTTCCTCCTGCTGTGTTGGCCCCCAGTGGGTCACATGTTCACGATCAATCACACTCCCTTGAGAGGTGCAGTCATCCCGTGTGCCTTATATAATCAAAGTGACTCAATGCTCCCCAAGGTGGATGGCTGTGTGGGAAAGGGGTGGACAGTCTGAAAGAGCCACGGGACACGGGAGAGGACGGCGCTGGGCACGCGGCAGCAGCTACGCCATCAGTTCTGCTAGAGTTCTCCTTATTCTGGAGACCTGAGAGGCCAGGAATTTGCTGAGCTCACTCCTTCCCGGGGGGGGGGGGGGGAGGGGGCGGGGGGGGGTAAAAGACATGGAGACAATGTTGAGGTCACCTAGAATGGAAGATTCAAAGGGTCAGAGTGATGTCCAGACTGCAGCACAGGGGCCTGGTCACACTCCGTCCTCCCTCACCCGTCCAGAAGCTCCCACGCTGCACCACTCATGAATGACTGAGGAAATATCTAGCTACCCAGACTCCCCCAGCCCCTGGCCAGGCTGACTCAGCATCCCCAGGAGTGGAGTCCGAGATTGTCTTTGAAATGCGTCTCTGGATTATTCTGATTGATAACAGATCTGGGAAACAGAATACCACATTCTTTTCTAGAGAAATCATCTTTATATCCTAAGGTATTTTGAGAAAAAAAAATTGTGAATTTAGTCAACCTAGGAGTATTTAAAAAGACTGTCGCCCTGGAAGGTTGGCCACCTCCTGAGCAACGTGTGTTTTCTTTGGACCCCAGTTTCCTTGTCAATAGGTGACAGATTACTGTCTCTGGTCCCTCTGCCACCTTGAGACAGTATGTGGCCCCAGGAGACTTAAGAATCTCTCTGTGCCCTTAAATGACATTGTCATAATTGCCAGCCCATCCCCCCTCCAGTCAGCAGAGAACTGTTTAAGGAAACTCCATTAAGATCCTTCATCCATATGGACTGAATCGTTCCTCTGAAAGATGCCACGATGGGATAGCTGGGTCCCCACTGGTGAAGGCAGGACCCTGTTCTCAACCCACCACCCACTCAGGGAAGCTCCCACTTGGCATCTGCTGGATTCATGCATTATTCAGTCACAAGAGTCACCCCAAGTGGCCTGAGTGTCCTTCACAGTCTGAGAGCATCTCCTAGTAGGGCAGACTGGGGACTAGGAGCCCGGTGACTTTGAATACACCTCCAGGATGCAGATGGGACAGGTGTTTGGCAGCATGGGATAAAGCTCTTTGTGGGGAAAGTGCAGGGGGTGTGAGCCCAATGACAGTGACAGAAAGCAAGCCACCAGGTGTGTGGAAAAGTCTGTGTTTTGGCTTTTTGTAGTCTTCCCCACAACCCCCAGAATAAATATTTAGGTTTATTATAAAATTCTCCTTGATTTCACACCTAAGCCCAATCACATGCCTTCACTCATCTGACCCACAAAACAGCCTCGGACATAAACAGAGAGGGTTTTCCTTTGTCGTGAGTCGGGCCTGCTGTGCTCCTGTCCCGTTTGACTCCCTCCATTCACCCATGTTCTTCATTATGTCAATGAACCCAGCCGCCACAGGCCTCCGTTCGTTTTCTACTTGAATCATAATCAGTAATTAACTCAATTAGTAGATTTTATTAGTTAAGATTCACAAGTGGTAAAAGCCAAACTCAAGTAAGCTTAAGCAACAACAAGAAAGAATGACATTATTATGAAGATGAAGACTCCCGGGGTCAGGCTCTCCGAGCTCTCCTTCCTCCCCCTTCTCTGATGGGACGCTGGGTAAAAGCCATGGTCTCTCCTCTCCCTCTCCCTCTTCTCTTGGATTAGTCTTCTCCAGGTCTCTGACTCAAGGAGAAAGAAATGTGAAAGCCAAGCGTTCATAAGTTTTCTCTTAGTTTTCTACCGACTGGGAAGAAATAAAATATGGCCACCCTTTCTATCCGACTCTAAGAGCCCTTGGATTGGGGTTCACTGACGTAGGTACCCACTCCTGGACTGATTACCAGTGGACAAATAGGCTAGGACTTCATCCTAAAAGATGACGTTTGGAGGATTAGTCAGGGAAAACAAAACACGTCTCTTAACACAAATACTTCTTGAGTCTACCGTGAAAGGGGCAGACTCATTCACAAATGTATTGTGGGCACCTACTGAGTGCTAACACTGTCCTGGTCACTGGAGATGACCAAGACACCACCCCTGCTGTCACATGATACCCGCCATACTTGCTTTTGCCGTCGCGGTTTCATACAAGCAAACAGGACAGCTCTTCAGTAGTTTCTTTTCCCACACATAGGACAACATCAGAAGAGGAAACTGGAGGGAAGAGGGATTTATTCCAGCTCGCAGTTTCCGAGGAGCCAGTCCACCGTGGCTGGAGGGGCATGGTATCTTCTTCTCGGTGATTCAGGAAGTAGCCAGGCTAGGCTGACTCTGAAAGACCTGCCTCCCCCCTCCAAAGACCCACCTCCACCAGCCAGGCTCCGCCTCCACCAGCCAGGCCCCGCCTCCACCAGCCAGGCTCCGCCTCCAATGACCCACCTCCACCAGCCAGGCTCCGCCTCCTAAAGATTCCATAACTTCATCAAAACCCAGAACCCATGTGAAATGCCGGGGAAAAGTGGCACTCTCTTATAATCCCAGTGACAAGAGGGACAATAGGACCCCGGGGCTCACTGCCCAGCCTCCCAGGCTCCCTGGTGAGTTCCAGGCAAATGAGAGACACTGTCTCAAACCAAAGAGGACAGAATTCCTTGAGGATGATGCAGAGGTGTATGCACACAGTCAGTCAGTCAGACAGACAGACAGACACACGCACGCACAGACATCACACAATTACACGTTAATAAAACAAGACCCACAGTCAGACACATTTTGAAGCACTGGACTGACTGGAAAGGAAAGTTTATTCTCTGTTGCAGAACTTGTCAGCCTTGGGCTTGCCACGGTCCCCTGAGAATCCCCAAAGAGGTTCTCTCCAGTCCAGTCTGCATACGCATCTCCCCTTCAAGTGCCCGCATCAGACCTGCCGGGAGTTCTCTTCCGATTACAGAGGGCACTTATTCCTCTTGGGCATCCGTTTTGGTTTGGCTTTAGACAGGGTCTTACTACATGCTTACCTCAGGCTGGCTTGCGACTTACCCCCCTGTCTTACAGCTCCACCTCTGGAGTGCTGGATTGCAGACCTGTTCCACCACATCTGGCAATTTATGGGGCTTGAGAGACCTTGCCTTCAAGGATACAGTGGGCTTTAGACTCTAGTGGCCTTCCAGGGGCCTTTTCTCTCTCTCCCGTCTCTGCATGTTAGAGCAGCAGAAGCAAGCAGTCACCATTCCCAGCCTCTTTAGAGGCAGACATGGTCCACCTCTCCTAGCAGGCCCTAACCCCAAGGAGCTGGCAGAAGCATGCGGGCACTCCAGCAGGTTTGTAGGAAGACACATATGAGGACATTTTGCCTCTCTGCTTCTGCTTCTGCTTCTGCCCATGGTTCTTTTTTTTTTTTTTAATGTACTTTAAATTCTTTTAAATGGTTCTTTTATTTATTTTATGTATGTGATATACTGTAATTGTTTTCAGACACACCAGAAGAGGGTATCAGATCCCATTACAGATAGTTGTGAGACACCATGTGGTCTCTGGGAATTGAACTCAGGACCTCTGGAAGAACAGTCAGTGCTCTTAACCCCTGAGCCATCTCTCTAGCTCCCTACAGCTCTGTTTTTTATTTACTTATTTATATACATTTATGTTTGATACAGGGTCTCACTATGTAACCCCTGCTGGACCTGAGTTCAATTCCCAGAACCCATATGTCAGCTACAAATATCTATAACTCCAGTCCCAGAGGCTCCAACACTTAACACACACACACACTCACACACACACACCCACATCACACATACACACACACTCACACACACGCACACCCCACATCACACATACACACACACTCACACACACACACGCACACACACACACACACACATGCACACCCCACATCACACGCACACACACAAATAAAAGTTTAAAACAGAATTTAAATATTTGTAAAGGATCTCTGTATCTTTTATAGAACACTGAATATTCGTTTGTCTTCCATAAACCGCAGAGAACAATTGTGACTAGACCCCAGCCCACCCGAAAGGATTTTTAAGAGCACACAAGTACATGGCCTGCCCGCTTGTCTAGGGTGGGGCTCATTTATCAATATTATCCCCCAGATCCCTGTAATGTACAGTCATATTTAAAGATCATTGCTCCAGAAACTCATCAGGAGGAAAACCTTCTGAAAAACCACCGGGCAGTGGTGGCACATGCCTTTAATCCCAGCACTTGGGAGGCAGAGGCAGGCAGATTTCTGAGTTCAAGGTCAGCCTGATCTACAGAGTGACAGAGTGAGTTCTAGGACAGCCAGAGCTATACAGAGAAACCCTGTCTCAAAAAACCAAGAAAAAACAAAAACAAAACAAAAAAAACAAAGTCCGATAATCTCCATTTCATGGCGAAGCACAGTCAGTTTTCATTACAGTAAATCTTACTCCTATTGTCGCTTTACCTTTTCTCTAGGTTCCCAAATGTTCCTTCATCTTAAGTCACTTATAATCCAATACGATTCCAAATTGCCTGTGTTCAGTCACTGGGCCCCCTCCAGCCAGACCAGCTCTCCAGTGTACACACCCACATGTACTCACTCACTCACACACACACACACATACACACACACACACACACACATGTACACACATGTACACACTCACGGATGCACACACGCACGCCCCAAGGTCTGCTTACTTTTTCCAACTATGTGACTGCTTTTGATGTCCTTGTGCACCCTCCTTCAGAAGCTGGATTGCCATGAGCACATTCCACAGTGGTTAAAACCTAGGCTGGTTCAATTCCCTAATCAGAACTATCAAATGTTACCCTCTGTGGTTAAAACCACACTTTACTTTGGGAACAAAACACGCAGTTTCACTTGAGCCCGTCCGTCAACCCATTCAAATGTTGTGTGTTCTCCGTCAGTTCTGACAAAGTGAGATGGAGCTGGGCACCCTGTGAACTGTCTCTGTGCTCTAACGTGTGAGCTGCGCTTCACTAGAGGGAATAAGATAATCCGCTGTCATTTCTGTTTTGATCATATTCATTTTGGGCAGAGAATTTATTCTCCCTGCACCGTATCGCTATTTATGAGCTACAGTCTCCCGCTTCTGCATTCCCCAGAGAACGCACCATTAAAACTCTTAATGTGACACCTCATATTTTAGTAGACTAGAAAATAGTTACAATTTTAATTTAAATTGAAATGGCTATGTAATGGCTGGACAAATCAGCTTGAGCTCCCCAGAGCTCTTTATTATGATTCTCCATTGTTTTCTATGCATAAATGTCTTTTCTGAGCTTATTCTAAAATACTCTCTCATGTTTTCAGCTGCTGTAGCTCATTCCAAACTCACTTATTTAATAATTTTCTATGGTGAACAACTTCATGATTAAACTTTAACGTTAAATATAAATGGTGGGGATAATAAGCTTTATTAGAGAATTTAAGGGGGGAAGGAGATTCGACATTTAAGGGATGGTGAGCTTAAGAGTCAAGGGCATGAAGAGCAGAGACAGCATTCAGCCAAGAACAAAGTCGATTTTGATAGCTTAAATATATGCATCTATAGGGCATAAATGGCTGGCATAAATGTCTAGATTTCCTCAAGCAGTGGGGACGGGCACTCAGTGACAGAGCAGCCACGAGTCTATCTCGTGTAACTGCTCATTTATCAGTGAGGGATACAGGGCTCAGAAAAGGGAAGTGATTTTTTTCATTCCAAGACAAATGACTTATTAGCTAAGATCAAAGAACAATCATCAGCGAAGCAAAAGAGAACAGACAGAATTCTTTTGTTTTGTTTTGTTTTGTTTTGTTGTTTTTTTAATTTATTTTATTTTTTTAATTTACATTGCAAATGATTTCCCCTTTTCTGGGTCCCCATTCCCCGCAAGTCCCATAAGCCCTCTTCCGTCCCCCTATTCTTCCATCCACCCCTTCCCACTCCCCTGTTCTGGAATTCCCCTATACTCTTGCACTGAGTCTTTCCAGAACCAGGGGCCACTCCTCCATTCTTTTTGGACATCATTTAATTTGTGGATTATGTCCTGGGTATTCAAAGTTTCTAGGCTAATATCCACTTATCGGTGAGTGCATACCATGATTGATCTTTTGAGACTGGGTTACCTCACTTAGTATGATGTTCTCCAGCTCCATCCATTTGTCTAAGAATTTCATGAATTCATTGTTTCTAATGGCTGAATAGTACTCCATTGTGTAAATAGACCACATTTTTTGTATCCATTCCTCCGTTGAAGGACACCTAGGTTCTTTCCAGCTTCTGGCTACTACAAATAGGGCTGCTATGAATGTAGTTGAGCATGTGTCCTTATTGCATGCTGAAGAATCCTCTGGATACATGCCCAGTAGTGGTATAACAGGGTCCTCAGGAAGTGACATGCCCAGTTTTCTGAGGAACCGCCAGACTGATTTCCAAAGTGGTTGTACCATCTTGCAATCCTACCAGCAGTGGAGGAGTGTTCCTCTTTCTCCACATCCTCGCCAACACCTGCTGTCTCCTGAGTTTTTGACCTTAGCCATTCTGACTGGTGTGAGGTGAAATCTCAGGGTTGTTTTGATTTGCATTTCCCTAATGATTAATGATGCTGAACATTTCTTAAGGTGTTTCTCAGCTCTCCGAAGTTCTTCATGTGAAAATTCTTTGTTTAGCTTCGTACCCCACTTTTTAATGGGGTCATTTGTTTCTCTGGGTTCTACTTTCTTGAGTTCTTTGAATATATTAGATATTAGCCCTCTGTCGGATTTAGGGTTGGTGAAGATCCTTTCCCAGTCTGTTGGTTGACGTTTTTGTCCTTTTGACGGTGTCCTTTGCCTTACAGAAACTTTGTAGTTTTATGAGGTCCTATTTGTCAATTCTTGATCTTAGAGCATAAGCTATTGGTGTTCTATTCAGGAACTTTCCCCCTGTGCCCATGTCCTCCAGGGCCATCCCAGAGTCCTCCTGCCGGTCCCATTCCATTGCAATGACACCACCCTCCCCAGGGGGCGGGGAAGGACTCAGGTGCCAAACTGAGCAGCAAAGTGTGTCAGGGCCTCGCAGGAAGGTGTGCTGTGCTGAGGCATTCCAGGGGATCTCGTGCTTAGCTTTAAAACAAAGCTAGAGCTGGAGGCGTACATGGCTCTGAGAGTCCAGGGCTTGCCTGGCATGCACAAAACCCTGGGCTCAGTCCCGAACATCACACAGGCTGAGCATGATGGTGCACATCTGTAATCACAGCACCCATGTGAAAGGAGAGACTCAGAAGTTTGAAGTCATCTTAGGCTACACAGTGGGTCAAGGCCAGCCTCGGATAAGTGAGGCCCATTCAAAACATTAATAATTAAACAAAACATGAGATACTAAGAGATCAGACGTGGTTTTCAGTTTTGCCAGACAGTGCTAAGAATGTAAGATGTGCTTATTACATATACTAAAATTGGAGTGGTACAGAGATAGTCGGCACTGTCCAAAAATGGCATGCTAACCCGTCAGCATCCACGTTGGAGGAGGAGGAAGATGCCACCCAGAGAAAGTTATCAGAATGCCTATCAAATATTCCTTGAACGAGTCAACTCACCTCCCTAGAATCATGTTGGAGGTCTGGAGAGGTGGCTTCGGGGCTAAAGCACTTCCTGCACAAGTGTGAAGCCCTGAGTTCCAATCCTCAGGATGCGTGTAAAAAGTTAGGCAGGCATGTACCTCAGCACTCGAGATGGGAGGCAGGAGAGCCCAGGCGTAAATTGTCTAGCTAGATTAGCTGGATCCGGTGAGTTCAGCAAGAGACCTACCTCAATAAGTAAGGTGGAAAGTGATCACGGAAGATACCCAGTGCCAGCCTCGGCCCTCCACATGAACATGCACAAACATATATGCACACGTATGCACCTATGTACACAGACGTGTGTGGGACCTTATAAGGCAGTTTGTAGCCTGGTTGAGCAAGGCTTATTCCAGAGGCGAACCCGTGAGCCACCGACCCAGACGTCTGACTCCTCAAGTCCATAATCCTGTGGCTATCAGTCACGCATGGCCACGCCCCAGGCTCCTAGCGTTCTGGCTGGACTCCACCCCTATAGTGACCTGGCTACAGTCAGGCTTCCCCCCTTCCTCCCCCAACCGCCCCACGGTTGCCTGTTGCCAGGTAACCCAGCCTACTATAAAGGAAGGCTTCTTGCCCCTCCTTGCTTTCTCTTGTCCCTCTCTTGCCTCGATTTCTCTTTGTTCCCCCTCCCTTCTTTCCCCTCCTTCCACGTGATCATGACAGCTCTCATTCCTCTATCGTCTCCTTTTCTCTTCACTTCTCTATCTCCTTTTCTCTTCCTACTTTTCTATTGCCGGGGTCCAGCCTCCACACAGGATTGGAGTTCTCAACTGGAAGCAGGGATATCTGGAAGGCGCATAATAAATATACACAGACTACTTTGGGGGTACAAGCTGACAGGCAAATTTTCAAGGCTTAAAGTTTCTCCTCTCACTGGCTGCCCCCACTTTTTTTCCCCCACAGACGTGCACCCACACCACACATGAGTACACAAATACACAAACACAAAGATATAGTTGGAAACAATACCATGTAAGCTGAGTGTCAGATACCACAGAATCCTCTCAGCATGGTGCACTTTCATGGGAGGTTATGATGGACTTTGCTGCAAAAATTCAGCACCCAAAATCGAACGGTGGATCGGTGGTTAAGAGAACTGGCTGCTAGCCAGGCAGTGGTGGCACACACCTGTAATCCCAGCAACTGGGAGGCAGAGGCAGGCAGATTACTGAATTCAAGGCCAGCCTAGTCTACAAAGTGAGTTCGAGGACAGCCAGGGCTACACAGAGAAACCCTGCCTCAAAAAAACCAAAAACCAAACACCAAAACCAAAATAAAACAAAACAAAACAAAAAAACAGTTACTGACTCTCAGGATTCAGAGGAAACATCGAGTGACTGAGAACTGGAGCTGTAAGCTTCATGCCCAGCGTCCAGCGAACACTCTGGCTAAGTACCCAGGGACTGGAAATTTGTCACTTTCAGGACTAGTGCTTTTTTCCTTCCAGACAGCTAAAGGTAAAATCACACAGAGCCACACCCGCATTCGGTAGGTATTCTGTGCACCCCACAGACCCACCCAGAAGCGGTCACACCTCTCTTCCTCGATCTCCCCCCACCCCAGATTGCTGGGTCACCTCCATCCCTTCCACCCTTCCTCTCACAACACAGACTCCAGTCCCTGTACGGCCTACCCCGCTCTCCTAAGTGTAATCATTTCCAATAGCGAAGTGTGTTGTTCAGAGCACAGAAGGGATTTCTTTTAGTTTTCTTTTAAGTAGTTCATTTTTGCAAACATCAGGGAACAATTTTCGGAGTGGCAGCATGATGTATGGTGACACAGGACAAGGTTATCCAGAGCCCGGCACATCAGACCGTCCAGAAAACCTTAAGTGAAGAATGCCTGTCTCCATGAAACCTTTGTAATTTAGAGGGGACAATGACTATCTGAAGCATTCAAGGTCCCCGTTAAATCTGGCAGGGCTAGGTGACTGGGACGGGGGTGTCTCGTGCAAGGGGCCCCTTCGGTCTTTAGCGACATCATTATCTGTGGGTTATTACCATTACCACAAATACTAATACAGTTTATTAAGCACTGGCAATGACCCAGGGCAAGTGAGCTTAAGTTCATATTAGATCCATTTTCATTATCTAGAGGAAGCAAGAGGATGAACAAGGGACTATAAAGTGAAGATCTAAAGTAGGAAAAATGAAAAAAGGTTAATTAAAAAAAAAAACCTCCCAGTGTAAAGAGAAAGGCTCCAACTGTTCACGGTCAGAAGCCATGATGGATGGGGAATCTTGTCACCCTGGACTTGTCCCCTACGATTTCTTTTTACCTTTCTCTCGCTTACAAAAAAAGAAAAAAGAAAGAAAGAAAGAAAGAAAGAAAGAAAGAAAGAAAGAAAGAAAGAAAGAAAGAAAGAAAGAAAGAAAGAAAGAAAGAAAGAAAGAAAGAAAGAAAGAAAGGAAGGAAGGAAGGAAGGAAGGAAGAAAGAAAGAAAGGAAGAAAGAAAATATTCTCTCAGCTAAGGACATGGCAGGGTCAGGAGAGGGCAGAGGGAAGCAGACCTCCATTTCAAGGGACCCTGTCTCTGAAATCCTGAAAACATCATTGTTTCCTAGTTCTAACTGCCAGCCCCCCACAAAACCCAATTTACCATTAATCTGGTTTAAAATGGAAAAACAAAATTAGGATACTAACCCTGATGGACAGCTCCTTGTTAAAATACCTTCTCCTTTTTCTATTTTTTTTTTTTTCAAAGCTTGGACATGAACACACTCAGATGTCACACACCCAGAGCCTTCTAGTAGCTCATATATCTCCCAGCCAACCCAAGAACTGTACTAGTAACCGTCACACTTCTTTGAGAGTCTCCTATGGAGTTCTGTCTTTCTGTTCTGCAACTGCCTAGCACTCAGATGGATTACTATGCAAGTTATTTTTCTCCATAAAGGAAGAGCCTGGGTTTTCTCAGCGTGTAAAAGCCAGGCCAGAACTCAGAATGCCCAAGAGGTCAGCAGGACGGGCACTTCTAATGGAGGGGTAGATGCCCAGGCCTGAGGGGCCTGGGAAGGAACTCTGCATTTGGGGTAGGAGCACACTCATTTGTCAGTGGCTTCCAGCGCTCACTGCACACACTCTCACGAAGCTTGCAGCCTCCCTCGATGGAGGCACTGCTTTGCCCACTGTAAAACTGAGTGTCCCCTTCTTTGAGGAGACGCCCAGTTGCTCAGCACCCTCTATCAGGACATAACAGAACCTCTAGAGTACCTCCCATTCTATACATTCTAAAAACTCACAAGCTCACCAAGAGTCCCTCGCTCTCTTCCACTCGAGACATACACCCGGCAACGCAGGTTCTGGTGTTACTGTTGTGTTTATCTATCCCAGTATCCCAGGTATATTTTGTGTATTCCCGCTATCTAAATGATCCATTCATCCTATAATAAGCCCTGATTCTGTCTGTTATAGGGTTGTATTGGAAACCAAGATCTGAGTTGAGTGCGGTGGCATATGTCTGCAATTCCAGCACTCAGGAGGTAGAGACAGGAGAATCAGGAGTTCAAGGCCATCCTCAGCTACATATAGAGTTTGAGGGGAGCCTGGCTCTGCAAAGTAAGATTCAGGTTATCTAGGGTTACATGGTGAGACACTATCTCAGATAGATAAGTAGATAGATAGATAGATAGATAGATAGATAGATAGATAGATAGATAGATAGATAGATAGATAGACAGATAGACAGATAGATAACATTTCCACACATAGCCATTTGTGTCTATACCAAGTTGCCTGGGGTCCTACCACAATCCATCACCAGGTGGTCATTCTGGCTCCCTGCTCTTGCTTATTAGTAAATTCTCACTCTAGCTGTGAGAAAGAAGCCTGGTTTTCACCTCCTGCCACTCATTGACTTCAGTGCTCAACTCTATTACATGTGTAACTTGGGTTTGCAAGGGAACCGGCCTTCTCAGCTAGCACGCAGCTGAGTCTGTCCTCTCCGCCTTGTGTCACACTGACAATCGTGCAGTGGCTCACGCCAGCGCGCCTTCCACCCACCCGTCAGGGAGGTTGCTTCCTAGACCTGCTCTCAGGGAGTCTCTCATCACAGTATACACTCCTCCTGGCATCTCCCAACCTTGGGAGTGGGTTTAAAACAAGATTTTATACACGACGATACACTCTTTGTGCTAGAAAGTTCTACTTGGGTTTTTGATAAATCCAAGTGTTCCCCCACACATACATAAAGGTGGCCAGATTCCACACACCTGCCACATATAATTTAACCACGTACAACTTCCCTGTGCTCCCTTATTGATGCCATCACCGCCAGTGGCAGTCACGGACCGTTAGAGGGTCTCTAGTTCCTCTTCTGGAATGTTAAGCAGTGTGAACCAGATGGAAGGTAGCCTTTCCAGATTTAGAGAAGTGTGTGTGGTAATAAAGTAGATCAAGCAAGTTGTGACAAGAAACTGCCTGTGCTGCCTTCCCACCGGAAGGGAGGGACCCATGAGTCAAGTGCCGTGGAACGCTTCAGGGGAAAATAAGCAAAGGTGTCCCGACCAGAGTCTAGAGAAAATAAGGCTTGTCAGGGCCTCCATCTGAACCTAGTGAGACCTGTGGTTGACCTCTGACCTACAGAACTGTAAGCTGATAATGACGATGAGTGGGAGGAGCATTAGCCACTCAGTCTGACAGCGGAATTAGAAAACTAATAAGCACGCTCCTGTCTGAACTCTGCTCCGAGGCTGGCATCATTGAGCCATTCCCAGCCGCCCTGTCTTGATCTCTGAAGCTTTGGTTTTGAGAGGAGTGTGACTCTTCAACTCTTCTTCTTTTCAAAGGTGTTTTGGCTATTCTAGGTCCCTTGCATATGCACACGAATCTTAGAATCAGCCTGTTGGCTTCTGAAAAGAACCACCATGGGATTATAAGGATGCTCTGCCTGGAGGTCACTGGAGGCACCGCTATCTCAAGAACACCAACTCCTCCTGTATCTAAGAGCACGGGATAATTACTTAATGGTCTTAAGAATACAAATCTTAAAATAGTTATGTTCTAGGTGTTTTCTTCTATTTACAATTGTCCATCATTACTGTAATTTCACCTTCAGATTGGTTTGTTTACACACAGAAACATAACTGGTTTTTTCATTAGCTTCGTAGCCAGTGGCCCCGCTGAGCTTAGTCTCCCAGACAGTTTTGTGCAGCGGTTTCTATACACCAGGCCATATTGTCTACAGCTATAGCTCGTGCTCCCACTCCCAATACTAAGATCTTTTCATTTCACGGCCTAACTGCTCTGAGAGGACCCACCTTTCATTACATTATACTTTGTCTTAAGGCAAAAGCATCCAGCCCCCCACCACAAAGACCCTACCTCAGAATAAAGTAAAACTTGTAAAGGGATGGGGATATGATTTAGAGGCACGTGTATTAAATCCCCAATAGAAAATAAAATAATAAAAATGTTGAGGTATTTGTAAATTCTAAAGCTGTATAAGGTTAAAAACCAAAATAAATAAGCCCAACAGTTACTTATAAATAGTTCCTACAACGTTATAGGGCTCAGAAGTCAAAATTTAGATTTCAGGATCTACTTTGAGGATGAGACCTACTGGACACACTGGACATCCAGTCAGAACCACTGGCCCACTGCGAGCCTCAGTTCAGGCTTGACAAGGTGGAAGTGGTATTATTGCCCTTGACTCTCTCATCATAAGAAAAGAATAAATCCTTTTTAAGGAAGGTATCACCTACAATTCTGAACAACCTTTAATATATATAAAATCTATCATTCAGTAAGTAATTATTAAACAAAATCAAAATAAAGGTGGGTGCGGTGGTATAAATCTGTAAATTAAATACTTGACAGGACGATCTGGTTGGTTCCAAGTCCATCCTTGGAGTAGCTGGGACTCTGAAGTAAGTTCAAGGCTAGCCTGGACAACTCAGTGAGAGCTTCCTCAGAAAAAGGCGTGGGCTGCAACCCTGTGGCAGAGTGCTTGCCTAGCATGTGTGAAGGCCTGGGCTCAGTTTCCATCACTGAAGAGGGGGATTAGAAGAAAAACTATAGACTGAAGATGTAACTTACCTGGTATTGGATCCTCACCACCAGAAAAACAAAAACAAAACTACCCTTCAGAGCAAAGACTTAAAAGACAATCTATAGATTTTATATTCAAGACAATCACTTTTTAAATGATTTATTTGTGTATTGGTGTTTTACCAATATATGTCTATGTGAGGGTGTCAAATGCCCCAGAACTGGAGTTACAGACAGTTATGAGCTGCCACATGGGTGCTGGGAATTGAACCTGGGTCCTCTGGAAGAGCAGTCTGTGCTCTTATTTGCTGAGCCATCTCACCAGTCCCAACAATCATATTTTGAAATAAACAATTTTAAAGGTTAAAAATATAATTTCGAAGGCAGGAGAGCTGGCCCTGAGGTTCCCAGAGCTGGAGAGCTGGCCCCACCCCTCACTTGGCACAGCCCTCTGAAGAGCAGCACAGCAGAGCTGGCCCTGGTGTTGAGGCACAGGCCAGCTGGCCGGGAGGGCATGCGCGAAGAGCAGCTGACCCTGCCTGCTGAAGCGTCAGGTGAGCTAGCTGGGGCAGTGCTGGCGCGCTCGCCCCAGGGGCGTGGGTGTGAGTGCTGGCAGGTTATGTGCAAAAAGTCTTAAGTAAAATTGTCCTAATTCACATGCTCCAATCTAAGAGAAAAACCATTCAACCCCCTCAGTACAGGCTGAAGGTTATCTTTTAAAGTCACTTTTATTACAACAGTTTCCTGGTGTCTCTTTTCCTATCACTGTGATAAAACTTAGGGGGGAAAGGGTTTATTCTGGCTGAGCTAACAGTCCGTCATTGCAGGGAGATACCTGATCACACTGGATCCACAGGCACGAAGCAGAAAATGACAACTCAGACCACCCCTTTTTCACCCAGTCCAGAACCCAGCCCAAGAAATGACGCCACCACATCTAAAGGGGGTGTCTTCCCACATCAATTAATACAATCAAGACAATACCCCACAGGCAAGGCTGAGGCCCATCTCCTGTCATTCTAGATTCTGTCCAGGTGATAATTAACACTAACCATCACAACTGGAGGTCCCAGCCCAAATGATATGACAAGAAATGGAAAAGGGGCATGCAGATTTGAAAAGGCAAAGGATGCCTGTGTTCACAAACGACATAGTTACATGCACAGAAAACACGAATCTACCTCAAAAAGCTACTAGAATATGTAAATTTCAGAAAGTCACTAGATAGATAGATAGACAGACAGACAGGTAGATAGATAATAGTTAGATGATAGATGGATGGATAGATAGATATTATAGATAGATGATGGATAAATGATAGATAAATGGATAGGTAGATAATAGATGATGGATGATGCATAGATAGATAGATAGATAGATAGATAGATAGATAGATAGATAGATAGATAGACAGGTAGATAGACAGGTAGATAGATAGTAGAGACTTCCTAAGGATATTTGTCAGGGTTCTCTAGAGGAATAGAATCACAGGGATGGACACACACACACACACACACACACAGTCATTTTGGAGTACTTTAGATTTTTAGATTGGGATGCACTGATAGACATTATTCAACAATAAAAATGAGTTATTAATATAGACAATGGCATGAACTAATCTCAGAATCATGTTAAGTGAAAGAAGTTACACCCCAGAAATCCCAGATGGTAAATGACTGTGTAACACTCTACATACACAAAACTTCTGAGCTGGACGTCAGCTGTGGTGATGACATATGGGACGGGGGAGCTCTGCCGTCCTAGCACTCAGGAGACTGAAATCAGCAAGTCCCAGGCTAGCTGAGTCTACAACAAAGACCCTGTCTCAAATACACAAAAACAGGGCTGGGTTAGAGCTCAGACGGTGTTGTGTATGCACCTCGCATGGGATACATGAGACCCTATCTTTAAAAAAAGATGGAAATCAGATAAGAGTCTGCCAAGAGGCAGGGGCAGGAGCAGAGACTGACAACAGGGCATGATAACAACCCCTTGGGGTGATGGAAATGTTTTAATTTTGGCTACGGTGATAATTTCATGACTATATGCATTTCTCAAACTATGTAACTAAGAAGGGTAACTCTGTTCTATGTAAATTATGTCTCCATAAACCTGATGTCCCTAAACTGGATTATTAAGAGGAGATTCAGTCTAAGATTACAATTATCTGACTGTTTTGCCTGGGGCTGGAGAGGCAGCTCAATGGTTAGGGCACATACTACTCTTCCAGAGGACACCTGGTCCCTAGCATCCACATGAGGTGGTTTACAACCACCTGTAGCTCCAGCCCCAGGGATCCTAGGTCCTCTTTTGGCATCCGCAGGCACCTATTATACTCATGTACACTCAACCCACACGCCCCCACAAATATATACAGTAGTGTACTGGACATAGTGGTGTACAGTTACCATCCCAACATCCAAGAAGCTGAAGCAGGAGAATCGAGTTCAAATCCAGGCTAGGCTACATAGCAAGATCCTGCTTTGCCGGCTCCCACTTCAGGTCCCAGTGTGTTTGTCTCAAGTGTCCCCCAGAGCTCCGAGTGGAGGGATGGGCTGGTTTCACCTAACACTATGTCAGGGAGGGAAGAGATCAACAAAACAGCCCAACAATGAAAAACATTGGGTGTCCTTGGGAATAACTAGAAAGCAAACCATCGTTTCTTAACGTTTTCAGGATTTATCATGATGTACTACCGCATTAGTACTTCATCCTAATTCATAGCTGAATAATACTCCATTGTTTATCCTATTGTTTGTGTGTTGATATAAAAATGCCGACAGTAAGACTAGGAAGCTGGTGATGAAAGTTCAGTAGAGAATTCCAGCCAACTACCTCAACTTCCCCGGCTGCAGCTACTGGAAGACTGCCTGATCTGATGTTCTCTCTCTGCTATTTGTTCTTTGACTTCAGGCCTCAGCGGTGAAGACACTGTTGTGCCCAAGACTCTCAATGGATCTGCTAGCTTCTATAGGCCCCTGGTTGATCTCTGCTTCATGTGCCTCAAAACTCTCTCTTCAAAATCCCCAAGTGAGGTACTAGCATAGAAAGGCTCACATTATACGAATTCACTGTGGGCTCTGTAGACATAATCCCGAGATTCTGGATGATGCCATTCTCCACACAGGCAGAAGGGTGAGCACTGTCTTATGCCTTCCAAGAACAAGTAACCTGGGCTTCAGAAAATTATAACTTTTTTTCCCTCAAAATTCACCATCAAGTTAGGAAACCCACAGACATAAAAAAGCTAAAAAAGCAAACCAAAATCACAGGCGAAGGTGCTGGTAAGACAGCTCAGGAGTTTATAAAGTGCTTTATCATTCTTTGGGTTTTTTGTATTTGATTTTGTCGAGACAGGGTTTCTCTGTATAGCCCTGGCTGTCCTGGAGCTCACTCTGTAGACCAGGCTGGCCTCGAACTCAGAAATCTGCCTGCCTCTGCCTCCCAGAGTGCTGGGACTATAGGCGTGCGCCACCACCACCTGGCTGTACTTTATCATTCTTGTAAACAAAATGGAGTATTATTCAGCTATGGATTAGGATGAAGCACTAATGCAGGCATCATAATAAATCTTGAAAACATTAAGAAGGTAGATCGTGAAAGTAACATGTGATCCCATTTTGCCCTAATTAGCTTTGCTTTTTGAAAAAGATTTGCGTGCACATGTTCTGTGTGCAGCCGCCTGCTATGAGGTCCCTTGGAGGTGGAGTCGCAGGTGTCTATGAGCTGGCCACTGTCAGTGTGGGGATCTGAACCCCAGTCCTCCTGATTGAGCGACAAGTGCTCTGAACCACTGAGCCATCTCTCAAGCCCTCTTTTGTCCTCGATAGCTTTGCCAACCTGACACAGCCTAGAATCATCTAAAAGGGGCTGGAGAGATGGCTCAGTGGTTTAGAGCACTGATTGCTCTTCAAGAGATCCTGAGTTTGAGTCCTACCAACCACATGGGGGCTCACAGCCATCAGTAATGGGATCTGATGCCCTCTTTTGGTATGTCTAAAGACAGCTACAGTGTACTCACATACATAAATAAATCTTTAAAAAAACAAAAACAAGGAAACAAAAAAAGAATCATCTGAAAGCCTAGAATGAACAATTGCCTTGATCAGAAAAGCCTGGACATTTCTGTGAGGGATTACCTTAATCATTAGTGGACGTAGGAAGGCCCAGCCCACCATGGGCAGCACCATTCCTCACGCAGGTAGTTCTGAGCCATATAAGAAAGTTAGCTGGATTTTATGAGGTCCCATTTGTCAATTCTTGATCTTAGAGCATAAGCTATTGGTATTCTGTTGAGGAAATTTTCCCCTGTGCCCATGTCCTCAAGGGTCTTCCCCAGTTTCTTTTCTATTAGTTTCAGTGTGTCTGGCTTTACATGGAGGTCCTTGATCCAATTGGACTTGAGCTTAGTACAAGGAGATAAGAATGGATCAATTTGCATTCTTTTGCATGTTGACCTCCAGTTGAACCAGCACCATTTGTTGAAAAGGCTATCTTTTTTTCACTGGATAGTTGTAGCTCCTTTATCAAAGATCAAGTGACCATAAAGATCAAGAATTGACAAATGGGATCTCATAAAATTACAAAGTTTCTGTAAGGCAAAGAACATTGTCAAAAGGACAAAATGGCAACCAACAAATTGGGAAAAGATCTTTATCAACACTATATCCTACAGAGAGCTAATACCCAAGATATACAAAGAACTCAAGAAGGTAGACTCCAGAGAGCCAAATATCCCCCTTAAAAATGGGGTACAGAGCTAAACAAAGAATTTTCACCTGAGGAATATCGAATGGCTGAGCAGCACCTAAAGAAATGTTCAACATCCTTAGTCATCAGGGAAATGTAAATCAAAACAACCCTGAGATTTCATCTCACACCAATCAGAATGGCTAAGATCAAAAACTCAGGAGAAAACAGGTGCTGGCTAGGATGTGGAGAAAGAGGAACACTCCTCCACTGCTGGTGGGGTTGCAAGCGGGTACTACCACTCTGGAAGTCAGTCTGGCAGTTCCTCAGAAAACTGGGAATGATACTTCCAGAGGACCCCGCTATACCACTCCTGGGCATATAACCAGAGGATTCCCCAGCATGTAATAAGGACACATGCTCCACTATGTTCATAGCAGCCCTATTTATAATAGCCAGAAGCTGGATAGAACCCAGATGTCACTCAACGGAGGAATGGATACAGAAAATGTGGTATATATACACAATGGAATACTACTCAGCAATTAGAAACAATGAATTCATGAAATTCTTAGAAAAATGGATGAAACTAGAGAACATCATTCTAAGTGAGGTAACCCAGTCTCAAAAGAACACTCATGGTATGCACTCACTGATAAACAGCTATTAGCCTAGAAGCTTGGAATATTCAAGACACAATCCACATATCAAATGATGCCCAAGAAGAAGGAAGGAGTGGCCCCTGGTTCTGGAAAGGATCAGTGCAGCAGTGTAGGGGAATACCAGGACAGGGAAATGGGAAGGGGTGGATTGGGGAATGGGGGAGGGGGAGAGGGAAGAGGGCTTATGGGACTTTCAGGGAGGGGGGATCCAGGAAAAGGAAAATCACTTGAAATGTAAATAAAGAGTATATCAAATAATAATAATAATAAAAAAGAAAAAGAAAATACACACACACACAAAAAAAGTTAGCTGGAGCTGGAGAGATGGCTCAGGGGTTAAGAGTGACAGTTGCTCTTCTGAAGATCGTGAGTTCAAATCCCAGCAACCACATGATGGCTCACAACCATCCATAATGAGATCTGATGCCCTCTTCTGGGATGTCTGAAGATAGGAACAGTGTACTTACATAAAATAAATGAAAATAAATCTTTTTTTTGTTTTGTTTTGGTTTTTTGTATTTGGTTTTTTCGAGACAGGGTTTCTCTGTATAGCCCTGGCTGTCCTGGAACTCACTTTGTAGACCAGGCTGGCCTCGAACTCAGAAATCCGCCTGCCTCTGCCTCCCAGAGTGCTAGGATTACAGGCGTGCGCCACCACAGCCTGGCCAAAATAAATCTTAAAAAAAAAAAAAAGAAAGAAAGAAAGAAAGAAAGAAAGAAGGAAGGAAGGAAGGAAGGAAGGAAGGAAGGAAGGAAGGAAGGAAGGAAGGAAGGAAGGAAGGAAGGAAGGAAAGAAAGAAAGAAAGAAAGAAAGAAAGAAAGAAAGAAAGAAAGAAAGAAAGAAAGAAAGAAAGAAAGAAAGAAAGAAAGAAAGCTTTCTGGGGCTGAAGAGATGGCTTAATGGTTAAGAGCACACGTTGTTCTTCCAGAGGACCCAAACTCAATTTCCAGCACCTATGTCAGGCGGCTCACAACTGCTCTTAAGCCCATCTCTAAGAAATTCAGTACCCTCTTGTAACATCTAAGGACACCTGCACTAACATCCGTAAGTCCACACATAGGCACAGGCATATAAACACTTAAAGAAACTTAAAGATAGTAAACACAAGTCTGTAAAAAAGCCAGCAAACAGTGTTTCCTCGTGATTTCTGCCTTTTGAATTCCTGCCCTGATTTCCTTCAGTGATGGACTGTGACCCGGACATGTATTCTGAAGCATACCTAAGTTGCTTTTGGGTTGTGGTCTTTGTCAAAGCAAGTGTAAAACTGGAGCATATTTATATAAATTACACAGACCAGGTCATCTGCAAAGACAGAAAGCAGATTCACGCCCATCAGGGATGGCTGGGGGGAATGGAGAGCAAGTCTTTGCAGTGCAGTTTCTGTGGATACAAATCTTACAAAATCAGATTGTGGTGATGCCATCATATGAATAAACTTTGTTTTTTCCCGTTTTTATATGTGTGCATGTGTGTGCGCACAGGTGTGTGCACAGGTCTGGGTGCATACGTGCATCAGAGTCTGAGGCTGGGGCTGGCTATCATCCTCCCTTACTCTTTTGCCAAATTCATTCTCTCAGTCAAATTTAGACCTTACACCTTGCTCTGGGGGATTCCATCTCCACCTTCTGAGGCTAGAATTCCAGGTAGACATTTGCAGGGTTCTGGAATCCTAACTCTGCTATCACTCTTGGATACCAAGTGTTTTAACCACTGAGCCATACCCCAGTCCTTATTTATTTTTTAATAAAAACTTTCTTACACTAGTTTTGTCACGGGAGAAGAGTGGGGATGGGCAGCATGCCGTGGCATGCGTTAGAAGTGAGGACAGCTCTGGGCTCAGTGCTCTCCTGCACGCGGGTGCTGGGCATGCTGGCAGCGAAGACCTTTACCCGCTGAGCCATTGCTCTGTCCCATGAATACGCTTTTTGAAAATCTCTCAGTTATCAATATTTTAAAAGATGGAACCTGTAGTGAGTGCTTATATGTCAATAAAGCTGTCACTACAAAGTACAAGCTCCTCATTTCCTTACCCTTCAGTAGGGTGTTCAGTTCCACCAGTGTTTATTTTTGGCTAACCTTCCAACTCTCATCCATTTTCTCTTAATACTTAATGTCAATTCCATTTCCCTTTAAACTTTCGATTCAGCTGCACCTGGAAATGCTTGCCCTTCCCCTATATTCTGTTAAGAACATCACACCGCCCACTTCTGTCTAGTGTCTCCCTGTGGATCTGTCAAGAACAAATGCTATTTTTCCCAAGTCATCATTCCTACCTTCAGATCATGTGTGAATACGCAAACAGCTGGCCCTCATGGCAGACTCTGAACTGCCTGGTTTGCTGGGCAGTGCCACTTCAGCTCCAGAAGCAAACTCTGTAAGCACCCAGTGAATGTTTATTGAATAAATGAATGACAAAACCCCTGCCACTGACCAGAAACAGTGCTATTTTTTTTTCTCCAACTAGTTTAATTGGTAAAATCCATACAAATGTAACTTGAGTTCTGGCCTTTAGAGACCAATAAAATGAAATAAAAATACAAATTTGGAGCCATCGTTGAGACTTAGAGAGATTACCATAAAGCAACATTTCATGGGGCCTGCAGTTCGGATACTTATCATTGTTGACTGGACATACTTACTGAAGTCAATACGCTTTTATTCCACATATTAAATGTGTTGTTTAACTCTGGTAACCACAGCTGTGACTTAGTTAACGATCTCAATAAATCCTACTTAAATCAGAGACAGGAAAAAATTATGCAAATGAATTCTTATCTGTTTTTCTGCCCAAGGCATATTTGATAACAGATAAAACACACTCCAAATAATCTCTACTTAAGAGTCAGGAAGCCATTCGAGGTTTTATTTGGATCAAAATCAGATACAAAGAAGAGCTTGATATATTCACAAATGGTTTTAGTTCAGAAAGAAACTGTTCATCAAAATGAGTCACAGGGCAGAGCTGGCACTCCCTCACGGAAGGGAATATAAAACAGTAACACACCGAGCCACGTGATTAAACAGAAGAGACAATGACAGAAGAGTTGCCTTGGATTCAGCCACAAAGTAAAAATTTTTGTTGAAAAAGCAAAAAATATATTGGTCTTGAAGATGGCTATTTAAATGAGCTTGTAGTTCCGATAGGTCTGAAAACCTAACCAATCTCCTAGTGTTCTTGTGTACGCAGCACACCCACGTTCATCCAGACAGACAGACACCACCCATCAGTCACATCTTGCAGTCAGACAAGATATCTTCCACTAATCTCTTGTAAACCCAGGCATCGCCCTTCAGCCTCTGTCTCCGGATGCCCACCACGTCAGGTCTCTGAAGCTGGCACACTTCCAGTTCAAACTGCATCGTCACTTTGCCAAAATCAGACTGCGTTTGACACTTCAGTGTGTAACTGTGGAAAACACAAGAGACCAGGCAGTTAGGGAGCTGTAGTGTTCTGGATGATGCCAGAGAGTTCCTGGCTTCCAGGAGCCGGCGGGGAACTGTGGCATTATTTCCCTCTAGCTACACACTCTCCAGTTTCCTGGCTGTGCCGCAGTGCTGAGCGGTGACCCTAAGACAGGTAAAGCCCGTTCAGAGCACTCGCTCTCAGTCCACAGGAAAGCCTTCCTCCTCTGCCAGCTGCACATGTCACACGTGCCCAGGCAGCCTGGCATTTCTTTATGTGTTATCTAGGGACATGAGGCCATTTCCACAGTTCCCAACAAGAGGAAACAAGGAAACTTTAGAACATTCTTATCTCTGAAACATGTGACTTTCACTTAAGTAAACTGAAGCAATTAACTCTCCAAAGAAAGATTTGCCTTGAGATTTTTCTAATACACGCGTAGAAGTTATGGTTACTAAAACACTTTACAATAGAAAGAAAAGCAAAGAAGACCTAGGAGACCTCCCCCACACCCCAAAGCATAGGGCATGCATCTCAACACTGCCGGGTTCCCTTCCCTAGCAGCACAAAACAGAGCTTTGACTAGGAAAGTGGCATAAATTCATATAAATAATTTATATTTTAAATGAGTTATGTCTTACTGAGCTTCAATACATAAAAAACCACAAGGAACACTAGAGTTTATTTTAGATTTAAGTTCTCCTAACCATTTAACCATATGATTAGGCATTGTTCCTGAGAAGTATGGGCATTTCTGGTTTCTTTTTTAGACAGGGTCTTGTGGCCATAGACTCTTAGAACTTGTGAGACAGAGACAGTTCAAGGTTATCTGCTGTTACACACTGCTACATAGGACAGTTGAGGTCATCAGAGTTCCCTGGGATTGTCTCAAAAACAAAAACAAAAACAAAAAAAAAAAGAGAAACAAACAAAAAACACCAAGCAACAAGAAATAGTGTCTTTCCAGGTAGCCCAGACTAGCCTGGAAGTTACTGTATAGTTTAGTCTAACCTCAAACTCACAATATATGTGCCACCAGGCACAACTGCAACTGATTTTATTACTTATTATGAAGTTTCACAAAACATTACTCGTTGTCTTAGTTATGCTGACTTGGGGGAGAAGGACATGATGCCTTAGAAATAAACAACCAGTATGAGAAACGTCAAAAGGTACACCCTAAGGTGAAGGATCTTCACAGGAAAACGAAAGCAGTGTAGTCTGGGGAAAGTGATCCATCCTTACTGACGAAAGGTTGAGCTATCACACCACACAGGAGAGCTGAGTGCTGCCCTTTGCTTTGTCACAAGGTAAAAGCAAACAGAAGAGAGTCAAGACCCTTTGGTGGCTTAGGCCATCGGGAGGTGGAAACAATGGTAGATTTCAGCGTGTGAGCCACTGCTGAATCACCAGCCAAAGGAGATCATCCCAGGCCCAGGAGATTCAGCCAGAGCGTCTGGGACCAAAGAAGCACCACCACACGTAAAAAGCACTTAAGAGTGAGTTAGAGAAACATGTTCTAATGAAGCTGAGAAAAGAAAAGCAAGAGTTCACATAGGTAACACACCCACGGAGTCTGAGTGTGATCCAGTCACAAAGGATTGTCTAAAATTAACTCTAAAATGACCACAGCAACACAAACCTGTAAACCCAGAGCTGGGAGGTAGAGGAAGGAATTGAAAGTTTAGGACCATCCTGGATTAGTTAATTGAGTTCCAGGTCAACCTGAGATAACCTAGAACTTGGGGTGCTGAGGTAAGAGGACCAAAAGTTGAGGCCAGCCTGGACTACAGTACAAAGTCCTGTCTCAAAAGGCCAAACAAACAAGTTGAACTCTATGTAGTCCTAGCTGCATGCTGTTAGGATGTACACAGCTACTTTCATAAAGGCATTTAGAAGCTGCTGTGATAACATATTTGTAATCGCAGTGCTTGCGAGGCTGAGGCGGTCCAGATGAGCTCATGCTGTCCTGGGCTCCGTAGTAAGACTGTGTTTCAGAGAGTGAGTAGGGCCAAGGAGGTAGCTTGGTGGCTAGGAGCACCGGTTGCTCAAACCCAGGTTCAATTCCCAGCATCATCAGAGCAGCTCACATATAGACATATATACATGTAGGCAAAACAGCCATACACAGAAAATGAAAACTAAAACTAAAACAATTAAGCTATTTTAAGATATAAATTACTGAAATTCTTAGAAATAGAAACAATTTGCATGATCAGAAGAGACCTAGCTCCTCAGACCATGAGGCACACCAGAGCCTCTCAGCAGGGACATTCAGCCAAAACACCTTCCTTAACTTACCAAGTAGTCACAAAGACGTGATCTACAAATTTTCACTTGTCCAAAGTGTTTTATTGATTAAGATTTCAGCTGATAAATAATAATAATAAGGCAGAAAATTATAGGATGTACAGGATTGTCCTACATCAAATGCAAGTCCAGATTTTCCAATTCTGCAATGAAAGTCTAACCTTGAAAGTGGTGACCATGAGTGTTCTCAGCTCAAAAGAAAATCAATATGAACAATGGAGATAGCACAGCACCCCTCTGGAGAGTGGGGGGCGTTCTACGTGGGCAGAGGGAGGGTGAGCCCCAATGCACTGACAGGGAGGGAGGAGTGACAGCAGGCAGTGAGCTTCTTACCCCTTCTGCACGAAGTCCACGTTCTTCTTTGGAAGAACAGCCATGATTTCACTCAGGAGCTGGTCAGGATTCACCAGTCTAGTTGTAGTCACATTATAGTGCAGCTTAGAAAGAAAAGGGTGGGGGAGTCAAACTTCACATCGACACCAAAGCCCAAGGCAACA
Source organism: Apodemus sylvaticus (assembly GCF_947179515.1). NCBI lineage: Eukaryota > Metazoa > Chordata > Mammalia > Rodentia > Muridae > Apodemus > Apodemus sylvaticus. Next base: position 57,688,233 of record NC_067474.1, on the reverse strand, counting down.
CCTTTTCCAATAAGAACACCTCAAGAAAACACAGGAAGAACACCCAGCCAAGTCAAAGGTAAAGTCAGGGGAGACTGTCTTCATCAGAAACATCCCCATTAAAATAAAGTGTGTGTAAGTGTGTGTGTGTGTGTGTGTGTGTGTAGGCGTGACATCTGTGTGAGCATGAGTGAACCACAATGTGTATGACGTGGTTTCTCTCTCACCGTTATGTGAGTTCCAGGGATTGAACTCAGGACGTTGAGCTTACATAGTGACACCTTTACCCGCTGCTGAGGTCAGGCATGTCGGAGGTGTTCCTGTATGGAGGCCAGGAGAGGCCGCCATGTGAAGCTGTAGGGGTGAATGAAGCCTCGGAGACCTCAAGATATTGGAGATGCCAGACTTGTGGGATACCAAGGAGAGCTGCTAACAGGGTGTGGAGCCAGAACAAGGGAGGGAAGTGTGCTGCAGTCACCGAAGCTAAAGGAGTTGGAGATCTGAAGAACACTTTGACACCAGACAGGGAGATGCAGAGTTTGGCGTTAGCCCTGCTGGGCTTTTGTCTTTGATTGGGACTCTCCTTGCTGTGCTCCCTTTCCAGCCTTTTGGATTGGCAATGTATCATTGTGTGTTCAAAGTGTGGGATCTGCTTTTTGGGTTTGATTTTACAGGGGGTTAACAGCTGAAGAGATTAGTGAAATCAGAAGAGACTTTGAGCTCTGGGCTCTTAAGTAATATTAAGACTATGAAAGACTTTGGGACTTTCAAAGTTGGACTGAATTCGTGTTTTCAGTATGATATAGCTATAGGCCTATGGGGGCCAAGAGAAGGCCACCGGTGGTCTGAATAAGAATGGTCCCCTAAGCTCATATATTTGAATGTTTAGTCACCAGAAAGTGGAACTATTTCAAAGGACTGTGAGGATTAGGAGGCGTGGCTTTGCTGGGGAAAGTCTGTCACTGGGGTGGGCTTTAGGGTTTCAAAAGCCCATGCACGGCCCAGAAGCTCTCTTCCTCCTGATGGCAGGCAGATCACAGCTGCTTCCCCAAGGCCATGCTTCCCACCATGATGATAATGAACTAACCCTCTGAAACTGTTAGCAAGCCCTCAATGAAATGCTTTCTTTTATAAGAGTTGCTTTGGTCATAGTATCTCATCACAACAAGAAAACAGTGACGAAGACACCTCTAATAGGTTGTTTTCTCCTTCCCCACCAAGTATATTGTCTACACCAACAGATTAACTATTTAAAAGTATAACAGGGTTATTAAATAAGATGCAGACCTCTTAGCCAGGCCTTGGGCCTTCCATCCTGTCTTCCCAACTCATTGTTTTTCTTAAACATACTAAAATGCAAAGTTCAAACTAGGACTACCAAGATGGCTTAGTGAGTAAGTTCACTCCCAATTCGGATGACCAGTTTGATATTCAGAATCCATATAGTAGAAGGAGAAACCAGATTCCTGCAAGTTGTTCTCGGACCTCCACGTGGGGAACTATTTTTAAACAAATGTTTTTTAAAAATTCAAATTAACTTTCCTCGAATGTAAATATTCCATGAGAACCTATAAAGGTGTCTGTGTGTCAGGGACTCTTTAATGTGACAGACACAGGACAACTAAGCTCAGGTCTCCAGCCTAAGGGCAGCTCTTCGTTTCCCATATATATCCCATGTGTCCCACCTCTATGTTGTCCTGTGATCAATCTGTGTGATCTTGAATTATTTGAATTATAGTTATATGTTCTTTGAAGAGGGTGACTATACCTAAATTACCTCTGTATCTATAAGAAAATATTTTTTTAGGTCTTTATTTTATGTTATGTGTTTGACTGTTTTATCTGCAAGTCTGTGCATGATGTGTGCCTCGTGTCTTCAGAGGTCACAGAGAACACCATATCTTCTGAAACTAGAATTATGGGTGGTTATGAGCCACCATGTAGGTGCTGGGAACTGAACTCAGGTTCTCTGCAAGACAACAAATGTTCTTAACCACTGAGCCATCTCTCCAGGCCACCTCTGCATTCTTAAATCCCCCATAAGAACATGCAAGTATTAACTACTCAAAAAAATGTGCATAACTGAACTAATAAGTAATTTTAAAAAGAAGAGCAAAGTTACTTGATATAGTTGTTTTTAAAAAGCAAAAGGATCTACTACTGGCAAGATGGCTAAGTAGGTCAAAGTGTTTGACATGTGTAGGAGGAACTGACTGGTGGCCCACAGTGGCGCACGCACGCACGCACGCACGCACGCATGCATGCACACACAGCAGCTACCTCCGCATTCGGCGACCATGAAATCTGTCTGACTCCTGGAGACAAATGACAACAGAGCCCATGACCAGAACAACTAGTCAGATGGTGCCAGCTACAGAGAGCGAGACGTCACGGTCCAATGGGGGCACAGGTAGAAGGTATAAAAGCACACCTCATCCCACAATAAACGAGCCTGCTTCTGCCTCTCGCCTGACTCCCGGAGTCTGTCATTGATTCTGCACCTTCTTGCCCCCTACTACCAAGGACCATCTCCACAGGCCGAGGGCTAGGGCACCAGATATGTTAGTTCCTGGATCCTACGGGTGGATCAACAGTGGCATGTACACACACACACACACACACACACACACACACACACACACACAGAGGTGGGATGGAAACAGCCCAGACAGACAGGAGGACACCACGGCCTGTGGTAATGGCAGCACATGCCTTTGAGCCCAGCACCTTGCAGGCGGAGGGAAGAAGATGACCCTGGCTTAAGGCCATCGTGGGTTAGAGATCCCAGCAAACAGAGGAGGGTGGGCTAGATACACCAGCTAAGAGTCACCTTCTGACGTCTCTAACAGACTCCGGCCCACCTACCTTTCGCTTTCTTGGCCCATCTTTGGCAGAGCCCTTCTTCTTGTTCCTCGTGAGTGCCGTGAGCACCTTATCCAGTCCTCTCTCAAGACTCCCAAACACATTGGTTCCTTTCCTTTTAGGGGTGTCCTCCATGTGTGCCTGGTTGAGATCCACTTCCATTGAACGGCACCTTAAAAACCAACAGAGCACTGGTGGCACTGCCCTGTTGCCCTCACGGCTCCTGTGCCTGTCCCTCCATATACCAAGGGCAGGCCACAGGCAGGGGAGCAGAGCCAGATGACCCCAGTCCTCCTGGGGGAGGGGACTAAAGCCGTCCCCACAGAAAGGACCTTTTACCTGCCACATCAGTCTAGCTTTCCTTTCATTTGGTTTATTCATTTGGGAGATGTCAGTGATTGAACCTCGGCCCTCATTTATACCAGGAAAGCATTCTACCAATGCCTCTTTTTACATTCTATTTTTGTGACAGGATCTTAAGTTGCCCAGGCTGACCTTGAACTTGCAGTCCTACCTCAGCCTCCCAAGTAGGTGGGATTCAGGCCTATGCTGTGCCACAAGGCCCAGCTCCTTCACTTTTTTGTTTAAATCAAACACTGAGACATCAGAATACCACATGTCCTCCTAGGGCCAACAACTGCTAATATCTGGTCAGTGGCTTTCTCTGTGTATATAGACAATACAGAGACTAAGTACATATATGCACTTGCTTAGTCACCAGAAGGTATCATAATACCTCCACCCTGAAACACTTCTGCGTGCACCTCTAATGAATAAGACTATGTTCTTTCTTAGTCAAACACAGTATCAACAACATAAGACTGATAATGCCTGAAGCAGCATCCAATAGTCAGTTTATATTCTATTTTCCCCAAATAGATCATGCATCTAAAAACAATGACAAAAGCAACAAAGGCTCACCTATGCCTTGGGACTTTCCATGTAAGAGCAGTGAGGTGGTTCCCTTTGCAATCTAAATTAGTATTTTACCACTTGGGGGAATGCTGGCAGTCAGTGTGGACCTGTCCTCTACTGGCAGAGAAATAGACCTAAGTAGCCTCGGAGCAGGGTCCCCACCCTCCCGGCTCGCCGTGCTGTAAGCCACCAGTTCCTGACTTCAAACTGCTCCAGTAGTCATGCTCAGCCCCAGAGCATCCTCATGCAGACAGTCCCGCGTCCAGCAGTGTCTGTCTCCGTTCCCTCTGCAGGAGGGTAATCCCATGACCTACACTAAAGAATGGAGTTGGAAAAGCAACACTTACCTCCTCTCAGGGCTAATGACACCTGTCGTCAGCGTGTCTGCTCCTGCGGAATTCACTGGCGTTCTAACTGGGGCTTCTCTCAGGCACTGGGCTCTAGCTATTAGAAAAACAAACATAAGCCACATGCCGCTGACAGGGCTCCAACATGGTCCGCAGCAGCTGTGCAGCAACACATCTGGTTACCACTGACTAACGTCTTTTATGGTCTACGTTTTAGACCGCTGGGATGGTGGCTGATTGCCCCAGCTCTGTCAGCTGTACTGAGCGGAGAGCACTTGCCTAGCATGCCCAAGGTCCTGTGTTCAATCCCTGGCAAGACACATGTTCACAGGCTTTATTCCCTTTAACGGTAATATTGATAACATTTTTATGGGGGGCGGGTATTTTGTCTTTAACTAATAAATTCTATTTTTCCTAGTTTCACAGGAACAACAAAAAAAGTTAATTAAAAATGGCTGTTAAAAAGTCTTCATCTTTGTATTCTAACAGAACACGCTATCATACAGAGCTGTCCTGTGACACACAGGAGCCGCATGCAGGAATTAATATTCATTGCAACAAAAGTAAGATGCACTAGTGGGAGTACCAATTACATCTTAAGCCACTTGCTCTCCATGGAAGCTCTTCTGTTTAAAGAAAAATAGCCAAATACTATCAAGCTTTTCATTAACACGATGTTGCAGGGACAAGCTGTGTAAACTACATTTCAAACTGTCCACATTCCAAAACCTTTACAATCACTTTAAAAGTATCAATAATAAAAAAGTATAAGAAATTATGTAGCCAAAAGATCCTTTGTTGTTTTGTCTGTTTCTTTTTAATTCCTGAATGAGGTTTAGGAAATGGCTGGGTTGGTGTGATGATTTAAATGTTTGGCCCAGGAAGTGGTGCTATTAGGGAGTACGACCCTGTTGGAATGGGTGTTGCATTGTTGGAGAAGGTGTGTCACTGTGGGAATGGGCTTTGAGATCCTCCTCCTAGCTGCGTGGAAGCCAGCCTTCTCCTGTTTGCCTTCAGAACAAGATCTAGAAGTCTCTGCTCCTCCAGCGCCATGCCTGCCTGGATGCTGCCACTTTCCTCCGTGATGATAATGGACTGACCCTCAGAATCAGTAAGGCAGCCCCAATTAAGCGTTGCCTTTATAAGAGCTGCCTTGGTCGAGGCGTCTCTTCACAGCAATGGACACCCTAGCTCACAGTCCTGGCTATAGGAACATGAGAACATGAGCTTAGGGCCTCAGCACCCCTGTGAAAAGAAACAGGCCTGGTGTGTCCACATGAACCTCTAACTCCATCACCAGAGAGGCAGAGGTAGGTGGGCTCCTGATGGTTGATGTTAGCCAGCTTAGCCTAATGAGCTTCGGATCCCCTAAGACCGTCTCAGTAAAGTAGGCGGCTCCTGAAGGACAGTCACGGTTGACTTCTGGCCTACATATTCATCCTCTCATTCTCAGCCCCTCTCCCCACACCCCTACCAGGCACAATGGTGCACGTCTACAATCCCAGCACTTGGGAGATGGAAGCTAAGAAAATCAGGAGTTCAGGATCATTCTCACTTACACAACACCAGCAAGTCTAAGCTGGCCTGGGCTACACAAGACACAGTCTGAAAAGGCAAAGATAAGCCGGGCAGTGGTGGCACACGCCTTTGACCCCAGCACTCTGCTGCATACATGGATTGCTCCTCTTGGGGAGACCCGATCCTAGCAAACGGGCCTTACACTGACACAGTAGAATGTGTCCAGATGAGACCAAAACACTAAGTGTCCTAGGAGAAACAGTTTAAAAACTGGTGGACATTACACGGAAGAGGACACCAGGAGAAAGAAGAGTCACCTGAAGGCTGGGAAGGAGTCACAGGCTCCCCTGCCTCTGGACTCCAGGGTACGACCATACAGCAGATCAGACCAGGTTACCGGATGGAGACCCAGCAGTAAGAAGAGCTCACGCCAGCCTCTGAGTCCCAGTGCGGGGGAAGTAGGCAGAGCCGGATGCAGGGCCCTGGCCAAGCACCCCACTCTTCTAAGACTCTATCCTTACACATGGAAACACGGCACGTTCTAAGTGGCTATCCTACTGCCATGACTCAGTCACACAAATGCTGGAGAGATGTCTCAGCAGCTAAGAGTGCTGGCTTTGCTTCCAGAGAGGGGCAGAGGACGGTTCCCAGCACCCACATTGGGTGGATGACACCTACCTGTAACTCCATCTAGGGGATCCTCCCTCTTCAAGCCTACACACACACACACACACACACACACACACACAATCTAAAATAAATCTTTAGGTGTGGAAAAGGAAGTAACAGCACCACTGTGAATTCTAAGTTAAGTATTATCTCTATTTCCACTAACTCAACTCTATGATAAAGGCACCTGACCCACCCCTGAAGCCACACAACAAGGTTACATATTTCCAAAAGCCAGTGTGTTATTTATAACAGTAAGAATTACATTTGAACCTTTAAATCTCTAATTAAATCTTAGCAAATACCTTTGGTAGGTGTGGTGAAGCGGGTTGGTGAGGTGAGTAGTTCTCTCTTATACTGGGTCTTACTAACTGGAATCTTCGGCTCAGAAAACACAAACTGTTCTTCATTCTTCACTGAAGACTTGGGAGTGCACATGTTCTCTTTGTCCACTAATTTGCTTGCCAGTGCTTTGTGTACCCCTGGCATTGGTGACTTAGATGCTCCAGAATTTGATTCTGTCAAGTGTTTGGTAACCTGGAGGAAAAAGGTCCAAGATAAAGTACACGGAGGAAGAAAAGTCTATTTCTTTACAATATACCTTAATAATCAACAAAGTCTTATTAAAACTCAAGGCCACCAAAAGGACATTGCTGGCATACCAGGATGCCTGACAGTGTCTTCAGTTCTCCTCGGCACAGGTAGATCATCTGTCTTTTCTACTGGCGGGGATTCCCTCATTTCAGAGTGGGTGCTTAAACACAAGCAGACTCCTAGACAACGCTCAGAATAGCCATCCACAGCCTCCACGTCATGTTTCTTAATACCTACATTGTCATGGTTTAACTCTAATATGTACCAAAATAAAAAGTTTTCTCAGTGATTGGGACCCAAAAAAAAAAAAAAAGTTAGAATACTCTTTGCCAGATGGTGGCAGTACACATCTTTAACCCTGCACTCAGGAGACAGAGCTGGGTGGATCTCTGAGTTCTAGGGCATGCTGGTCTACAGAGTGAGTTCCAGGACAGCCAGGGCTACAGAGTGAGATACTGTCTTGAAAAATATACAAACAAACAAAAATTCTAACAGTGGCTGTTGGGATGGCTTGGTTAGAAAAATGGCTGTTGCACATTTCCAAGGGCCTGTGCTCTGGCCCCTAAGACCCATGTAAAAGCTGGGTGTGATGGCTGTCTATAACCCTGGGGAGGCACTGGCCCCTAAGACCCATGTAAAAGCTGGGTGTGATGGCTGTCTATAACCCTGGGGAGGCACTGACACAGGCTGATCCCTAAAGCACAGTAGACAGCTATTCTAGCCAACTGCTGAGTTCTGGATTCAAAGACAGACCTTGTCTCAGGAAAGAAGATGAAGAATAGAGGACACCCAATGTGGACCTCTCTCTCACGCGCGCGCGCGCGCGCGCGCGCGCACACACACACACATCTACACATGGGGGGATGACTGACTCATTAGAATAATTCACGCATTTTCAGGAACTATTAGAAAGGGAATCTGCAAACTGGAAACAGGTGGGTCAAAATTACTCCAAGGAACAGAAAGAAAAGAGAATTGAGACAAAACTTCATATTCAAAAAAAAAAAAAACCAACTGGCTGTAAAGTCCCATCTTTGGTGGAAAACTTTGAACCACATACCTAAGAAGTCCAAGAAACTTAAAGTAGGATTAAAACAAAAATTGTTAAACAAGGAGAAAAATATATCTGCAGCTGCCCTTAGTGAAGAGGAAAAGGAGCTGACAGAAAGGCCACGAGACCTGGGAGAGGGCAGTAGAATTACTGTGTCAGCATTTCTGGTGGCTCTGTACTGTAAAACACAAAGCTAAACACTAGAAAGGACGAATCTCAGCTATTTAACTACATGCAAGTTACAGTTCATTCAAAGAGAGCAGAGGCAATGAAGTGCCCCAAAATGGAATCTTGGTTTTCTTAACTTTGAAATCACTGACTTCTCCCTCATTAATATTCCAATAATCTCTCATTAACGTCTTCAGTGGCTTAGAGAGTAAATAAATCTACAAGCACAGAGTTGATTTCCTGTTAGGCTAGATGTGTTTATAATTAAGACATGCATTCTGCTTTAAGTAGTAATAAAACTACCCACCTGTGGTGTCTTGGAAGCTAATAAATCATCTTTACACAATTCATCGTCTATTAATCCAGTCCCACAGTTATCGTCACTTGTGGTCATATCTTCCAGGCTCAAATTCTTTGACTATTAATTTTAAAAGGCAAAAGAAGTAAGTTAGTAATATCAATATGGAGATTCAAATTTTACAATAGCATATCCCAAGCACAGGGAGAAACTCTGGAAGCAGAAACAAAGAGACAAGCTAGATGTTATATGGATGGACTACAACTGACTTAGCTTGTCACTATTACAAAGAAATATTAGGTACTCCATTTGCAAATTTACAAATAAAGCCTCTCCAAAGCAGAAGTTGGAGAGGACATAACCTCTGATACTGAGGAGCATCTACCAGGAACCAGCATGATGACTCAGCAGGTAAAGCGCTCGCCCTGCAGTCCTGGTGACCTGAGGCTGACCCCTAGAGTTCATATAAGTAGAAGGAAAGAACTCACTCCACCAAGTTGTCCTCTGGCCTCCAAACCCCAGCCATGGCATGTATATACACCCCACGTGTACATTACACTATCCCAATCAAAATTTTATTTTTTCTGATTTTTATTTTATGTTTAAGGGTATTCTGTCTGCATACAGGTCTATGTACCACATGCATACATGGTGCCTATAGAGACCAAGAGGGTGTCAGATCTTCTGGACCGTGGACCTGGAACTGGAGTCACAGATGGTTGTAAGGCAGCATGAGGTGTTGGGAATTAAGCCTGGATCCTCTGGAAGAGCAGCCAGTGCTCCTAACCACTGAGCCATCTCTCCAGCCCATTAAGAAAGAAAAAACTAAAAGCACACAGTACAAGTAAATTTTAAAAGCTCATCATTTCGGCCAGGAGTAAATTAGCTTTATGACTTTATGCCCCATAAAGAGGACACCTGGGCCCTGTGGTAACACTTTGCCCATAACAGGACACGGGTATGCTAACACTACCAGCAGAACACCTTACTTCCCTTCCTCCTTTGTTTTCCTATACCAGCTGAAAGTATGTCAGACACAGCCTAAAGTCAGAGGCATGGAGTAAGCTAGGCTGAGAAAATACCGATGCTAAGTCTAGGGCGTCAGGAAAGCCCAGTGTTGCACACAGGATGGCAGCGATGATTCCAGAGCAGGCAAAGCTGGCATGCAGCGTCCCTAACCGAACAATTCTTTTTGTTATTTGTTTGTTTTTGTATTTTGAGACAGGCTTTCAGGTGTAGCCCTGGATGTCCTGGAACTCACTCACTCAGTAGGTAAGACTGGCCTTAAACTCAAGAGATCCGCCTTCCTGTCTCTCAAGTGCTGGGATTAAAGGTGTGTGTCACACACCTGACTTGACTAAACAATTCTATACAGGAATTTTTTTTCTAATTTGACATTTAGTTATTTGATTGTGTGTTTGCTCGGATGTGAAGGACAGCTTATGGGAACCAATTCTCTCCTATCCCGTGGAACCTGGATATCAAACTCAGGCTGGTAGGTTTGTCAAGCCCAAGTTGGTGCCTGAGCTCTGCTAATTACATTTATCTTACCCAGTCACTATTCTCCCTCTTTCCATTTTTCTAAACTCAAATTCAACTGCTAATCCATTTTGGATCTCCTAGTGGTGGTCACTCCTGTTTCCCAAAGTCCTCACAGCAACCACTTATTCTGGAACCCGTCTACTAAGGTATAGAGTCCTTGTGTTTCTGTGCAAGTGTGTTTTCCCTTAGCATGACTATTCCAAGAGCAAGTACCAACTCAATTAGATCTGTTCTCCACATCCATGGTGCCTGGCAACACTACTGCTTAAGACTTCTGATTCAGACTTGATAATTATGTCCTTGAAAGCGCCATCAATCAATTGATAAGTCAGAAGTACTTATTCTCTTAAAAATCACAGAAAAAGAGGCCATCCTATTAGGGTGCAAAGAAACTATACAGCCTTTTCAAGTTCATTAATTAGCACAAACACCAAAAAAACTCAAAATTTGATTTTTGCTTGTTTTCTGGTCATTAAAATGTCTATTTGCTGTAAAAATTGGTTCAGTAACATGACTGCCCAAATAATGCAATAACTAGGTAAATATTTCCGATGTAGTGAATGGAAGCTAGGAGTATCTTCTCAGATCTTCCCACTTGGATACTTTATGTACATGCAAATGCAAAAACAAGAAAATCCAAGGGCTCAGGAGAATGCACCAGGGATCTTAACTGAATATATGTGGCTCAAGTAATTATTCTAAATGTAGAGGTAAATCATACCTTCCTGCAATTACCCTGATCAGAAGCAAAGCTCATATTTTATGTCCTCCTGGACCCAAATAAATCTAAAGTGAAAAGGATTTGATCAAAGCATGGAGAAAGGTGATGGGCTGATTCAGTCCACAGACAGGCAAGAGCACGGGGCACTCACCAGCCCAACAGAACTCTCCAAACCTACCCAGAATACAGCCTGGGGGTGAGAAGACCTCACTCCACAGACTTACGTAGTGGTCAATTGCACTGATACTATTAGTCCAGAATTTGGTCAAAATATCAAGAAGGGAGGAGAGGCGGGAGAGGTCTGTCAGGACCCTAACATCCACCTGCCTCATGACTGACAGGCCATAAAATAGATCTAAAAGAGGAATTAAAACAAGCTGGAAACAGATAATCCAACTAGAGACCATGAAGGCAACGGCTTTAACTTATTTAAAAAAAGTTTTGAGATCTTTAAAAAAAAGGCTTAATTTAGGGCCATTTGGTAGTTATATTAAATAAATAGAAAGAAGGTCAACTGTCGCTTTCTGAGGATAACAATACATTTTCCTTTCAGATTTTTTTTTTTTTTTTTTTTTGCTTTTGTTCTCTGTGATACTAGGCATCAACCCAGGGCCTCAGGCCATACGCTAAGTGAACACTGTTCCACTGAGCAGCTGCGGCAACCCTAAGGTAGGCTGCCTAATACTGCAGTCATCAAACTGCAAGCTGAATTACACAGAGCAAAGACTGTAGTATAGCACCCCACACCCACATAACAAAGTACTCAAGCAGTCTGCTCTACAGAAAGATCTCATTCTGTACCCACGGGCTGGCCTGAATTCATACATGCAGGCAGGCCATGCTGGCTTCAGAACACACAGTGATCCTTCTGCTTTAGCCTCCCAAGAACAGGCAGCCAAATTTTACGCAATAGGGGCACTCAGGGAGGGGCAGCAGACAAACAGCTTAGCGGGGAAAGGTGCTCGCCTAAGAACATCAATTCAATCCCCCGTGACAATCAGCTGTTAAAAGCCATTCTCTGGACGGGCATGGTGGCGCACGCCTGTAATCCCAGCACTCGGGAGGCAGAGGCAGGCAGATTTCTGAGTTCGAGGCCAGCCTGGTCTACAGAGTGAGTTCCAGGACAGCCAGGGCTATACAGAGAAACCCTGTCTCGAAAGGAAAAAAAAAAAAATCCAAAACAAAACAACTCCCCCCCCCCCAAAAAAGCCATCCTCTGGGCACCTGCATGCTGTGGCCTGTGCGAAGACACACACAAGCATGGGACACACACACACAGACAAACCCTCTTCTGTATGTCTAAAAACACCTACCATGCACTCACATACATAAAGTAAATAAGTCAGACAAATAAACAAACAAACAAATAAATAAATAAATAAATAAATAAATAAATAAATGATATAAAATAGATTTCAATTATGGAAGAGAGAATTAAACAGAAAACAAATCTGAGCTAGGAGTCTAGAATGGCATGTTGCTTGCAATATAGAAACTCCATCACTATAAACATTCACAACAGAGGAAACAGAGGAAAAGAATCACAATTTGCTTAAAACCAACTCTAGTAGAGTTTACTTTGCTCAAACTTTGACAAGTACAGAAGCCTAAATCTCAACAATGAATGAGATAAGCATGAAAGTGTTTATACTAAAATATCCTGTGTCGCCTATTCACAGGCCTGACTCCCTTTTAAAGCCCTGTCAAGTACACAAGGCAGAGACAGGAAAGACACATTGAAGAATTAACTTTATCCAGGGCCAAAGAGATGGTTCAGTGGATAAAAACACTGGCTTCTCTTGCAAAGCACCTGGGTTCAGTTCCCAGCACCCCGAAAGTGACTGACAACCGCCTTTAACTCCAGCTCCACTGGATCTGACATTCTCTTCCGGCCTCTTCTAGCACAAGGAACACACAATGGTATACACACACATGCAAACAAAACTCATATACGTTAAAATAAATAAGTAAATACATCTTTTAAAGACAGGAATGATATCATCTGCAGCTAATAGGTTTATAAGGAAATCCTATTTCTTTCTTTTAGTTCACTTGTTCCCCAATAAGCATGATAGGCTATAAAAGGACATAAGAGAAAAGGAGAAAAAAGACAGAAAGTGTTGGTTAAATGCCATATTAAGTTTAGAACTCCCATTTTCTCACCACGATGTCTAAACCCATTGGAAAGAGCTCAGTGGTGAGCACTTGGCTTGCATGTGCAAGGCCTGGGTTTCCATCCCAGCACTGCAGAAGAAACACTTTGTTGCACCTGCGCCTGGCTTACTCCTACTGGTGGTGGTGGGGCTGACTGAGGCTACAGGGGAGCTGGGCAGGTGTCCACACAGGGCTTCTACAACTTGCCTTTGGAGTGCTGCTGGCGGTTCCACAGGAGAAGGACAGGAGCCGCAGACGAGCTGGCTTCCCGCGAGCCTTCTTGGCTAGAAGTAGAAGGTAGGTGGCTGTGAGGTGATCATACTGCCACTGCGGAAAAAAGAAACCAGGCAGGTAAAACACTCACATATGTGAAGGAATGGTATTCTATTTTAAATTGTTTTCTTCAATGTAACAGACATTCAAAATTCAGTCAATAGCTTTGCAGACATTTCTCCACATCATGCCTGCACACCTAAAGCTGCCCTGCACAGAAAGAACTTCTAAACACCTGAAAGCTATTTTGTTTCAGTTGCATATTTCTGAGCTATTTTCCTTTGTAGTTCAAATTGCTTTATCTCAGATTATTCCCCATAGAATTCTTAGTATGGAAAAATAAAAATTTTGCTCTATGACAACATCTTTCCTACATACATCTTCCCATCTCCACTGGTAATTTTCTCATTTGCAACTAAATCAATTTTATATCATTATGAGTTTGTAAGTAGTATTCACAACTAAATAGGGGTAAGGTTTTAAATATTGTATTGTTATCCCAATACAACCAGTCAGAATAGAGACCAAGAGGTGGCCAAGAAGGTATTAGGGCCTTCTAGCGGAGTATCAGAGAGCTGAGGGAGGACCACAAACATGTCAGAGACCAAAACTAAGGCCATATACACAGGCATGGGAGTGTGTGTGTGTGTGTGTGTGTGTGTGTGTGTGTGTGTTTATAACATCACTGTTAACTGTTTAACAGTTTGTGAGATATAGGGCTAAGGAAGCGGCTCAATGATAAAAGTACTGGCCTAGTTCGTGCAAGACTCTGAGTTTCAGCTCCAGCACCATAAAAGAATAAGATATTGGGGAAGTGCACAGTGGATCTAAGACAAGTGACAAGGAGGTACTCAGAACAGCACCACCACCTCCAGGACACCTTAATAACAGCCACACTGCTTGACTATAAGCCCAGCAACCAAACCACACAAGAACTAAAAGCAAAAGGACACTAAAACAGAAGAGAAGAGTCTTGGATTTTCTTTTTGATGTTTTAGAATTGAGCCACTCCTGAAATTAAATTTAAGTGCCTCGTTCTTCTAATTCTACCTCAAACTGTAATAGTCTTACCTCTCAACAGTCACAGTACATTGGCTAACCCACCTCCCTGACAGACCCCATATTGGCATTCCCTGTGCCACCTGCCAGTCTAGCAACCTTTCTCTCCTCCATGCTACAATGTACCCAAGCGGTCTTCTTTCTAGTTGGACACTCTTGTGGAAATCATCCTCCAGTAACTTTCTAAGGGTTGACATGAAGTAAATGTTTTGAAGGTGTGCATGTCTGATATATGACAAAATTCTGTCCTTATGACTGATTCTGGTTTGGTCAAGTAAAGAATTATAGACCAACAATAAATTCTATAGTTTGGAAGATACTATTCCTCTTGATTCTAGTATAGCTATTTAAAAAAAAAAAGTCTAACTCTGCTTGGATGGTGGTGGCACACGCCTTTAATCCCAGCACTTAGGAGACAGAGGCAGGAGAATCTCTGAGTTTGAGGCCACCCTGATCTACAGAGCAAGTTCCAGAACAGCCAAGGCTACACAAAAAAACCCTGTCTTAAAAATACACACACCACACAGCTTCTCGCTCGCACTCCTTGGTAGGTCTGCTGGTGAGAGACCTTTGTCACCCTCTCGTCACTTCCTCAGTTTTCAAGGACCACTTAAAGGACTAAATATGCATGAGTACATCTCCATCCACATTGGCCAGGCTGCTGCCAAGATCAGCAACACCTGCTCTACTGCCTGGAACATGGCATCCAGCCTGATGGCCAGATGCCAATTGATAAGACCATTGACTCCTTCAATACCTTCTTCAGTGAAACAGGAGCTGGCAAGCAGGTGCCCCGGGCAGTGTTCATAGCCCTGGAACCCAGTTACTGATGAAGTTCCCACTGGCACCTACTGCCAGCTCTTCCACCCTGAGCAGCTCATCACAGGCAAGGAAGATGCTGCCGAGAACTATGCCCGTGGCCACTACAGCATTGGCAAGGAGATCATTGACCTTGTCTTGGAAAGGATTTGCAAGCTGGCCGACCAGTGCACAGGTCTCCAGGGCTTTTTGGTTTTCTACAGCTTTGGTGGGGGAACTGGCTCTGGGTTCCCCTCCCTGCTGATAAAACAGCTTTCTGTTGATTACTGAAAGAAGTCCAAGCTGGAATTCTCCATTTACCCAGCCCCCCAGGTTTCCACTGCTGTGGTTGAGCCCTACAATTCAATCCTCACCACCCACACTACCCTGGAACACTGATTGTGCCTTCATGGTAAACAATGAGGTCATCTATGACATTTGTCATAGACCTCAACATTGAGTGCCCAATCTACACTAACCTTAACTGCCTTATTAGCCAGATTGTGTCTTCCATAACTGCTTCCCTCAGATTTGCTGGGGCCTGAATGTTGATCTGACAGAATTCCAGACCAACCTGGCACCCTACCCTCGCATCCACTTCCCTCTAGCCACTTATGCCCGTCATCTCTACTGAGAAAGCCTACCATGAGCAACTTACAGTAGGAGAGATCACCAATGCCTGCTTTGAGCCAGCCAACCAGATGGTGAACTGTGATCCTTGCCATGGTAAGTACGTGGCTTGCTGCCTACTGTACCGTGGTGATGTGGTTCCCAAAGATTTCAATGCTGCCATTGCCACCATCAAGACCAAGCATACCATACAGTTTGTGGACTGGTGCCCCACTGGCTTCAAGGTTGGCATTAATTACCAGTCTCCCACTGTGGTACCTGGTGGTGATCTGGCCAGGGTCTCCAGAGAGCTGTGTGCACGCTGAGCAACACCACAGCCATTGCTGAGGCCTGGGCTCGCCTAGATCACAAGTTTGATATGATCTATGCCAAGCGTGCCTTTGTACACTGGTTTGTGGGTGATGGCATGGAGGAGGGAGAGTTCTCTGAGGCCTGTGAGGACATGGCTGCTCTAGAGAAGGATTATGAGGAGGTTGGGGCAGATAGTGCTGAAGGAGACAATGAGGGTGAGAATATTAATTCATGTGCTGCAAATTTACATTTCTGTGGTCTCATCTTTGTCTTTAACTGTCCTAAACTGTCAATAAAGGTGTTTCCGTTTAAAAAAAATACACATGTACATACACACACACATATATGCATATGTATATACACATGTACATACACACACATATATGTATATACACATGTACATACATACAAACATACATACGTGCACACAGTCTAGCGCCCATGCCTTTGTACATGACCTTAGTCTTCGTCTCTGAAACCGTTTGGGGTTCTCCCCCAGCTCTCTGATGTTCCTCTAGAAGAGGCGTTGATTTGCACATCTGTTTTCGTCCACTATGCTAAATCCTGGTTAATTTTCTGGGATGGTTCCCCTGACCAAATCACTGTTTAGCCTTCTATTTCTATTAATAATAATGTGCATGATACATCTTCCTTACCCCGTCTGTCATTTTTGTTGCTGTTTCAATTCTTAAAGACAGGGTTTCTCTATGTAGCCCAGGCTGGCCTCCCTTCTCTCATTTTTGTATCTTTTGTTTCTTAGTCCTACTTTTGAAAACTTCACCTTAACTTTGTTTTCAAATATTTCCATGAGTTTTTTATTTCTATGGAGAGGTTAGAGTTCTGAGGGCTGGCACTTAGAAAGTTTCTTATGAACACACCTTAATCCTCTTCAAGAACTAGCTTCCCTTAGTTCTGGGAATAGTCTTTTTACCCATGTCCCCATTCCCTGCATTATGTATTTTATTACCGTATCTTCTCATTTTCTTCCTTTTCCTTGTTAACTGTCTCCAGTTTTCCGCCTAACCCTTCCCAGAATTACAGAGCACGGGTCGCTGTCCTCTATTACCTCTCCCCTCCACAAACAACTTTTGTCCTCTACAACCTATGTCATAAATTTAAAACTGTCTTGATATCCCTTTGTCTCTTTTTTATATATGTATCGTGGAAAGCTTTTGACTTTTTAAATCGCTTTCTATTGCTTTAGTAAGATTTCAGGAAATACTTACAAACTCAAAGTAAATTCAGATTATGAGCTTCTGTCCTTACCAAAAGATGCTAAATTTTAATAATGGAGTAGCCATGATGTGCTCTCTCAAGAAGGGCATGGCACAAAGGGCCACCAGCAATGTGATTTTTGTTAATTTTGTCAGTTAATATTTTATATAGGCTCATGTGTAATAAATGACTTGAAATTTTCATGTTGGTCCTTTAGATCTAGAAAGGGCATAAAATACTGTATAATTACAGTGATAATTACAGTGGCTATTGCACACATCATAGCAAGAGAGGCAGAAAAGACCTCAGAGAAAGAATTGCAGAACTAAATGAAGACGATAAGCATCCTCCTTTTTCCCCAAATTATACTAAAGATCCTCTACATCTATTGTGTCATATGTGCTGGCTACCTTTTGAAAACAGATTAAAAAACAAAACAAAAAAACCCTGTTTGAAAGACACAGGATAAGAAAGAAGTTAGTTAGCAGGCTGGAGATATAGTTCAGTAGTACTGCACTCATCCGGCACACCCGAGGCCCTGGGTTCAAGCCCGAGTACCACCAAAATAAAAGGGGAGGCTGCACTATACTAACCTAGTCCAAGCACTGTAATGATTTCTGGATAGGGTTAGGGGTTTTTTTGGTGGGTTTTTTTGTTTGTTTGTTTTGGTTTTTTTTTTTTTTTTTTTTTTTTGGTGTTTTGGATTTGGTTTTTTCGAGACAGGGTTTCTCTGTATAGCCCTGGCTGTCCTGGAACTCACTCTGTAGACCAGGCTGGCCTCAAACTCAGAAATCCACCTGCCTCTGCCTCCCAAGTGCTGGGATTCCAGGCGTGCACCCCCACCCAGTCTTCTGGATAGTTTTAGATATTTCAGAACAGTCCCTATGTTCTGCGGTACTGTCTCACAGCAGTTTATGGTCTTCTCTAAACGTGCCCACGCTTCCACTTTCCCTTGAGGGGGGCATCGGTCTATGAATGCTTTGGGCTGTAGTCACTGTGCACCCTCTTGATGCCACCACAGGAAGCTGAGGGGAAGGGAGTCAATGCAGTAGTCGCCCTTCCCACCTCCTTACCTGTCAGGTCACTCCTCCTTTGAAAGCAACGTCTGATGCTGATAGGTTTGCCTATTAGAAAAAAGCTTCTGCCTCTAGAAAACTTAAACACTTTTAACTTTTTTAAAGCTTACGTGGGGGAGTGTACACATCTGGAAGTCAAAGGGTCCATGGCTTCCTTCTAATATGTAGGTTCCAGACTCAAAGCCGGGTTTTGGCTTCTCAATGGTGACTCAAGGCCCACTGAGCTATCTTGACAACTGACCACTCCCCCAGTTCTGTTGGGTCTCTGCATAGCTCTGACTATCCTGGAACTTGCTGTGTAGCCCAAGCCGGCTGTAAACTCACTTATGCCTACACTTGACTCCTGAGTGCCAGGGATAAAGGACGCACCACCACACAGGGCCTGACGATCCTTTCTCTGCGCTCAGCTACATGTTAACCTTTCAGGCACTTGGGAGAGAGCATACAGACCCCGAAGTGAAACTCACAGATATGTGTATGCTCCCACAAGCCAGAAGCTGGAGCACCACGACTTGGAATCTCAGGACCGACATAATGACATGGGCCAAACTGCAGGCCAGAGGAGAATCTGACGACTTCACATAAACATTTATTAATAAAGAATTTAGAAGCCATGAATGGTGACTCAAATGTTTAATCCCAGCACTCAGGTGGCTGAGTATAGGAAGCTGCTAAGCGCCTCGCCCGTTTGGAAAGCCTGCTGCTTCTTGCCTCTTCCGCATAGAGACAGCCTACCAGCAGTTCCCACGGGGCTTAACCTGATTTGATCTTGGGACAGCATAAAAAGGGTTGGTGGACACTCCCTGGAAGAAGAAGCCTTGTTTAAGGTTCCCGAATAAACTGCTTGGGGAAGAAACTCTCTGGTGTCGCATCATCTCTTGCTGGACAAGGGTAGTCTCGACAATTGGTGGCCTGTACGGGGATTGAACCCGCGACCTTGGCGTTATCAGCACCAGCTGAGGCAGGAAAACTGCCAGAAACTGGAAACCAGCCTGGGCTACGCAGGCAATTCCAGACCAGCCTGAGTTATAGAGCATAATTTTGTCTTGAAAAAAAGCAAGCCAGGCGGTGGTGGCGCACGCCTGTAATTCCAGCACTCTGGGAGGCAGAGGTAGGCAGATTTCTGAGTTTGAGGCCAGCCTGGTCTACAGAGTGAGCTCCAGGACAGCCAGGGCTATACAGAGAAACCCTGTCTCGAAAAAACCAAATCCAAAAAACCAAAAAAAAAAAAAAAGAAAGAAAGAAAAAGAAAAAGAAAAAGAAAAAGAAAAAGAAAAAAAGCAAGCAAACAGACAAGGGAAAAGTACTTTCAGGAGTATTTGCTAGAGAGCTTCAGTCTGTGGGTCACTATTTCTTCTGTCTCCTCACAAAGATCAATGGTATCACATTAGCATGAGGCACAAGAACTGATCTGTTTTAGAAGTCCCAAATTAAAGACAGAGCTCCACACTGCCTTAGCAATAAGTACAACCTTAGTGGATCTCCAAAGATCTTTAATTGGAAAGTAAAGGCCCTGCATTGCTTTAGTCCCAGCACTCAGGAGCAGAGGCAGGCGGCTCTCTGAGTTTAAGGGAAGCCTGGTCTACAGGAGTTCCAGGATAGCCAGGGCTACAGAGAGAAACCTTGTCTCAAAAAGCAAATGTAATTAATTAGTTAACTGGAAAGTAAAGACTGGGCATGGTGACACTAATTCAGTCCTAAGAAGGCTGAAGCAGGACTGAAAATTCAAAGCCAGACTAGTCTATACAGAGCTGCTCTACCTCAAACTGGAAAGTACTTAGAACAAATGGCAACTCTCTGAACCTCAGCCTTTCTGAGAGAAAAAGACTTATATAAAACCTAAGTATTCTTTGAGAATTTCACATATGTACCCAACGAATTTTAGCTTCTGTCACTCTCAATCCCGTCTCTCACAAGAGGTCCCCCTCCCCCATGAGCCCTCCTATGCCACCGTGCTGGCCCACTGGTTGGAGGTTATTACTGGAGTGTGGGTAACTAATTTATCAGTGAGTACAACAGTGAGAAAATGGCACCCTTCCCCCTGAAACCATTAATGCCAATCGTCCTGTCCATGACAAAATGTTGACTGGCCAGATCCTGTGCAGATTACCACAGCTGCACTGAGGGCACAGTACAATGGCCCATCAGACATCTTTCACAAGACATCCCCGCCCTCGGCTCACACACTTTCTGTCCCTGTCTCCACGATGTTCTGACCTTTGGAGAAGGTGATGGCTCCTTTGGGGTCACACATGGCATCATCACTACACTCAGCACGGACCCGTGAGAGAAACGTTTCGGCACTGACTGCCTCCCTCTGGAGTAAGAAACCTCTCTAGTGCCAAGTGCAGCACTAATCTTACATGGTGGCCAGGAGCTGGCTTTTGTTCAGTCTTTGAGATAGAGTCTCAGAATGCAGTACAGGTTTGCCCAGGTTAGCATCAAATTCCTTATCTCAATATCGCAAGTACTGAATTACAGGAGTGAGCTCCCGCGGCTGGGGGTTGGCTGGTGTGAAGTGGCCTTTCACTATAGCAGCGATCCTCCTGTCTCAGCCTTCTGAAGGCTGGGATTACAGATGGCATTAAATGTAATTTTTAGTTAAAGATCATCCTAAAGAAAAAGCATGCAAAAGTTTTGGGTTGCTGAAGTAGAAATTTTGAATTTGTACTGTTTGAGACTAGGGAGATATTAAGATGTTCTGCATTAGTTCCAATTCTTGGCATGCTGTCATCACGGTCCAGAGCCACTGCATGGCAGCACTCAGAGTTTCTTTACGCTGCAAAGCTCCCACTGCAGAGCAGTAAAGCTGTTTCAAAACAAACTTAAGATCTCTAAAATGGACTGTGGAAAAAACAAACAAACAAAAATACAAAGCAGAGGTGACAAAGACGAGGTGTTGAAGAGAAGCACACACTTGCCATTCCAGATGGGACTTAGAGTTATGAAGTCTTGATCTCTAGAATTCTAAAGACTACAGGTTTAGCCTGGACATAAAGGACCTAAAAAAGCAATTTGACATCAAAAATCTTGCCAATGACGTCCTAACATGAGTTTCACACACTAGAGGATGAACAGCACACTATAGGGTTGTTTTTAGGAACTAAACTATACAGGCAGTGGTGGCGCACGCCTGTAATCCCAGCACTCTGGGAGGCAGAGGCAGGCGGATTTCTGAGTTTGAGGCCAGCCTGGTCTACAGAGTGAGTTCCAGGACAGCCAGGGCTACACAGAGAAACCCTGTCTCAAAAAAGGGAAAAAAAAAAAAGATTTATAAACTATGACATGAGCTGCACAGTGTCAGATGACTGCATTCCCAGTTCCCGGAAGGCAGAAAGACCAAGCTGAAGGCTAGCCTGAGCTACAGAGTGAACAGCAGGATAAGGCCTGCTGAGGCATACATCAAAACTGTGCGCACACGTGCATCTGTGTGTGTGTGTACATGCGTGCGTGCTCATGACAAACAGACAGAAAAACAGACACAGAAGTCAGAAACAGAGAGAATACAGAGCACGTTATTTGGGGCCTACTATCTGGACAACAATACAAGCCCCTGCTTGAAAACAAACCTTTTTGTTCTTGTTTTGTTCTGGTGCTAGAGATAGAACCCAGAGCTTCAAACACACTGGGCAAGTAATCTACCACTGGCCATGCCTACCCTTGAAAGTAAATGAAAGCATGTGTGAGTATCTTGTCCTCTTCATGGTTACAGCAGAACCAGATCTACATCTGAGAATTTCAAAACTGTGAAAATGGGCGGTACCACTTCTCGGTGGATTAGTTTCCTCTGATTTTCAACTACGTAAACACTACATCTCAGCTGGGCGTGGTGGTGCATGCCTGTAATCCCAGCACTTGGGAGGTAGAGGCAGGTGGATTTCTGAGTTCCAGGACAGGCAGGACCACAAAGAGAAACCCTGTCTCGAAAAACAAAAACAAAAAAACAAAAACAAACAAACAAAAAAAACAAATAAACACTACATCTCTCTAATCAATGACCACAATGCAGAGTGTTCTTGTTTAAAGAGGACATCCAGGGATGCTGAGAGAGCTCAGTGGGCAGACACACTTGTCATCAGGCTGGCCGACCTCCTGAGTTCAATCCTGAGAACCCAATGGTAAAAAGAGAAAACTAGGCCAGGCGGTGGTGGCACATGCCTGTAATCCCAGCACTCTGGGAGGCAGAGGCAGGCGGATTTCTGAGTTTGAGGCCAGCCTGGTCTACAGAGTGAGTTCCAGGACAGCCAGGGCTACACAAAGAAACCCTGTCTCGAAAAAAATCAAATCCAAAAAACCAAAAAAAATAAATAAATAAAAGAGAGAGAACCAACTCCCACAAGCTGTCCTCTGGGCACTACACACTTACCTCAGCATGTGCTCACATCCCCACCACCACCACAACCACCACACACACACACACACACACACACACACACCCCAAGCAAATAATAAATGAAAAGGTTGTAGGAAAACATCCAGAAGACACAAGGAAAGAACTATATCATACACGAATATACATTCATGATGGTTCATGGTCCAAAAATTGCTATATCACTGTCAGTTACAAAACAGGACCAGGAAACAGAAGTCACCACGTTTGAGTTCATGGTGTATTTCTTACCGACGAAATTAAATCCTCCACCGTTTGCCTGCTGTTGCGGTGATGCACAGAAAGCTCTGTGATGCAGTCCTCATCAAGGTGAGTCAACTACAAAACACAATTTCATATACTGTTGTTGGCAGGTATGTTCTTTTGAAAGTTAAAATTAGCACAATCATGAGCTTGTCAGACGTTTGGCTACACATCAACATTCCTCTGATTTTTCTTTTGGCAGTGCTCAGACTCGAGCCCACGACCTCACTCTAGGCACCTCGATGAGCTACATGATCAGCAGGGCAGCCCTCCCCATTGGCTCCCGGCCATGACACCACGTCAAGAGAGTTCGCTCCTGGCTCTCATATGCCGTCACCTGACTGACAGCCATTTTGTGCAGCAAAGGGATCACGTGTTTAGAAATCAGCGTTGACACAGAAGGTCGGTGACCCTGACTTACTGTGGTGCACTTTGGGTCAGGGTCTGGTCTGCACGATCCCAGTAAGCCATGTGATAGTGTGCGACAGTCACACAGCATAGCCAGTCACACTGAAGGTTCAGCACACCATAATGTCAACACACCGAAACTCGCCTTAAATTTCAATTTGCTGAAAGGCAATTACCAAGTCCTTAAGAACAAAATGACAGAAATGGCCTTGTCTGGGCTGGAAAACACTCAGAAGATGGAATGTGAAGAGAATCACGAGGAACATGGCTTCCAGAGTAGGCCATTCTCCCCACAACAGCTCCAGGAGAAAGGTCTACTTTCTGAGGGAAGCTGGGACAGCAGGGGTGCTCAGCCTTAACATCACCTAAGCTTGTCTCCATGGGATCTTCCCTACTGTGTCAGCACAGCCTGACAGCTAACAGGCTGTGAGATTAGACAGATCTTGGTTTTCATTGTGACATTACTTTATAACCATGTGACCTCCCTGAGCCTGTTTTATCATCTGTAAGAGACACGGTACATGCCTTGCCATATATGTAACACAGGAATACTCAAGTATAGCACTGAAACAGACAAGGCCTTCAAAAAATGCTTAACTATTTTTACTAATATACACAATTTTAGTTCCTCTTTAACTTGATAACTTTCAGAAACTTAAATGTTCTTATTACAGGCCACTCTTCCCCTCCAAATGAGCTACTTGGAATCAGACACAGTATGGTATGGAGGAGACATTTGCCTCACACATGACCACCCACATGTGCCCCCCCCACACACACACACACACACGAGACAGTGAGCGCCTGAGAAACTTATCCCACCTCAAGAATGGGGAGAAACAGGAAGACAATGACCGTTCTGTGGCCCAGTGTCTGTGTTCCTTAAAGACTGGATGCTGACCCTTAATGACCAACCTGAGTGTCAGGAGGGGAAGAGGAGAGGAGGGGACCTGTCCTTATGAATGGAGAGGCCCCAAGGCGCCCTCCACGCCTTTGCTGTGGGAGGATGGCATCTATGAAGGAAGCAACTACAAACAGAAGAGCAAGCCATGCCCAGACACCAGGCAGGCTGAACTTCCCGGCCACCCAATGCTTGGTACTCCATTCTAGAACAGACTGAACAGATCAAGACAAACAGATGCTAGTGACTGGACAAGCTCAAACTCGAGGGTAATTAAAAAAAAAAAGTACAGACCACATAGGTTTATACTAATGGCACTGAAGAGTTCCAAAGTGCTAAGATATATATGCACTGTCTTGCTTTAGCTTTGGTGACTCTTCAGAGTACAGATTCCTCATGTAGGATAACCTCAACCTCAAAAGCCCCAAACACTTCAACACCCAGCTGGGCATCTTCTTACTGACATCACTGCTCAAGGAAGAAGAAAAGCACTGAGTGCCACACTCATGCTTCCCCCTAGCAGGAAACCCCTCTCAGCCAGGTATGACGCCACCCATAACTCTAACACTCAGGGGTTAAGACAGGAGATGAAGAGTTCGAGGCCAGACTGAGCAAGTCCAAGGCCAGCATAGGCTACACAGGACTTTAACTTTCTGTGTCTGACTGTGCCTGAGTGTATGTGTGCGCACCACCTACAGCCTGGAGCCCAGAGGTCAGACAAGGGTCAGACCCTCTGGATCTGGAGCTACAGATGGTTGTGTCACCACGTGTGTGCTGGACACCAAGCCCAGTCCTCTGCAGCAGCAGTAAGTGCTCTTAAATGCTGAGCCATCTCTCCAGCTTTGGGAGACCCTATTTTTAAAAGAAAAAGAAAAAAAGAAAAAAAAGAAAGAAAAAACCCAAAACAGGTCTGGCAATATGGCAGAAGTAGTAAAGACTCCTTCCACCAAACTCCATGGCCTGGGAATGTAAGCACCACAGAGAGAAGGAAAGAGCTGACTTCTCCGCCCCCCCCCCACACACACACACAAATAAATGCAAAACAAAACAAAAGCCCCTGTTTTTAAAGGAATCAGACAAGCACCCTGCTTTCCAGCCACCCTGTCCTGTGCATCTACCAAATGCTATCACAGGAAAAGCAGGACAGCATGAAGGAGGCACTGTGCTTTCTGCTGGACTCCAGAATAAAAAGGACAGGGTGACAAAGGTCTGAGAAAGTTTCTCATTTCAAACTGGGTCCTCAGAGGGACCTGAGAGTTTGATGGGGCCCTGAGTTCTCAGCTGTACATACTCAGGTTAGGTTAAGGACAAAAAATGCATGTCCAAAGGTAGCCAATTATTTTGGATTATCCGTGCCTGCTACATTTCCTGTTCACTAGGGCAGAAAATGAAACTGAATATAACTTCTATTTGATACAATACTAGGGTACTAGACCTGTGCATGAAAATAGCACGAGGAGATCATGCGTAGAATTATTACAGCATCTATGCCTTAAATATCCAAGTAAATCAGAATTATTTTTATAGTTCATTCTTGATAACACACACTGAAAGAAAAAAGCAAATCCTTCAAAAGGCGACAGCAATCCTTCGACCTCTTCTATTTACAACTCATTTCACCCACAGCAGCTCCAAGGAGGGAGAGCGGTGAGGTGAGTAAGCTGATGGGTTAAGGCACCGAGCAACTCCACAGACAGGACACTAACCAAAGTGCTGATTAGGAACCCTCGAGGAGCTGAAGATCACCTGCCCCACCCCACCCCACCCCATCCAAGACTGGCAGTTTTTAGTCCTGGCTCAGACTTTTCTACCACATGGTGATGCTACCTGTCTATGGTTCTGTTCCAGCAGACACCAGACAAGGAATGTGGCAGACAGACAGGATACAGGCCCACACTTAAATCAACTGGCCTCCCAGGTCTTTTCCGGGCTGCAGCCCCTGCCTGGATTCAAATTCTGGTTCTCTACTCTATGCATACTTCATGAAAATGTAAATCCTTTTGCCCCACCTGCAAAAGAAGGCAACAATGGCCCCAATTTGGAGAGCTAGTTAACAAGTGCTACTGAACAATGCTTTGCTGGAAAGTGCTATCCAAAGAATCCCACCCACAGCATCCCATAGTAAAATAGAGAGTCTGGCTCTTATAGTAGCATGCTAATATAGAATTTAACAAATACTAGCAAAATTTGAAGGCTTATTTTTACTACTCTGTGTGTGTGTGTGTGTGTGTGTGTGTGTGTGTGTTGGGGCATGAGGAGGCCAGTGGTATCAGATCCCTGTCTGGAGCTGCAGTTTTAGAAGGTTGTGAGCCAATTGCCATGGGTGCTGGGGTACAAACTTGGGGTTCTCTCCAAGAACAGTAAATATGTGCTCTTAACCACTGAGCAATAGTTTGTTTTTTTTTAAGACAGTGTCTCACACTGTAGCCATGGCTGACCTAAAACTCACTAGGTAGCCCAGGCTGGCCTCAATTCATGGCGGTCCTCTTGCTTTTGTTTCCCAAGAGCTAGGATTACAACTATGCACACCCATATCCAAAGTATCAGTTAACTGTTTTCCTTTCTTGTTCCCAAGACACAAGACAAATTGTCATCCTCCTGCCCAGCCTCCCGAGAAGCTCAGATTATAGACCTGTGCCA
Organism: Apodemus sylvaticus; assembly: GCF_947179515.1. Lineage (NCBI taxonomy): Eukaryota > Metazoa > Chordata > Mammalia > Rodentia > Muridae > Apodemus > Apodemus sylvaticus. The sequence goes on along the minus strand of NC_067474.1, from coordinate 57,661,491 downwards.
CCACAGCTGACCAGCAATTATATTAAGATGTAAATAAAACTGTATGGAACACTCAAAATTATATTTTACTTTATACTATGCCCCAAGTTTAAAAACAAAGAACAGAAAGCAAACACACAGAACCTGTCTGGTGTTTGTTTAAATGGTAGAGTGTCCTTAGGCGCACAGTTAGGAAGATCTGAAATCCCATGGCAGCTTTAGCAAGTCTGAGGCCAGCCTGGGCTACATGAGACTGCTGTCTCAAAAACAAACAATGAGACACATACTTCATTTGGTGTCTATTCTAAAATGGATAGTAGTGTATTCTATCTTATTAGAATCATGGCTCAAAAGACATGCAAAGTCTTCTACACATGGGGAAATGATGACCCCCAATGGTTGAACACAGGCATTTGCACCCCAATCTCCACCTCACAAGGGGCACTTCCTTCTGAAGACCTGCTCAGACACTCACATGGTTCTTTTCTTTTTTTTGGGGGGGGGGGGGAGGGGTTGGATTTTGGTTTTTTCGAGACAGGGTTTTTCTGTATAGCCCTGGCTGTCCTGGAACTCATTCTGTAGACCAGGCTGGCCTCGAACTCAGAAATCCACCTGCCTCTGCCTCCCAGAGTGTTGGGATTACAGGCGTGCACCACCACCGCCCAGCTACTCACATGGTTCTTAGGCCCTGGCATTGGTAATCACTAGATTAGGTTGCATTTACCAGACAGATATCCACTACATCATAGAGGGAGAAGGAGAATACGGATAAGAGATACACTGAGAGTTCCATCCCAGGAACATGGGGGAGAGGGTTTAGTCCAGCCTGGATAGCCCTAACATGGGGACAAGAGTAGAGGCTTGAAGCAAAAGTCCTCTTTTCTAAGACTAGCTAACTACTGAGTATTTATATTCACTGATGTGATTATTCCAGAACACAAACGCGCCATTTGTCTACATGTCTGAAGCACACCTCCAAGTTATTCCAATCCATGTGCATGGCACACGCCACTGCAGAAGTGGAGAACAGTCTTAATTACCTGAAAAGGCTATAAAGGCACTCCTCCCTTTTCTAATTACATGTGAAGCTGCATGTGTGCAGTACATGTATGTGTGTGTACAGTGTGTATATGGTGTGTGCACATGTGTGCATCACATGTGCCTGTGAAGCAGCAGAGGAGAATGTCGTGTATAGTAAAGCACTCTTTACAGTGCAGTCTGCAGTCTCCTGAGGAGCTCCAGCGCCCACACCATTTTTCTAACACTAGTGCTTCTCACGTTCCCTCAGTGCTCACATTTGAATTATAGCACAAAATCAACGAGTGAAACCGAGGCTTCTGTAGAAAGCATGGACTCACAATTCCCCTAATAAGTCAGTTTCAATTAAACCCTTGATGAAGCAAAGAAAAGAATTATTCTATTCTACGTCAGCATCGTGCATGTGTCTGTTTATTATAAGATGGAAGTGTCAGATGCAACGCCCCTGCTGTCTGAGCAAAGCATCTATGTGACTGGGGCACATACAGCCTCAACAGCCACTCACAGAATATCACTCTTTACTGGTTATTCAAATTTGGGTATTTGAGAAATAACTTGTCAAAGCTCAAAAAATATATTAACTGATGGTATTTGTGTCAAAAAATGTGTGGGCATTGGAAACATTGCACAACTCAGTGCACAAGTATTTCCCACGTGACCAACACAGAGTGGGACTTAGAGAGAAGAGCCATGAGCAGACTGAGGGCTTATGGGAGGATCCACAGTGCTCCGGTGACTGCAACGTCAAAGAAAGCACCAAACTGAAGGCTAGACAGACTGTTCTCCTTACTCAGGACAGAGGTTCGGTTCCCAGCACCCATGTGGTGGCTCACAACCATCTGCAACTACAGCTCCAGGAGACCCTATGTCCCCTTCTGTCCTGCTTGGTCACAGGTTGCAGGCAAGCATCGCACACATGAACTAAAACAAAGATTTAAAAAAAAAAAAGAAACAAACAAACAAACAAGCATTAAGGAATTATCACAAACTATCTGAAAAGATCACTAACGTACTTGCCCTTTCCCCCTCTCCGTCTGGGTAAGGCTGCATTTTCTAAATGCAGAACAGAAGACTATACAGGTGTCTTCTATTATACCAGACTCACAGTAGCCAATAAAGGCATCAACATGCCACTCCTTTGTCAAACTATTTTTAAATGATTTTTCTTCACAAAAAATATGTATTCATAATGTGTAACAGCTTTATTGATTGCTTTTCTCTTTAGAGATAGTCTCTGTGTATAGACCAGGCTGTCCTCAAACTTGCCTTCCACCTGGGATTACAGGCATGTGTCATTACACTCAACCTTAGTGTTACTTTTTAATGAGCTAATAAATAAATATTAAGGATACAAAACATTCCTCAGGCTTAGATGTCTGAAAACTAATGTAATTTCACAACTCTGGAAAGCAGAACAAGTCCAACCTATTTCTACAAATGAATAGACAGGTTAAGCAGAATTAATAACTCCTTCAAGACTCCACAGCAGCCAGGCCTTGGTGGCACAGGCCTTTAATCCTAACTCTGGGGAAGCAGAGGCAGAGGCAGATAGCTTTCTTAGTTCAAGGTCAGCCTGATTCTCAGCATGATTTCAGGACAGCCACAGCTACACAAAGAAACCTTGTCTCAAAACAGCGACAACAAAGACTCCAGAGCACTGTTCATGATCCTGACTGCACATGGAAATCACCTGGGAGCTTTTAAAGGTGCTCATTAAGTACTGTAGAATGGAATAAAGGAACCGCCGGCAGCCATAAGTCCTGGAATTAGAGACAGGTGTCATCATTCTCAGTCAGGGCCCAGGGCCTGCTTTTTAAGGTTCCAGGTGATTATGTAAAGTACAGGTTGAACAACCACTCTATGCCCAGAGACTGATAGGCATACAGGACTGGGTGTAGTCTCCACCATCAGTCCAGCTAAGTATGCAAAATACATTTCCTTTCATATTTAGAGCACAGCATGAAGGTTCTGGAGTCACACAAACTTTTGCAAACAAACCACTGGGTAGTTTTTCATTGTACTTACAGGAGTCTTGCTTTGCCACTCAACAGGACAGCTGTAATCTTGCATGATCCAGGGATGGTTCAAGAGATTTTTCATAGAAATCCGTTTCTTTGGGTCCACCTAGTGGCCATTGAAATACATTTTAAACAGAGACTACAACACCTTTCTTCTGAGAACTCAAAATGCACCAGAATAGATGTAAACGTTATCTTCACAAATAATGCTGTCAAAGACCTTAAAATGGCCTTGGAATGAATTCTTTTAAAAAGGCAATTGAGGCAAGAAAACTATAGCAACCAACACAGGCCTACAAGATAAATGTTTAACAAACACGAACTTCATTGGCATGGACATTATTCATGAAGTTCAGTCAATCTATTGTATGATGTAATAGTCTTTTTGCTGGAAAACCTATTCATGGGAAATATTCACCAATTTAGTATTCAAGTAAGCGCAATGCAGGGCTTTCACACTGAATATGCAATCTCTACTTCCGATTCACTCGCAATCCCATAGAACAAGCTGAAAAGCACACCTTTCGCTTCCATTTGTGATGTTCAGATGTGAGGAGAGAAAAATTAATCAACAAAGATTAAGTCTGGGGTCTGGAAGAAAGGCCAAGGCATTTTTCAATCTCACTATGGAGATTTGGTGGTCTGGTTCTACTTAATCAAAGTGGGTGAGCCTGGGGTACATTTTAAATTAAAGGTAAAGATGGCTTAATCCATGGAAAACTGGAAGATATTCAGGTAACACAATAAGTAAAATAATTCACTAATAAGATACTCACCCCCTAAGCATTTCTAATTCATTGCATCTAAAATATACCTCAGCAGTGAAGCAGGCTCAGACACACTACCCCCCTTTTTTAAATGAGACAGGGTTTCTCTGTGTAGCCCTGGCTGTCCTGGAACTCACTCTGTAGACCATGCTGGCCTCAATCTCAGAAATCCTCCTGCCTCTGCCTCCCAAGTGCTGGGATTAAAGGCATGTGCCACCACTGCCCGGCGGCATGCCCCTTTCATCTTATAGATCACAACAGTTTAGGAGGTTAGCCGAATACTGACTGATTAATAGGATGAATACCTAGACTTTCACCTTCATCGCATCAGAGTCATTCTCAAAGTGGCCCCAAAATATCAGCATCAGCACCATTCAGGAGCCTTTTGGAAATGCAAATGCTTGGTGCTGCCCCAGATCTGTTACATCAGACAAATGGAATGGGGCCTGCTAGGTTGTGCTTTAACAACTCCGCCTGACAACTCTGCCACAGGTGACGATTGAAGTGTTCTACTAGATCACAGGTCATAGACTACACACATCAGTTCATCCAAGCATTTGTTGAGTAGCTTCCAATGCCTAACAAGCAAAAGCTAGAGAAAACAGAAACACAGAATGAATGAATGAGTGAAATCATAAATAAATAAATGTGGGAAAGGGGCACATCATCAAAGACAGGCAGAGTAACAATACAAGCAGCAGTTCCACGATGGTAAAAGTTAAACCACATGATTACAACAAGCTTCTATTACTTAAAAATAAATAACGCCAGGCGGTGGTGCACACTCTGGGAGGCAGAGGCAGGCGGATTTCTGAGTTCAAGGCCAGTCTGGTCTGCAGAGTGAGTTCCAGGACAGCCAGGACTATACAGAGAAACTCTGTCTCGAAAAATCCAAATTCCAAAAAATAAATAAATAAATAAATAAATAAATAAATAAATAAATAAATACATAAATAAAAAAAAACAAAGTTTACCTGAAGCATCTGTTGGAGAAGCAGAATGCTACTGGGAGAGAGCCACTTAGGAACTTCGTATTTCCCTTTCTACAAAAAAACAAAGGAGACATTAAGACTTAGGTCCACCCCACCTTGCAGATAGTCTTAGGAAATGGGATGCTAAGGTTTGCTTCTCTAACTTTCTCTAACCAACTACAAGATTCAGTCCACACTGTCGATAAGAACTCCCAGCTCTTGCCGAAAAGAACAAAATCCAGTAAATTAAATCCTATCATCACCTCTAAATTACCCACATATTAGTACACACACACATACATACAGATACACTGAAGACATACATACTGATCCATACATGGAATCAATACTATTATTACGTGAACAGCAAGGAGAATACTACACTCATTTTATATTGCCAAAGCAAAGTGGAGTTGATCATCTCAGTGTAATTATCATATGACACAATGAAGCAACAGCAAAATGTATTTGATAGCAGGACATGTAGTTAAAATAGATGGCCAGGTGGTAGTGCTGCACACCTTTAATCCCAGCACTCAGGTGGCAGAGGAAGGCAGATCTCTGTGAGTAGGAGGCCAGCCTGGTCTACAGTGAGTTCCAGGCTAGTCAGAGCTACACAGAGAAACCCATCTTGAAAAACAAACAAACAGCCGGGCAGTGTTGGCGTTCGCCTGTAATCCCAGCACTCTGGGAGGCAGAGGCAGGCGGATCTCTGAGTTCGAGGCCAGCCTGGTCTACAGAGTGAGTTCCAGGACAGCCAGGGCTACACAGAGAAACCCTGTCTCGAAAAAAACCAAATCCAAAAAAACAAAAACAAAAAAAAACAAAAAAAACAAAAAAAAGAAAAACAAACAAACAAAAAGAAGCCACAGGATAGGGGAAGAGCTAGGTTGTGGCAGGCTTGCCTAGCAGAGGTTTACAACCTTGGATTTGGTCCCCACCCATAAAACAGAACAGAAACAGGGCAGAGCTCTTAATCAAACTGAAAAAAGTCACTATCTTTTTTTAAGACATTATTATTCTGTGGATTGGCAGGATTAATATAGTTAAAATGGCCATCTTCCCAAAGGCAATCTACAGATTCAATGCAATCCCCATCAAAATCCCAACTCAGTTCTTCATAGAGCTAGAAAGAGCAATTCTCAAATTCATCTGGAATAACAAAAAACCCAGGAAAGCTAAAAACTATTCTCAACAGTAAAAGAACTTCTGGAGGATTCAGTATCCCAGACCTCAAACTTTACTACAGAGCAATAGTGATAAAAACTGCATGGTATTAGTACAATGTCAGGCAAGTGGATCAATGGAATAGCATTGAAGACCCAGAAATGAACCCACACACCTATGGTCACTTGATCTTCGACAAAGGAGCTGAAAGCATCCAGTGGAAAAAAGATAGCCTTTTCAAATAATGGTGCTGGTTCAACTGGAGGTCAGCATGCAGAAGAATTTGAATCAATCCATTCTTATCTCCTTGTACTGAGCCTGAGCATGTGAATGCAGTGGAGGTGAGAAACAGCTCTGGGCAGCCGGCCCCTCCCCCTACTCAGGCCAGCAGGTTTGTGGGGCACAGGGCTCTCACCCACTGAGCTGCCTCTGCAGCCATCTAAAAGCATTTTCTAAGGTAAATATTTTTGAGGAAATAGAAGACACTGAGGAGAGAATGCTTACAACCTGGTTAACTGAGACATTATGGTCACTATATCATCAACCAAAGACAAAGCCAGGAGGTTGTTAAACCTTATCTCAGATCAAGATACCTTTTGATAGAACCTGCCACAAACAACACTCTTTCCCAACTCTGGGGCAAGGATACAATAATTTCTTAGAGCAGAGATCAAATTTTTTAATGATGCTAGAATAACAAGATAATTATCTGAGGAAACCTAAATAAAGTTGAATGTGTTAATTCATCGCATGCAAGAAAACTAACTTCATCCAAATTAAATGCAAATATAAAATCCTAGAATACTTTTAAAAAGCAAGGGAAATTGCTTTCAGAATTTTTCCAGACATGACTGCAAAACCAAAGACTGTAAGACTGTCACCACAAAATAAACACATTACATTTGTGAAAAGCAAAACATTAACAAGATTAGCAAGCATCAGGGAAAAGCCTTTCCTGCCTAAATGAAAGAATACCACAAACACTTAATCAAACAAAAAAGTCTTCAAATCACTAGGTTATCACCACACACACACACACCAGGGAGTGCTAGAAGCATTGTCTCTTCCTCTCAACCCACACTAACCTCCTCAGCATCCTGGCTGTGCTCACAATATCCCAGCATCCTCACCTGGTCATCCAGACCGCATCACTGTGGCCAGGAGCCTAGTCTTCCCCTCTTACCCCCTTTTCAATAGTCATGGCATCTCACTACTCTACACCTCTCCCAAGTGGCTTCCCGTGTGGCTCAGGGTCGTCTGTTTCCTCTTGTCCATCACACTTCTTGCTACCTCTCAAACTCATATAATGTCTCACTCTCTCTCACAAACTATAGTCACTAGTGAAGGCGGCCTACCTCAGGCCGCAGACTGTTCCCTCTGCCTGCCATGGCCGCACTGGGCGCCAGCAGAGTGTCTGCATCAGTCTTCCTCAGATCTCCACCTAAATGCCAGGGAAGACTGGCCTGCCCATATTTACCACAGCACCCACACCAGTCACCCCTATTTGCTTTACAGCCCATAGTACCACTATCATATATTTTATGCCTCACTACATTCAGACACAAGCTCCTTAATACAAGGATTTTGCCATTCTGTTGACCTAGAATGGCGTCTGGTCCTCGTGCGTATAAGGTTCTCAGTTCATATTTTTTGACTAAAGGAAGGAATTAGACAGAAAGCATATACTCTTAAAAGAAAACAGACAAAGAATCCTGATAAGACATTTACGTGGCCAATAAGCATGGCATGATATTCAACTAATGGGACAAACACTTAGCTGTAGAGAGAGATGTGGCTCCAGGAGTAGTTGGTTACTGCCTCCCATGCGCAAGGCTGGCCAGTTCAGGCCTCTGCACTGCAGGCCAGGGGGAGCAGCACTCACCTGTAATCCTGCACTAGAGACAGGAAAGCAGTTCAAGGTTCTCCTAGGCTACTCAGCAGGTCCTAGGTCAGCCTGGACTACAAGAGACCGGTCTCAAAAACCCAAACAGGAGTGGGCGAGGTGGCTCAGTGGATGAAGGCACTAGTCACACAAGCTGGGCAATCAAATTCAATCCCAAACCCACACTGAGAAAACCTTTATGTGGTGCTGCATCTGTTACCCCAGCACTCCTTCAAGGACACAGGCAGCACACTGCCCATCTGCCTGCTTCTCTCTCTCTCTTTTTTTTTTTTTTGCTTTGTTTTGTTTTTTGTTTGTTTGTTTGTTTTTCGAGACAGGGTTTCTCTGTGTAGCCCTGGCTGTCCTGGAACTCACTCTGTAGACCAGGCTGGCCTCGAAATCAGAAATCCACCTGCCTCTGCCTCCCAAGTGCTGGGATTAAAGGTGCACACCACACCGCCCCGCTCTGCCTGCTTCTCTTAAACTTCAGCTTGCCACAGAAGAGCGGGACCGCCTACCTGCGCCCCTGAGCAGACCTTGCTCCTCTGCCCTGTCTCACTGGACAGACTGCGCTCTGGGCGCTGTAGGCTCCTGCTCACTCCCTGACCCCTCTGCCCTGAACTGTGCCCGCCCTCAACCCCAAGAGAGCAGAGCTCAAGCATGTCATGCCACGCCCCCAAGTCCTTGACTATAGAACTAAGCAACTCCTACAGCTCCAGGCAGGTCTCCCCTCCTCAGGGGCCACTCACTCTCCCAGCAGCGGCTCCGTTCTATGTTCCCAGCTTTTCTGAGACTCAAATATAGACTCACAACTATCAAAGCAAAAGAAATGCTATGCCCTTAAACTAACACTCAAAAGAAAAATGAAAAAAAAAAGGGGAAAAAAAGGAAGAAAGAAAGAAAAAAGAATCCAAACTCCTAGCAAAAGGGAGGAGTACTGCACGGTCGGCACACCAGTGGCCCCGGCAGGAGGACTTTGAGCAGAAGCCTGTGCTCTGCAGGACTGTGGAGGACAGGCACTCCTGGCCCCTGGTGGGCACAGGCCAAGCTCGCTCTGTACACCCCAACACCTCAGGACTCGGCACTTAACCACCTACAGCAAAGAATGAGCTCGGCCCAGATTCTAGAAACAGCCAAGGCTGAGAAACATGTTACACAACAAAACATTCCTGAGGGCTAGAAAGGGGAGAGGCAGCCCTTCCTGCTATGCTTATATAGCACCCCCAAGGAAGCCTACAGGTACAGAGGGGTGACTTAACCAGAGAAGAGCTCGGGGAACAGTGCCACTGGGAGGGGCATCTCCGCAGAGGGCCTGTGCCAGCCAGGGCTGTGCCCCTTGGTCCTGCGTCTTTATTTAAAGGGCGATTACCATGCAAAGGAGAGCAGAAGCAACAGAGGGTGGAAGCCAAGCGGGAGGAGGTCTCTGGGCTAAGGGTCATCCTGGGAATTCTAGCAGCCCTGAAAGAAAGGCGCTAAGAAAGGCAAGCAGTGTCTCCAACACACAATGACAGCACCATAGTCAACTCTATAAAATCATAAAAATGTAATCTCATAAAGAAACAACTTACTCATTTCCTTTAAATTTGAAGGTAACAATTGGTAAGCAATTTTACCTTCAGACTATCCAACTCTGACTTCTAAATTACACAGACCACTCTAATATCTGTGTACCAGAACCAAAGTATGGTCATGCTTGTCTTCAAATGCAGTGAAAGCAAATGAATAGGTGACTTAACAAGATTAAAACACAATCTCCAAGTGACCATGCTGAAAATTACATTTCAGGGTTTTGTTAAAATAGCCAACAAATGCAAAAGATAAACGAAGGCTGCTTCTTCAATAAGTCACACAGTGTGTCAAATATTGCTGAGTTTTTCAATCAAGCCAAGAAGTGAGAGTTGTACTAGGTCCAAGTGAGAATTTTTAGAACATTCTAGACAGATACATACTGTATGCATGTGATATGACACCTTAATTAGATTCAACCAGCAGACTGTATTACACTGTGACTCGGAACAATAGTTCTGAGCCAAGATTACAATAAATTTCAAAATCTATAATGTGTGAAATTAAATTCTACAATAATGCATAAAAATCCTAATTTGAATCAATTTTCAACTTGCAAAACATAAAAAACTAAAAAATAAAATTCAAAGCCGGAGAAACAAAGAATACACAATATTAGTAAATAATATTAATTAGAAAGGCCAAATCTCGCCCAAACAAGAATTAGACATGTTCGACCATTCATGCAATTGCAAAGGCACTCAATTTTGCCCAAAATTAAAATTTACTATTAGGGAAGAACACTTTCATATTATTTTAAGGTAAGTTCCAGCCCCCCAAAAGATTTATTCAAGATCCACTAGTGCACTCAAATAAATATACTAATTAAAAAATACTAATAATTAATATATTAATGCCACATCTGCATCTGTCATGAGTGTGAATTTGCACGAAAGGAAACAATATAGTTTAAGGTCTAGACAAGCAAAAGCACAGCAGCCCTCATGGAAAAGTCAGGAATCAAGAGCATCGCAGACCTCGCGGACCTCAGCTCCGGCGGTCTACGAGCACTCGCTTATCCTATCAAATCTGGACTGCATGGCTTAGGTAACAGCCTAAAACTGAAGATGCCGACACTCAGTGACCCTGTACTGTTCGGTGTATCTTTCCTGATACCTTGTTCTTTTATGAAATGCAAATGAAACGTGCACATGAGCTATGTGCCTCACCATGCAGCCGGGCACCAAGGCTGGTGATTTTGATGACCCACTGAGCTGTTCTTTTCACAATGGTTTTGGGGTTCCTGGAGAAAAACTGAGTAATCTCAACACAGTGAGATCCCAGCTCCCTCAAACCACCAGTCAGGAACATCTGGGAACCAATCGGAAGGCAGGTGCTCTGAGCACGAAGACACAGGCCTTGAGCATCCTCCATACCCTGTCGCCAGCTCTGCTTCGCTCTGCCAGGTGATCCTCTTTTCGACACTCTTGGGTTTCACAAGAGGTCTGAGGACAGCCAGGTCTCAGAGTAAGAGATGGATGGCACCTCCGAAAACAATGCCAACAAAAAGTTCTCTTTTTCTGAAAACAAGGTCTCGTGCAGCCCAGGCTGGCCTTAACCTTTTTATTGAATAAGTATGATATATATTATATTATATGATATATATTATGATGTATATGATGTCATATATGATATGATATATATTTAGTACGTACTCAAAAAAGTTTAACAAAATATAAGCTGAAAGTATTATATATATGATATATATCATAGAGGGATAGACATAAATGTGTACCTTGGTAAGTTTTCAAAAACTTAATACAAAAAGTGTGACTGGCATCCAAGAAAAAGCAAGCTCTATTTTCCCCTTAACCATGGCCATTCACTAGCTATAGTCTTATCCTCTAAGGCCTGGACCGTATTTGCCTTCTAGTACTTTTATACATGCAAGCACATAACAAGTGGCGCAGGCAGCTTTCCTTCTGAAACTCTGTCCCCGTAACTGTACTCACCATTATCTTCTTGTACAAAGTCATGACATTATCATCATCAAATGGCAGGAATCCACACATAAGCACATACAGGAGGATGCCCATGCTCCAAACATCTGCCTAAGAGGGAGGAAAAATAACATAGGACACATTTCAAGAAGGCGGGACACCTAAAAGAGAATCACAGAACCATTCTCCTGACTGAGCACAAAGTCCAGAAAGGAAGATTTGTCCAAAGTCACTGACTAGTGGAACACCTCCGCACTTTCAATTCAGTATACTTCTCTAGCTACATACTAATACTGACTAGAAATAATTCCCAGGTGGGTGTGATGGTGTATTTGTTTAACACCAGCACTAAGGAGGCAGGGGTTGGTGATCTCTGTGAGTTCAAGGCCAGCAGACCTCAACAGGTCTATAGACCTAAATGGGCCCACAGAGCAAGTTCCAGGACAATCAGGACTACACGGAGATACCCTGTCTTGAAAAACCAAAGAATGAAAAAAGAAATGGTCTAGAAACTAAGTCATAAAGAAAGAAGCCTGATTCTCTCATTCTCAAAGACAAGTTTAAGACGGCTGGAGGCTAAGGTTACACAGGAGGATGGGGTCAACATTTAGAGAGATGTCAAAAGCAAGTCTAAAAACTTCCTGTTAATCTGAAAATGCAATTAAGCTATGATGCAAAATCCTTTGCATATGAAGAAATCTTTATAAAATTCAATGGTTGACTTTTCAAATATGTAGGGTAGAAATTAGCATAACAGCTCTACAAATCCTCAACTTCAGAAAGAACTGTTTCTGAGATTCCCTTGAGTCCTGAACAATGACTACTTATTCAAGTAATATTTGACTTTGAGCAATAAAGATGCTACATTATTTATTAATCATGGCTCCTGTAGTGGTGAAACTTGGTTGTCGAGTTTACTACATCTAGAATCAATTAAAACCATAGTATTGATTTGCTTTTTTTTTGTTTTTCAAGACAGCATTTCTCTGTATAGCCCTGGCTGTCCTGGACTCTGTAGACCAGGCTGGCCTCGAACTCAGAAATCCTCCTGCCTCTGCCTCCCAAGTGCTGGGTTAAAGGCATGCAACAATTAGAACTACACAAAGGCCACAGCAGCACCACAGTTACTGCCCAGCCTGCTGCCCTCTGGCAGCACACTCAATAAATAAATAAATAGACAAACAAGCATTTTCCCTGCCATTGCCGAGTCTTACAGAGAAAGGGGGCCTCAAAGTGCATTCCAGATTCAGTTTCATCCTGCCCCGCCACCGCCGAGGCCGGAAGGCACTGCTGCTGAAGGTGGAAGGGGCAGCTTTACAAGAGGTGCTTAAAAATACACTCAACCAGCCAGGCGGTGGTGGCGGGCGGTGGTGGCACATGCCTTTGATCCCAGCACTTGGGAGACAGAGGCAGGTGGATTTCTGAGTTTGAGGCCAGCCTGGTCTACAGAGTGAGTTCGAAGACGGCCAGGGCTACACAGAGAAACCCTGCCTCAGAAAAAAAAAAAAAGAATATGCTCAACCAAGAAAGCCTAGCTCGTGATTCACGGAACTGAAAGCCTCAGGCAAGCTCCTAGCACACCTTTGTGTGTCTGTTTCCAACTGTGTATGTATATGTATTTTATCAGGTTGTCCATATGTATATCAGGATGATGGAGTCCCTTTGTGCTGAGCACCAAATCAACCTAAAGTTGACACAACAAGCTAAAGAGGTAGGTCTGTGTGTGTGCAGCTACCAAGGAGGACAACCTCCCCACACTCCACCACCCGATAAAGTGTCTGGTTGCAGTTATATAGTGGGTACAGACTATGGAAAATAATCTCAGGTCAAGAGGTCATGGAAGAGCACTTCAAATGCAAGAAATGAACAAATTAAAAATTTGGCTCATTTAAAATAAATACATGAACAAAAACAGGCTGGCAAAATGACTCAGCAGGTAAAGGCTCTCTCCCAAGGCCCTTGCTTGGTCACCAAGCCTGACAACCTGAGAGAAAGGCCTGGAACCCGAGTGGTGGAGGAGAAAACTAACTCCAGAAGTTATCCTATGACATCCATACGTACACTGGAGTATGTGCTGCCCCAATATACACACAAAATAAAGATATAATAGTTTTTAAAGAGACAATACATTAAAAAAAAACACACACAAATACTCAATTAAAAAGGAATATGATATCCAAGTCACACTCATATAACTTTTAAAAATTACAAATTTAAATAAAAACATACCAAAATTTCTTAATTCTATTTTTGCACAATACTTTAAATGGAGATCAAAATTAAGTCAGTAAAAATATACAAATTCCCATCTCTTTCTGTTTCAGATTAAGCAGGCTGGTGTTTGCAAAGTTTCTCCCACATAGCACTTCTCCCCAGAGATGGTCCATGAGACAGCTGAGCCCCGCGGCCACCTGTGCTTCCCTTCCAGAGCTCACCGGGTACCACAGCAGGAAAGACAGGAGACTACCAGCCCCACAGTTCCTGAGCTTCTGGACACTTGTGTTTTGTTTCCTTATGACACTAGCATCAGCAACACCAGAGCTGCAGAGCAAGAGATGGTTGACTGACCTAAGAAGCAAGTTCAAGCTGGCTGTGGTGGCGCACACCTTAACCCCAGCACTCAGGAGGCAGAGGCAGGTGGATCTCTACAAGTTTGAGGCCAGCCTGGTCTACAAAGTGAGTCCAGGACAACCAGGACTACACAAAGAAACCTGTTTCAAAAAAACAAACAAAAACAAAAAACAAGTCAGCTATGTCGAAGGATAAGTTTTTCTCTCTGTTAATTATTAAACATCTTTGAAAACTGAGTGCATCAGCCTACCTAGCTGACCTAACTAGTTCAAACTATAGCCACTTTATACAAAAAGCAACCACAACGAAGATGAAGAAATACATCAAACTAACCAGTGACAGTTACCTCCGATCCAAGATACGACTTCCCTTGTATTAGCTCGGGGGCGGCGTAAGCGAGGCTCCCACAGCACGTCTGCAGATGGTAGTCCTTGTTGCCCTAGTAACACAAAAAAACACTTGCAGTTATGGCCCCTAGGAACAGTGGGTCTCAGAGCAGACATGCTGCTGCAATGTGCAGTCCCAGCACTTCAGCAGTAGAAGCAAGATGACCAGTTCAAGGTCAGACTCAGCTACCTGAGACCAGTCTCAGAAACAAAAATAAACATTAAAAACATTAAACTTTGATAAATTCTCACTTGTGAACTCAAAGAGAAGCTAGATGAAAAATTGTCCCCCAAAACAGAGATTTCTGCAACTGCTCTTTGCATATACGCACATGTGCACATATCAACTGGGATTCTCTACACTTCCAATACCACTCGACCTCCATGAAGATCTTTTTCCTCTCAAATCAGTCAAATCAACTGTATACTTCCCCCAGATACTCATCTGCACAGTAGTCAACCCCACATTTATCCAAGTACCCATGATTTCCCACACCCAAGTATTCAAGGAATACCCACGGAATTCAAGTCCCTAGCTTTAACATCAAATCTTTGCTAATACAGAAGATCTTCCTCCTTGTTCACAGGAAGAAGCAATCTCCTTGTTCATAGGAGAATGCATTGCTAATCTATTATCTAGACTCTGTGATAAGACCTGGTAATCTGTCAACGTCTTCTCTCCCATAGAAACATAGATAGGCCTTATAAAAATGAAGGTACTACTACACTCCTGTGCTGAGCTCTCCAGGAGGCAAAGGATCTAGAAACCGTAAGACTTCCTTTATAAATGAGTCAGGCGGTGGTGGCCCAGTGAGAGCCCCACAGAACTGAGGCCATCTTTCCCAACTGCCACATTTTCTTAGATGCTGTCTATATGAACTGAATCTATGGCAGCCATTACAAAAAACAAAAAAGCTAATGGAGTCTTCCACAAACACTCCCACTACCTCTTATGGAGAATATAACTTATATGCCAAAGGACAATCTTTATAAGCTTTTATATGTCTGTAAAAAAAATTTTTAAACCTGCCTTCTGAATCATCTGCTTCCAGACACAAGCTCCCACTGGTAATCTCAGAATAGACATCAGTGGGAGAAGAATCAGAAAGAATCAGACATTCAAATCTGAAAAGGCAAAATCTGCTTCCCTCTGCACCTTGCTAGTTCTGAGGGGCAGGAAATAATCATGGGACTACAGAGGGCTGAGACGAATCTGCAATTCCAACATTCTTAATGAGTACAGACAGCTCATTTTAGCAGCGCAGTGCCATCATTAGCGAACCCAGGAGGAAGCCTCCAACACGCAACCTCATAGGAGACCTGCTGCAACGCAGCGGCAGAGCTGAGAAGTTCAAAGTCACCTCAAAGAGAAGTTATGCTGAACAACACCAGGACTTACCTACTTAATGCGAACGAGGGGAATTCTGAGCAGAGTAACTGTAGACACCTATGGCCATCCACTTCCCCTCTTCTTTCATGAGGAAAGGGGATCACCTCAGCGTAAAACTAATCCTTAGACATACAACCATCTGGGTAACAAAAACTAGATACACACTAAATTCTCAACTTCTACACAAATGAGCAAAGGCATCATCTAGCGGCAAACACTCAAGCGACAAACACATGACTCAGTATCATGTTATAATGGCTTCATGTTGCCTATCCTGTGAGAGTCTCACAGTTTCCCTGTGGGGACAAATCCTAGACCTACAGTGGTCACTCACAATCTTGGCTCCATCTCAGATTTATGTAGCACACTTATAAAACTATTAATGATAAGGATAAAATTTAATATTCCTCTAAATGGACATAACCAAACAATAAAGATTAAGTGAAAGTAAGTGCAAAATAACACACCAGCTACAGCTTATAGACATAAATGTATTTTTATTTCCATACTTACCATGGGTTTTGCACAGAGACCAAAGTCAATCAGCTTTAACTTATGATTTTCATCAAACAATAAATTTTCCTGAGAAAACAAAGATATTTTGATAACTGTATTCTGATTTCCTTATGTCACACCCCACTTCTAACCATTTCTAAAAATAATTTACAGTTGTTTCTATTTGAAGCTGAGATCCAATGTAAGTTAAAACATAAATAAAAGCTAATAAAAAAAAAAAACCTAGAAAAAACAGAGCTGGGGAAGGGGGAGCTGGAGATGGCTCAGTGGTTAAGAGCACTGATTGCTCTATCAAAGGTAGTTCAAATCCCAGCAACCACATGGTAGCTCACAACCATCCGTAATGAGATCGGATGCCTCTTTCAGGGTGTCTAAAGACAGCTACAGTGTACTTACATATAATAAATAAATCAATCTTAAAAAAAATAGAGTTAGTGATAGGTACACACTTTAATGACAGTACTCAGGAGACAGAAGCAAGTGGATCTGTTTGAGACCAGCCTGGTCTACATAGTAAGTTCCAGGCCAGCTAGGGCTATATAGTAATCCCCTCTCTTCCCCAGTCCATCCCCCGAAACCCTTTAAAAAAAAAAACAAGGAAAACAAGAGAAAAAGACTGGAGACTGGAAATGTTGCTCAGAGGCAGTGCGCTGCCCCAGCAACCTGTGAGCCTAGGTTTACTCCCCAGAACCACTAAAGGAAAGAAAAAGAGAGAGGGCTAGGGAGTTGGGCAGAGGTGGCATACACCTTTAATCCCCATACTTGGAAGCAGAGGCAGGTGGGTCTCTGTGAGTTCGAGGCCAGCCTAGTCTATAGAAAGAATTCCAGGACAACCAGGGCTACACAGAGAAACCCTGTCTCAAAAAAACAAAAAGGAGACTAACGGAGCTCAGACTAAAGAGTTTGGTATAAAAACTAAAAAGGGATAACACTGCTGCAGACTGGCTCTGTCTTACAAAGTCACGTTTAAATAAACACTCACTATCACACGCAGTGGATACTAAAGACTAAAAGAATGCTCACATCTTTCATCAGTCTTTAAAGGTAGAAGCTGTCAATCCTGCTGAGCCTTCCCCTTCTGGGGGGAAAGGTTTGAAATGAAAGGAATATAATCTCAGCATTTCGGGTGGCTAAAGAAGTATCTCAAGCTGGGGGCAGCCAAGGCTATACTGTGAGCTCTAGGCCAGCCTGGGCTATAGGTAGATGATGTCTCAAACAAAAACAGAACACTGAATGGAAAATACTGGATGGCTCATTTTTCCCAGGGATAAAATCTTGACGAAGGGCAGCTATGATGTCACATACAACGGGTCATGAGGATGCTAAGGAAAAAAGTGAATGGACAGAGTCTGACTACAAGAACCTAAGAAGCAGAACTGGAGGGTTATAAGCAGGAGGGGGGAGGGGAGGAGGGGGAGGCGCTGGAAAGATGAGGCACACCGTGCTGAACTCCCAGATGAGCATCTAAGGGCCACAGGGCCACTTACTGGTTTGAGGTCCCTGTGGGCATAGCCTTGGCTGTGGACATATGCAACTGCAGACAGTATCTGCCGGAAGACGACTCGGGTCTCCTCTTCCGACAGGCGGTCCTGGGAGATGATGTAGTCGAACAGCTCTCCTCCTGGACAGTACTTCAACAAGAGACTCTCATTACACTCATTACCGAAACCACCTCCAGAGAACGGAAAGTAAAACCCTACCAAACTCAGTATTAGCTTAACTTTAAAAGCAAGGGAACTGAGTAAATGAACTGCACTCTCAGGATCCAACAACGCAGTAATTATTCCAGAAAGGAGAACAACAATTCTTCCCTTGAGCAGTTTTAGTACCAATAAACAGAAGTTAAACCAACTACCACTGTGATTTTAAAAAGCTCACTCAGGGCTCTATATTTTTATAGCAAAATACTAAAATTCATTCTCAAGTTAACAAATTCACATTTAGCACACTCATCTAAAGTTAAAAATAAAAAGCAGGAGTAACTACTGTTTCTTCAGTAATTATTGCTGGTCATTGTCCAAAGAGCACTGATTTTCAATCTCCCTAAAAAACGAGCCCCTTAGGGCCTCCTGTGAACAAGCGCGAGGACCTAAGCTCAGACCCCCAAGCACCACATCAAAGCCTGCAGGCGGCAGCACACATCTGTAATCCCTGCACGGAGCCAGAGACCAGCAGGTCTGGGGCTCCTTGGCCAGCCAGCCTACGCAAAACAGTGAGCTCAGGGTTCTGTGAGAGAGTCTGTCCCAACAGGAAGGGAAAGAAAATAGAGAGAAACTGAGTTCCCACATGCACGTGAGCAAGCACACAGATGTCTGCCCCACAAGCACACAATCACACACTTACCTATAGGAGAAAAAGTAACTAAGAAAAAGAGCTTACAAAGCCCCCCTTCAGGATTTATATAGTTAATGGTTGATAAGGGAGGGAGAAACATTTTCTTCAGGGATACAGCCGGGCAGTGGTGGCGCATGCTTTTAATCCCAGCTTTGGGAGGCGGAGGCAGAGGCAGGCAGATTTCTGCGCTGAAGGCCTGCCTGGTCTATAGAGTGAGTTCCAGGATAGCCAGGGCTACACAGAGAAACCCTGACTTGAAAAACAAACCAACAAACAAAGACAAGACTGGGCTATTAAAAACACAAAGACATGGAAATACAAGCAGGACTAGTTGAGAAGAAGGAACCGGGGTAATGAAAATGCAATAGTGATGGTCAAATATGGCCAAAAACATTATATAGAAGCTGGACAGATGGCAGAGAGGGTAAGAGCACTAGCCGCTCTGGCAGAGAACCAAGTTCACTTCTCAGCACCCACTTCTCAGCCGCTGACAGCTGTCTATCACTCCAGCCCCAGGGCATCCAACACCCTCTGTGGTTTCACCAGGCCCCAGGCATACAAATGGTGCACAGACAAACATGCAGGCAAAATACTCATAAACATAAATACATTTCATATATAAAAATGTTATGTATTTTTAATGTCACAATGTAACACATTATGTATAATTAATATATACTAATTAAAGGCCAGCAAGATGGCTTTCATCCCAGGAACCCACATAAAAGTGAGAGAAAAGAACCAATAACAATAACAGTTAGCTTTATTGCCTAACACAACCTAGACTCACCTGGGCAGAGAGTCACAAATTGTCTATATGGGACGGCCTGTGGGTATGGCTAAGTTCATACTGTGAACTGTGGGTGGCACCATTCCCTAGTCAGGGGTCTTGTACTATGTGTAAGACTGGAGAAATCCAGCTGAGCAGAAGCAGAGAAGCTAGCGCTTATTTATTTCTCTCTAAGACAAGTTTATGCTGCTCTGCCTCCCTGTGAACCTGGAACTGAGCTAGCCCTCCCTCCCCTCCTCTCTTATGTCCTATAAGGATTATTCTATCACGGCAAGAGAAATGAAACTACAACATTTATTCTAATTTTTCAGGTAAGAAGACAAAATTCTCTCTCAACTACTAAGAAAGCAAACAAGACCTTTCAGTTGTCTGGAACCCACCACCGACCTCAAGAACCATGAATATTTTGTTCTTTGTCTCAAGCACATGGTAGAGCTGACATATATGCTGATGTCTCAGATTCTTCAGGGCATCAATCTCAGTTTTGACTCGGGGCAAATCACTCTGTTTGACAAAACATTGGTTCAGATAAGCAACAAGACTTCCCAGCATCAGCATCAACAACTTAAATATTAGGTGGCTATCACTAGCTCTAAAACAAGCTGCTAAAAAAAAGAAAATCATTACAAAGTTAGTGTGCCGAGGAATCTTATAAAGGCAGACTCAATGTAAGTGTGTCAGCTGATCTGTCAGTTTGTGTGGGCGGAGGTCAGCCAGCACACACTAGGCATGTCTGAGGACCCACACTGAACACAGGGATATCACTCAGGAAGCTTGGGCGTGGGTGGAATGAAGCCGAATGCCTACTAGCAAAGGCATGCTGCGTCCTAGCTGCCACTGAGGCGCATGCTCAGACCAGGACACTAGACATTACCTCAGGCGCAAAGCAATGGATCATTGGACCCAAGTCACAAGACAAAACTCAATCTTTCCCTCTTTTAAATTGTTTCCCTCGAGTATTTGTCACAGTGACAAAAAGCTACCGACATAGTAGGTCAACAGTACAATGCCCAGAATTCCTGAAAGAAGCTCAGACCAATGTAGAAGGGACCACTCAAATATAGACATGCACACACACACCTCCATGTGTTCCCACATACATGCCATGCAAACATACATACATATGAAAAGACACATATATTTCTTAGTGGGGTGTGAAGACACACACCAGCAGCCCTAACACTCATGAGGGTAAGGCAGAGAGATCCCAAGCTGAAGGTCAATGTCGACACAGGTGCTATATATATAGGGAACCCTTGACTCGAAATTAAGTTTTTAATGTCATGAGAGACAAATATGACCAACATACTATAACTCATAAATAAATATATCAGTGGAAGCTGGTGAAATAGCTCAGTGGTTAAGAGCACCAACTGTTCTTCCAAAAGTCCTGAGTTCAAATCCCAGCAACCACATGATGGCTCACAACCATCTGTAATGAGATCTGATGCCTTTTTCTGGGGCGTCTGAAGACAGATACAGTGTACTTACATATAATAAATAAATAAACCTTTTTTTAAAAAAAAGTATCAGTGATCAATGTACTATAACTCCATATATAAAAGTATGACTGGAACCCATTATTTTGTACAATTAAGGTAAAAGGTCATTTCAAACTTACCCCCAGTGCACTCTTATCCATGATTTTTATAGCTACCATCTCTCCAGTGAGAACATGGCGGGCAAGCTTGACCTTCGCAAAGCCACCTGAGGAAGAAAAAATGCAAACGAGATAACTGAGGACCCTAACAGATTCTTTAAAAGGCTCCATCAAGCCACATTTTTCTGGAAGTTTTCCTTTCTTCTGTCATTTCCAACACGCTAGCCAGGACTCCAGATTCTTCTTGGGGTGGGGGCGGGGTCAAACAATCCTTTCACGGGGTCACCTAAGACCATCCGAAAACACAGATATTTGTATGATAACAGTGGCCATTAAAGTTGTGAAGTAGCAACAATAATTCTTTGGTTGAGATACACCACAACCTGTATTAAAGAGTTGCAACATTAGGGAGATTGAGAACCACTGTTCAAGATGGAATTTGTATTCCTACCATCAACAGCAAATACCCAATTTTATAATAAAGAAGTAGGAGAAAATTATTCACTCTTTAAAAATGTGCTCTATGGCTGGGCGGTGGTGGCGCAGGCCTGTAATTTCAGCACTTAGGAGGCAGAGGCAGGCGGATTTCTAAATTCGAGGCCAGCCTGGTCTACAGAGTAAGTTCCAGGACAGCCACGGCTACACAGAGAAACCCTGCCCAAAAAACAAAAAAACAAAAAATGTATTCTATGGGAGTTGGAGAGATGGCTAATAAGTCAGAGTGGGTCCTCCACTCTTACAGACCACCAGAGTTGAGTTCCCAGCCCCCCTCTCAGCACCCACAACTGCCTCTCACTCCATCTCCAGAGGATCAGACACCCGCTTCTGTTCTCAGCCACCACAGACATAAGGATTACTCATGCACAGACCACACAAACGTATTAATAGAAGCCAATCTTTGTAACCATATTCTCTGTTTAACATTGCAGTTAAATTTGCTTTATTATGAACATGCTAGAACACAACACGGAGTTACTAAAACTGAAGACAAATTATACACAACTTCAAAGAGCCTAAAAACTACAAATCAATTATGTATTAGAACTGGGTCAAAGGCTGACTAAAGACTTCTAGCTATCTGAAAGATGTTCAAATTAATACACCCAAAAAGAAGTTTCTGACAGTCTCCTCCGCGGTCCTCCCCCACTGTTTTCCCAGGTGGCTGTGAACCACAGAACTTCATTTCTCCAGCATTCCATGGACAACTCATAAGCAAATCCCACCTCCACACATGGGGAACACACCAATGACTTCCCTGGGGAAAGGAAACAGGTTCTGACTAGAAATGCCCGAGTCTTCTCTGAGCAGATAGCTCGTGACTGTCTATTCGTGTCAGCTCATCAACATCTGCACACATTGCATTGTATGTTATAACTCGGTCTCGATAGCTTCACCCTGGCATTCTAGCCATGCTGCCATATCCTCCCCTGACGCGGCCTCTCCTGCCTGCCACCGCTTCCGACAGCTGTGCCCTCCCCCACCCAGGGTCTTCACTCTCAAGCAGTCAGAAGACCCCTTCAAAACAAAGGTCATATCACTCCTTAGCTGAAAACCCTCCAGTGGCTTTATTTACACTAAAATGCAACACTTTTGTAGCGACCTGTAAGCCTCTCTGACAGTCTACCCTTGCTCTACTCTGTTTATTAAAGCAGGCAGAGGATCAGGAGTGATGGCTCAGCAGGCAAAGGTGACTGGCACACAGGCCTGGCAACTTGAGTCCCAGCCCCAGAACCCACATAATGGTGGAAAGGAATCTACTCCACAAAGCTGTCACTTTACCTCCACATATATGCTGTGGCATGTTTCCCACGTACATCATACACAGAGACATACACCAGACCAACGCACACACAAAAGAAAATAAATTCAAACTTTTTAATTATAGGTTTAAAAACATTTAAGCCACATCAATTATACTAAAAAGCTCATGACCATCCAAATAGACCACACTTTTAATTACTTTTCAATTACTGCCTCCAAGGGGAAAAAAAAAAAAGACAATTACCTGTCCCAATCGTTTCATATAATTCATAGTATTTGAGGAGTTCATCATAATCTTTCATAGTCCACCTGGAAGTTTATTCAGAATGACAAAAAGAACCTGTAAAACAGAAAAAAAAACAGTATATATCCAATAAAAGGAATATCGGCAGCTCACCACCTCCCTTTGCAAATAGGGATAAGTTTAGGCATATAAATGACCTTGGAAGCACTAATCAGCCATAGTACAAATCAATCAGAGCCAGGCAGAGGTTGCCCATGCCTTCAGTCCCAGCACTCAGGAGGCAGAGGCAGGAGGATCTCTGAATGCCAGGACAGCCAGGGCTACACAGAGAAACCTTGTCTCAAAAAACAAAAACAACAAAACAAAACAAAAATCAAAACCTGAGTTCCTGCCTCACATCATCTACACAAATCAAATTCCAATAAAGAGCTGAACTCACCAAGGTGACAGAACTTACCTGTAATGCCGGTATTTGAAAGGTAGAAGCAGGAGTTCAAGTTCTTCCTAGACTACACAGAAAGTTCAAGACCAGCCTGGGCTATAGGAGATTATGCCTCAAACAACAAATCCACTTGTTCAGTGGGTAAGGTACATGCCACCAAGCCTGAAAACCTGAGTTTGATCCCAGGATCACCATGACAGAAAGACCAACTCCTATAGATGGCAACTAACCTACACACACACAGAGACAGACACAGACAGACACAGACACAGACACACACACACACACACACTTAAAAAAAAAAAGAAAAGAAAAGAAATTCCTAGACAGGAAATAACTGAAGCTTAGAGGCCAAGACATGGCCCAGTAACTCCAAAGATCCTGTTCAAATAGACGGAAGGAGGAGGGAAAAGGCAAGAAAGGAAATAGGGGAACTTGGGGGCTGTAAACCTGATTGAAGAGCTGTCTGCTGGAAAGCAGGCTAGCAGGCCCAGCCTGGAAACTCAGGCCTGCAATCCAGGCAGTCTCCACTTCTTTCAATAGCCCAGGCAGTTTTGAATTTTCACCCTTCCTGCCTAATCCCAACACAAACACACACACACACACACACACACACACAGAGAGAGAGACACACACAGTATGCTACCAGACTTGGCTCATAATTAACTTCTTCACAGATTCCTCCCTATGGAGTTTTAAAATGTCCAATTCCCAGGAAAAGACTTGCACAAACACTAAATCCTTTTTTTCCATCCATCCTCTTCCCTCAAATCACACCGTTGTTGAGTAACACCACTGTAGGGCTAGATTATATCTTGAAATTCAAGGAAGATCATTTTTGCTACTATTACAAAATCTAGCTGGGCAGAAGTGACATGTTAGTCCTAGCACTTAGGAGGCAGAAGCAAGAGGATCTTTGGCTTCAAGGCCAGCCTGGTTTACACAGTGAGTTCCAAGACAGCCAGGGCTACACAGAGAAACCTTGTCCCAACCCCTCCACCCCACCCACCCCACCCAAAAAAAGAAAGACAGGCATACTAGTGATTAGATCTAGTGTGTCTAGCCGGGCGGTGGTGGCGCACGCCTTTAATCCCAGCACTTGGGAGGCAGAGGCAGGTGGATCTCTGAGTTCGAGGCCAAGAGTGAGTTTCAGGACAGCCAGGGCTACACAGAGAAACCCTGTCTCGGAAACAGAAGGAAAAAAAAAAAAAAAAGCTGGGTCTAAATAATCTTACACATCCTGTCTACCTTCTAGAACTTGGAATACAGAAAGCAAAACTATGATATCTGAGTGGCCCTCTGGTTGGTGAAGAAATGGGGCATATTCAATAGAAACTTTTTGTGAAGTAATAAGAAATCAGTTACTGGGAAATTTATGATTAAACTATTAGATACTGTGGTACGTGTCTTTATACCAGCACTCAGGAAGCAGAGACAGAGGCATCTCTGTGAGTTCGAGGCCAGCTTGGACTATACAGTGAGAGTCTTCATAGGAAGGCAAACAGGATATTTTGCTACCAGTATGGTGTCATCTGAGCCATGCTATCACTTACTACAAAATACATTAATTTGCCTCGGGTACTCACTGAGACACTGATCTGATGATCATTTCGAAGGCGCGTGCAGAATGGCTTACAGCTTGGCCTCAGAATACAGCTGAGTGGCACCCTTCTGCTCCCTTGCGGAAGTTTCTGAGAGCAGCAACAGAGGCAGGCATTCATTCCAAAAAGCATTTAGGGACTAACCTGTCCATCTAGTGGGGTCATAACAGATAAGCAAAAAGGACAGCGCTACTGTTCCCACGAAGGTGTTTGACAGGCTTCGCTGATTCTCTCACACCTCATAAGAAACAGAAACCAAAACATGAACAAAAGCTGGGGCTATAAGCCTTTACACCGCATTATCAGACCCCTCTGAAACCCTCTCTTCCTCCTCCTCCACTAACCATAGAAATCTACCTAAGGTGAGACTAGAATACTCACTAACCTCACCATAGTGTGAGCTCCTACCTTGGGATGCCTTCTCTGAGAAGTTTCCCTGTTCCTCTCCACACCCTGCTTGGCAG
This sequence comes from Apodemus sylvaticus, assembly GCF_947179515.1. Classification (NCBI taxonomy): domain Eukaryota; kingdom Metazoa; phylum Chordata; class Mammalia; order Rodentia; family Muridae; genus Apodemus; species Apodemus sylvaticus. The sequence continues at coordinate 57,636,064 of NC_067474.1, read as the reverse complement.
GAACCACCTTGCTACTCCATTTACAGCTATAGCCTCTGGGCACCCTTACAACGTGCATGCCACTTGCTTTGAAGAGGTGCAAGGCGAGGAAGGATTAGGACCCAAAAAAGAGGGTGATCACACATTTCTCTTTTGACTGGAATAACCGAGAGAACTGAGTTGAAAAGTAAAAGTGTCAGCTGGGCGGTGGTGGCGCACGCCTGTAATCCCAGCACTCTGGGAGGCAGAGGCAGGCGGATCTCTGAGTTCGAGGCCAGCCTGGTCTACAGAGTGAGTTCCAGGACAGCCAGGGCTATGCAGAGAAACCCTGTCTCGAAAAAACCAAAAAAAAAGAAAAGAAAAGTAAAAGTGTCGCAAGGCCCATCGCTGAATCGTTTTGCGGACAGTCAAGAGCACTAAAACAGAACTGGAAATTCCCATTTACCGCAGCCTCCGGGGCGTCAAACGCTCTGTCAAACTTTATCAATTACCCGAGAGCTGGGAATGGGGGTGGGGAGCGCTCACTCCCGTATCCCCAGCTCTCAGGAAGCTAAGGCAAGAGGATCCAGAATTCAAGGACCACTTTGGATACAAAGTGAGTTCGAGACCAGTGAGTTCAAGACACAAGATACATCTCAAAACGAGAGAATAATAATAATAATAATATTTTTTTAAAAAATCACCATCTGAGAAAGCCAGGGTCGAAAAACCTAGAAGTTCTCACAGAGAACAGTGCTGCTGGCTGGAACCCCAGGGAAGCTCCGTCTCCCGGCCACGCCCCACAAAGCCCAGAGCGCAGCCCGAGGACGGCAGAACTAACCTGAAGGGCAGCGGGCCCGGAGGACCGAACAGGACAGAAGGTGAAACAGCCGGCCGTATTGTCAAGGAAAGCTGGAACAAGTCGGTGGGAATCTCTTCAGGATTCAAGTTCCAGCAGCTTCCGCCCGCCAAAGGAATCAAACCTCGCGGGCCGGAAGAGGCGGGGCCCACGGGAGCCCGAGTCCCAGTCCCAGGGAAATGGGGCGGAGTCGGGAGGGAAAGTGGGCGGGGTGGTGATGGGGCGGGGCGAGATAGTCACAAACTTCTGATGGGATACTAAATGTGTAGGAGGTTGTCGAACGCTCAGGATCAGAGATGATGAAGACTTTAAGACCCTGACTGAAGACTTAAGGCCTTGCCTCCGTCTTTCTTTACTTAAAGAATATTTTTTTAAACTACCCTTATTCTTCGACAATTTCATACATGTATACAATGTATACTGAGCATATCAACTTTATTTTCCCTCTTTTCTCCCCACGCACCCAAAGCTCTCTCTCATCTTCACTTCCTTTTTTTTTTATTTTAATAGTTTGCCTTTACTAACTGCAGTGTGCATATCTCCTAGGGGCACGGAAATTTTTTCCAGAAGATACTGACTTGTTTTCACATAATTAACTTTCTTATGGTCTCTTTTAATTTTTCATTACATTTATTTATTCGTGTGTGTGTGTGTGTGTGTGTGTGTGGTGTGTGTTTGGACACGTGCCACTTCACACCTGTGGCAGTTGGAGGACAACTTTCAAAAGTTGGTTCTCTCTTGCCACCTAATGGGTCTAACTAATCAAGTCATCTCAGCACCAATTGCCATTACCCACTGACCCCTCTTTCCCCGATCATATCCCCCTTCTGGTTCATGGGAGGGCTCTCCCTGGCCTTGACTACTCTAAGCAAGAGCTCTAACCTTGTACTACTTTCCCCAGCCTGTACATTTCACAATTCTTCCTAAAATCTGTCATTATGAGTTACAAAACCTTAGGAACTAAATTAACTATCCATCAAGGTGCTAGTAATGTGGCTCCCAGGTGAAGATACTTACCACCAGCCCTGACAACCTAAATTCAATCCCCAGAAATTCTGACTTCCTTGTTCACCCCTCCCTGCAAATACATAAATGTTTTTTGAAAAGAAAGTAAACTCAGTGCACCATAAACACCCAGTATGCCAATAGAAGTATTTTTCATCATAGCATCCTTATTGTACCCAGTCATCAGCTTGGTCATTATAAAACTCACATAGGTCTGCATGAGTTAAATTGTAGTGACAGCCCAAACCAGAAAAATACTGAGTTACAGCCATGGGGGGAAATAAAGTATATATGCACATGTATTTGCACCTTTATAATTAGTGACACTCAGCAATTAGTTCACATCCTCACCCTCTTGGACTGTCTGGTTTCAAAGAGACAGAGAGTAACAATGTACAGAACTTTGTAGAGAGCCCTCCCCACGGGTAACCATACAGAGGAATGCAGCACGGGCATACCCTAGTGCAATTTTGGTGTACCTCGTATCAATGGACACATTTGGAGTCCCGCTCTTTTCTCTTTTCTTTTTCTTTCTTTCTTTCTTTCTTTCTTTCTTTTTTTTTTTTTTTTTTTTTTTTTTTTTTTTTTTTTTTTTGGTTTTTGGTTTTTTTTTTTCGAGACAAGGTTTCTCTGTGTAGCCCTGGCTGTCCTGGAACTCACTCTGTAGACCAGGCTGGCGTTGAACTCAGAAATCCGCCTGCCTCTGCCTCCCAAGTGCTGGGATTACCGGCATGTGCCACCACTGCCTTATATTTGTTAATGGAGTATGGTTCATTTACCATTTATTGATGGCAGAACTGGCCCTTCTCACTACACTTCTATAAAGGAACTATTACACTGGGTCCCCGGTTTTGGTTAGTTTTTTGTCAACTTGACACAAACCAGAGGTATCTGGGAAGAGGGAGCTTCAGTTGAGAAAATGCCTCCCATTGGACCGGCCTATAAGCAAGCAATTAGGGCATTTTCTTTTTTTCTTTTTCTATTTTTGTTTTTAGTTTTTATTTATTTTTGTGTTATGTGTAGGTGTGTTTTGCCTGTGTATATATCTGGGCACCACATGTGTACAGTGCCTGTGGAGGCCAGAAGAGAGGGCTTCAGATCCCCTAGAACTGGTCTAGGCACCCTAGGGATGCTCGGAATTGAACCCCTGTCCTCTGGAAGAGCAGTATGCGGGGCATTTTCTTGGTTGATGACTGATGTGAAAGCTTCGACCTGTTGTGGGTAGTGCCACCACTGGGCAGTTGTCCTGGGGTGTGTAAGAAAGCAGGCTGAGCAGGCCATGAGGAGCAAGCCAGTCAGCAGTGCCCTCCATGGCGGCTGCATTACTCCACCCTCCTCACCCCTGCCTGGAGTTCTTTCCTTGGCTTTTACCTGATGATGTGGTGTAAGCCAAATAAACCCTCCACCCACCCACCCCCAGATTGATTTGGGTCATGATGTTTTATCATAGCAATAGAGAGCAGACTAGAATACCCCTAGATCTTTAGTTTCTAATAGTGAATTGTTTTAGGGTGCTGGATAGAAGATTTTCAAGCAAAGGAAAAAAAATAAGGTAATATAAAGGATGGAAATATGAAAAGTGGGAAAAGGAGAAAGAATACGTGAAGGATAAAGAGATGTTTACCTGCTGGCTGGGGACGGAGCATGGTAGCAGAGGCCTGTGTGTGTCCCCAGAGTGCACTACAACACTGCAAAAATGCATTAAATAAGAGAAGGATGCTGTGTTATTTTTATGTGTTTTGAATAGTTGATGCATTAAATCACCCAAATATATTTCCAATCCACTAGGTACTTTTTGTACTAGTTAGGGTTGTTTGTTTGTTTTTGTTTGTTTTTGTCAACTTGTTGCAAATCAGGGTCATCTGGGAAGAGGAGACCTCAATGGAGAAAATGCTTCCATCAAATTGGCCTGTGGGCTGTGGGCGAGGCTGTGGTGCGTTTTCTTGATTGATGATAGATGTGGGAGAGCTCGCAGCCCTCCATGGGTAGAGCCACAGCAGTAGCTATATGAGAAAGCAAGCTGAGTGAGCCACCGAACAGAATCCTCCAGGGCAGCAGCTTCTGCCTCCAGGTTTCACCCTGGCTTCCCGCTCTGACTTCCCTTCATGATGGGGTATAAGGTAAAAATAAACCATTTCCCCACAAATTTCTTTTGGTCCCAGGGGTTTTTACAGCAACAGAAACCTAACTAGTAGGGGTAGAGAGATGGCTCAGTGGAGCCCTGGCTGCTCTTCCAGAGGACCTGGGTTCAATCCCCACCACCAACATGGCAGATCACAACTGTCTGCAAGTACTGTTTCAAGGGATCTGACACCTTCATACAGACACACACGCGGGCAAATCACCAATGTACATAAAAATGTTAAAAAATAATAATAAAAATAAGTCAGTGGTAGTACACACCGTTAGTCCCAGTGCTCCAGAAGCAGAGGCAGGTGGATGATGTAGAAACGTAAGGGTTCTTCAGAAAGTCAGTTGTACTGGGTGGTGTTGCATTGACGTGGACACAGTGAAAGGCTAAGGCGGTCTCATGAAGGATCGTTTGACTGACTGAAGCAGACACAGGAGAAAGATGTTCTGCTAAAACAAGCACATGAAGGACACGTGATGAGTTTTGGGCTAACAACACACATGTACTGGTTCACCTTACACTGTGTAGTTGAGCTCTATTTGTTGGGGCTCCATAGAGAGAAATGTGCCAGAAAACTTCTGGTGATGTGCTATAGTTTCTTGCCGCTTCCATGGACTCAGACTGATTGGCAGAGTGATGCCAGCTGAGACAGGAAGACCCGTGGAGAACACGTGATGTTTGGAGGGAATAAATAGGACTCGACAGACAGTGGTGGAGGATGAGCCAGGCTTGCTTATAGAGCTGGCTGTGCCACACCCGTTGGTCTCTTCTCTCCACTGATCTTCGCTTAGCTAAGAGGGGCACAGCCAAGAACTGTCCCTGCTGGTCCAAATCCCTCCTGCCTGCCTGTTCCTGCCAGGCTGTGCTACCCACTGCTATCCCGACACTACTAAACTAAAACTATGAAGTGTTTGGGAGTGGATCAAGCTGCTCCTGCTGACTCCTGTACACAGAACTGCCAATTTCCAGACAAGAGTTGCTCCCCCCAAAAAAAAAAAAAATCTAAACAGGTCCACTCCCCCTGAATCCTTTCTTTTCCACTATCTTTGGTGGGTGATGGGCTAAAGGGGAGGTTAAAACAGTTAAGTAATGATGGCATTAAAAACAGAATTTTGAAAAAAAAATTAAAGTTACTGGTGGATTTCTGGATCTCTGTGAGTTCAAGGCCAATTCTGGTTTACAGATCAATTCCAGGACAACCCCTGTCTCAAAAGCCAAACAAACAAACAAACAAAAAAGCCAGCAACCAACAACCAAAAATAGTTACCATATATATAAAGTACAACCCAGGGCTGGAGAGATGGCTCAGCGGTTAAGAGCACTGACTGATCTATCAGAGGTCCTGAGTTCAATTCCCAGCAACCACATGGTGGCTTACAACCATCTGTAATGGGATCTGACACCCTCTTCTGGCGTGTCTGAAGACAGCTATAGTGTTCTCATTCATACACATAAATAAAACTTTAAAAAAAATAAACTACACCCTTTGCAGCTAATCAAGGTTGTCATGAAAAAAATTAATGTCTATTTAAAATTTCCAAGATGATTTTAGGTGAACATATTCAAAACAATTTGATTATCACCAAACTAAAAACAATGTAGTAGTGGCACACAGCTTTAATCCCAACACTCAGGAGGCAGAGATAGGTATATCTTTGTAGTTCGAGGCCAGCCTATATAGTGAGTTCCAGGACAGCCAAAGCTACATAGGGAAACCCTGACTCAAAAGCAAAAGAAGAAAGAAACAAAATGCTACAGCAGAGAAAACAGCCCAGTTCAAGAAAGCAGGAGTCATGAGCTTCTGTGTCCAAAAACCCAAGCCTGGCCCTCTGTGGGCTTTATTTCCTTGTTCAGGCAGTAAGGAAGCTCAAGTCCTACTCTGCTGCTCTCTGTTTCAAGAGTGTCTCAACTAGCCGGGCAGTGGTGGCGCATGCCTCTAATCCCAGCACTCTGGGAGACAGAGGCAGGTGGATTTCTGAGTTTGAGGCCAGCCTGATCTACAGAGTGAGTTCTAGGACAGCCAGGGCTATAGAGAGAAAGAAACCCTGTCTCAAAAAAAAAAAAAAAAAAAAAAAAACCAAACAAACAAAAGTGTCTCAACTGAGTAGGTTGGGCCATTTAAAATGGAATGTCTCTACCAATAACACCATCATTAATGGCAGTGATAAAAGCCACTACAGTTTTCTAAACAACTGAGGCACACATCCATGCCTTGTCCCTTTATGCAAGTGCCTGCCCTGTGACACGGGATAATCTGTGCTCTCCTTCTCTCAGCAGTCACCAGTGTCTCCGTGTCTACCCTTTGCTAGGCCCTTTTCAAGGCACTGCCAGAGGAAAGAAGAAAAGAGATGTGGCTTCTGCCCAAGGGAGTTCAGAGCCGACGAGAGAAACTCATAAACAAGCAAATACAGCTAATAAAGTGCCAGCTAGAAGTACCATGATGAGTGTATGCAGCCAGCCATGCAGGGTAGAGCTCAGAGAGGAACGGTTAATTCTGACCAGAACTGAGATATCCTAGCATTGGATCTCACACATAAAACGCCAAGAGACAGACAGACAGACAGGCAGGCAGGCAGGCAGGCAGGCAGACAGACAGACTAGTATTCCCCAGATGGAATACTAGTGGGGGTGGAAATAAGTGTGCAGAAGCATAAAGGTGGGAGAAAGCAAGTTGGGTGGACACAGTAAGAAGGGAAGACCTGTTCAGCAGAGCAGGAGTGTGGGATACAGAGGACATACAGGACAGAAATGGCTGACGCACAGGAGACCCAATGTAAAGGTTTGGGTACAAGCCTTCTCTCTGCTAGCCAGAAGACAAAGGCGAATAGATTTGCATTTCAGAGAAAGCCAGAGCAGCCACTGAGCCGAGAATGTGCCTGGCCTACTAAGGCAGGGGTGGGTTGGCGTAGGTGGGTTGGAGTGGGTGGGTGGGGTGGTCTCTAATGGAAGGTGCTGTTCACAGTAAGACCCTCTGCCCTCTGAGGTCACCCAGAGTGGCCAGCCTCAGGCTATACACCGCATGCTGAAGTTTATAGCCAACCTAGTTACAAGCGGAAAACCACACAAAATTAGGGTCACAGTCCTGCTGTGGAAAAATAAAGAGATAGGATGCATACACGAATGTCCCTGTGGTTTTGTGGGTACAGGTGTGCATGCACTGGGTGTCTCTGTCAACCCCTCTCTACCTTAATGAGATGGATTTTTAAAAATCTACTTATAAAGAAATCTACTTTTTTAAAAAAACTGAGCCAGGCGGTGGTGGCACATGCCTGTAATCCCAGCACTCTGGGAGGCAGAGGCAGGCAGATTTCTGAGTTCGAGGCCAGCCTGGTCTACAGAGTGAGTTCCAGGACAGCCAGGGCTACACAGAGAAACCCTGTCTTGAAAAAACCAAATCCAAAAAACCAAAAAAACAAAACAAACAAACAACAAAAAAAAAACAAACAACAAAAAAAAAAACCCTGAGTTTAGCGCCATCGAGATGTCCCAGTGAAGGTGTTTGCTACCAATGATCTGAATTCAACACACTGAGAATCCACATGGAGACTGGAGAGATGGCTCAGGGATTAAAGTACTAACTGCCCTTCAAGATGGACCCAGGTTCAACTCCCAGTACCCACATGGCACTTCACAATTGTCTCTAACTCCAAGATCTGAAGCCCTCACATAAACACATACAAGCAGGCAAAACATCAATGCACATAAGATAAAACAAAACAAAACCTAGAATCCACATGATAGAAAGACAGAAATCATACACACACACACACCCTTAACAATTAATAAGCAAATTAGAAATATTTACAAGCTGGATGGTGGTGACCCGTGACCTTAATCCCAGCATTCTGGAGGCAGAGACAGGTAGATCTTTGAGTTCAAGGCCAGCCTGGCAGAGCGAGTTCTGGGAAGGCCAGGATTAAACAGAAAAACCCTGTCTAAGAAAAGAAACAAAAGATCAAAAGGAAGAAATATTTGTTATGTGGGTAGCCTCCAACTCATCCCATAAATATTTGTTAATCACTTTTTTAAAATGTACTCGACTTTTGTTTATAATTTTTTTAAAGATTTATTTATTTATTTTATATGAGTACACTCTCACTGTTTTCAGACATCCCAGAAGAGGTCATCAGATCCCATTACAGATGGTTGTGAGCCACCATGTGGTTTTTGGAAATTGAACTCAGGACCTCTGGAAGAGCAGTCAGTGCTCTTAACTGCTGAGCCATCTCTCCAGCTCTTTTTTTTTTTTTTTTTTGGTTTTTTTGGATTTGTTTTTCTCGAGACAGGGTTTCTCTGTGTGGTCCTGGCTGTCCTGGAACTCACTCTGTAGACCAGGCTGGCCTTGAACTCAGAAATCTGCCTGCCACGCCTGCCTCTGCCTCCCAGAGGGCTGGGATTACAGGCATGTGCCACCACCGCCCGGCTTTCTCTCCGGCTCTTATTAATCACTTTTAAGGAATATTTCATTGTTACAATTTTATGATATTACATTTGTATTGAATTACTCTGTGTGTGTATGTGTGCTTGTGATAAATAAATGAATGAAATAATAAAATACTCAGAGCAAAGCTGAGTGTGGTGGTACCTGACTATATTCCCAGCACTCAGGAGGCCAAGGCAGGAAGGCCATGGCGGCGGTAAGGTTTGGGTGCTCAGGCTATGAAACACGATCCTATTGCAACAAAGAAAACATTCAGGGATTTGGTTTTGAAACAACTTCAGGAATTTGTGAAATTTTCTGATTCTGGTCAGTGAACTATGATATATGAGTAAATGTCCTAATCTAAAGAAAACATACTGAATTTTGTGTGTGTGTGTGTGTGTGTGTGTGTGTATTCTACATTAAATGGTTCACAATATGCCCTCCCACACATCTCTGAGAATAATCCATTATCCTTATCACAACTGATACTTGCAAGATGTCAGCCCTTCTGACTGCTGGTATTTCCTCATTGAAGGAGAGGTTGGGGAGGGTTAATGGGTTCTCACTTGAGCTTCTACCTGTCCCCAACTCTGCGTGTCACTGTACCCTAATTGTACGAGAACTGGAGGTAAAGTGCATTGATATGGGTGTTAAACTGGAGAGGAGGAGATGATCTACACAGCTTCAGAGAAGTCATCCTCCATGAAGGATGCTCCTTTCCAGTGGTGCTGTTGCCTTGGAGTCACAAACGCTTCATAAGTGACCCCTCACCCATGTCTCTAAGTGACCCCTCACCCCTGTGGCCCCTCACCCATGCTCCCCAGGTGACCTCCTCACCCATGTCTCTGTAAGCCAAATAACACATTGGCTCCTCACATTAGACACTGGAGGAATCCTAATCTGATTTGTCTCAGTGCCATAGAAGGAGGATCAAATGTTTGTGTCTCTCCAGAGGACAAGTTCCCAAAACAGAATAAAAAGTAGCCAGCTAGGGATGCAGATCAAGACTAAAACAGCTCCCTCGCCTAGGTGAAAGCTAGAGTTCAATCTGTAGCCCTGAAAATGAGATTAATTAATGGACCCAACATGGAATGCGTGTCCCAGCACTCAGTAGGCCGGCCGAGACAGGAGGAGCCTAAGCTCAAGGCTCACGTGGGTTACAGAGTGAGGTCAAGAAAAGGTAATTCATCCTTTAAACAGTTACCACTACTGAGCAGAGGAATGGCTTCTTGTATGAATAAGTTTGTATTGATCCGTAAGAACAGTGTTCAGCTGCACCTCCAGGAAAAATGCAACACGAAACTTTGTTTAAAAGTCATGTTTTATTAATGAGTTTTCAAATATCAGTTTACTCATTTTCTGTGCTAACAAGGGTGTATTGGAACTCCGGTGCGTGGGGACAATGTACACACTGTTCATAGAAGTATGGCAGCTGACAATGTGACCCAAGACCCGTTGGATATTAGCTCCCAAATTTGAAAAATCATGGGGCTTTGGTGCAGTGATTCAATTCTAATTATTTATTATATAGATACTTTTCTTCACATTAAAAAATGACCCAGCTGGGCAGTGGTGGTGCATGCCTGTAATCCTAGCACTTGGGAGGCTGAGGCAGGTGGATTTCTGAGTTCGAGGCCAGCCTGGTCTACAGAGTGAGTTCCAGGACAGCCAGGGCTACACAGAGAAACCCTGTCTCCAAAAAACAAAAAACAAAAAACAAAAAAAAAAACAAACAAACAAAAAAACAAAAAACAAAACAAAACAAAAAAACAAAAAAAATGACAAAGGGGTTGGAGAGATGGCTCAGCAGTTAAGAGCACTGGCTGCTCTTCCAAAGGTCCTGAACTCAAATCTCAGCAACCATATGGTGGCTCACAACCATCCGTAATGAGATCTGACACCATCTTCTGGTGTGTCTAAAGACAGGCACAGTATATTCACATATAATAAATATAAATCTTGGGGCTGGAGTGAGCATAGGTTCTGAATTCAATTCCCAGCAACCTCATGATACATAAAATAAATACATCTTTTAAAAAAATGACAAGGATATTCAATGTGCCGTTGTCTTTGTTTTGGTTTGGTTTTTTGTTTTGTTCAAGACAGGGTTTCTCTGTGTAGCCCTGGCTGTCCAGGAACTTACTCTGTGGCCCAGGCTAGCCTTGAAGTGCCATTGTCTTTTGTATTGAAACAATTCATATATCCACCATTAAAGAGATAGTTTGTGGGTTTGGTTTGATACGGTTTCATTGGAAAGCTCAGGCTAGCATACACTTGCTA